>NC_084655.1:1083750-1445000 GCF_019802595.1 Syngnathoides biaculeatus
CAATTTTCATTGCACTCGTCTATAACGGAACTGCAAATGGGTAAAGGTACTCTGTACAAGCTAAACACAATGTGGAATGTTGACACACTTATCTCTTACCTGTTCTAAATTATTATAAGGAATAATTCCTATCAACAGAAATGTCTTGTTTTTGTTCTTATTGCTTTGTTGTTGTTTGTTCTGAATGTCGTACCAGGGTAGTACTGACAGCCGGAGAAAAATTCCTTGTGTGTTTTTACACACTTAACCAATAAAGCTGATTCTGATGGGTCCCACTTCCCATGGGCTCCCCACCTGTGAGAGGGGCCATAAGGGTTGGGGGTGATGTGAGCCTTGGCAATCCAATCCCCGGCTATGGAAACTACCTGGAATGGAATGTCACCTCTTTGGCAGGGAAAGAGCCCGAGTTGGTGCGTGAGGTTGAGAAGTTCCAACTGACTATAGTCGGTCTCGCCTCTATGCACCACTTGGGCTCTGGTACCACTCCTCTTGAGAGGGGTTGGACTCTGTTCCACTCCGGAGTTGCCTATGGTGAGAGACCCCGAGTGGGTATACTCATTGCCCCCCGGCTCGGGGGCTGTACGCTGGGGGTTTACCCCGGTAGATGAGAGGGCAGCCTCCCTCTGCCTTCTGTTACTGGACTTCTGTGCTCAGTCTGTGTCAATAACAAAAAACATGTTCAGGCATAAGGGTGTCCACATGTGCACCTGGCACCAGGACATCCTAGGTCACAGTTCAAGGATTGACTTTGTGGTCGTGTCATCGGACTTGCGACCGCATGTCCTGGACACTCGGGTGAAGATAGCAGCGGAGGTGTCAACTGATCTTCAATGGTGGGGGAAGATGGCGGTCTGACGTGGCAGGCCCAAACGTATCTCAAGACAACTGATAGGTCCCTGCTGGCCAAGCGGAATGCAACTTTGGTGGTTACTGAGGCAAAAACCTGGACATTGGAGGAGTTTGCTGAGTCCATGGAGAACGACTTCAAGATGGCTTTGAGAGATTCTGGTCCACTGTCCAGCATCCCAGGAGGGGGAAGCAGTGCACTGTCAACACTGTGTATTGTGGGGATGAGGAAGTGCTGACCTCAACTCGGGATGTTTCGTCGAAGACCTCCTCAATTCCACTAACACACCTTCCCATGAGGAAGCTAAGTCTGGGTTCTCTGGGTGACGGCTCTCCACCTTCTCGGCATAGGTAAGGGGCTCATATGATTGATTTCACGCAATGTCAACCGTGTTTTGAGAACTTGCATTTGGTCGAAATAAATATGCCAGTTATTGAGGCTAAATAGCATTTGGGAACGTTGGTCTTTTGTTGAGTGTCATCTTTGTCTCCTGACCGCCGACCAGCACCGATCCTTTCAATAAAACATTTTTGGCGTTGTCGGCAGGATCGTGCAGGCTACGCGCAGGACATAAAAACAGGATGCGTTGTTTTAGAAGGAAAACTAAGGGTGCGCAAGAGGCACCAGAGGAGGAGGTGGCGCCCGGGTGGGAAGGAATCACTTTCCGAGAGATAGAAGCTGTCTTACGGGAGCGTGGGGGACGCCCCGGACCATGGACAGGAGTGAATCCCGCTGCCACGCCGCTGGCATTATGTGATATGTTGAAGCGGGTGGATGTGAATGCTCGTGCTCCGCTGGGAGGCACCCAGCAGATGTTGTGGATGTGTGCGGAAGCTTGGAAAAATTGCGTGTTGGAGTTGGATAAGGTTAGAAGTGCAGAAAATCAAAAGGCGCAAGAGGTTATCCAGCTAGAGGTTACAGTGAAAGAATTAAAGGAGCATTTGGCAAAAATGCAGAGTATAACGGAAAGAGCTGTAATGCATATCTCCCGAGTGGCGCGAAGAGGGCGAAAGAAGAAACCTCGTAAAATAGAACAAGCGCAAATCCGTTCATTAACCACTGGGCTGTCAGCGCAGTGGAATCCGGAGGAGTGGAACGGGGATATGTGGGGGGATGATGATGATGATAATGATGTTGATGATGAATATGATAGAGGTGTAAGACCGGACCTGCCACCACAGACCGGGTTGTATCCCTCGTTAAGGGGGCTGCAGATACACCCTATCACGCAACGAAAAGAGCAGCGACGCGTGATACCGGATCGAATCCAGGATCTGATGGGGGCGGACGGTCGACCGATTCTGGATGAAAATGGCGAGCGAGTGCAGGGGCTGGTCCCACAAGCGCAGCCAGAGCCAGAATTGTTTATGACTAGAGAAGATTATACACAGGAAGAGACTACTCATATTGTAACAAAGTATCGTCAGAAACCGGGCGAACCGATCGATGTTTGGCTCATTCGGTTGCTAGAGGAAGGAGCTGATGCCGTTATTATAGATGCTGGGGATTATCAGTGGTTCGCAGCGCTTTCCACCGATAGCCAGCTAAACGCGGAATTCCGGGGAATTTGCAGAGTCATGGGCGGTGATGTAGGGCTCCCTCTCTCGGCGTTATATGGGGCAGCCACGCAGCTGATATTTCCATCATATCAAGATTGGCCAGAACTGAGAGGGCAATGGTCAACCATCAGGGATGCAGTGATGAGATTGACACGGTTGTGTATGAGGCACTCAATTTCGAGTGATGGCTCTGTAGAAATAAGAGATGGGGAGGTCCCGAAAATGATCCGGGATGCGATAATACGTGATGCTCCCCCACATTATAGAGCGGCGGTATTAACTATTTTGTTGGGAGCCGCTGACCTGACATTCTCGATGGTGAAAAGTAGGTTGGCGGAGTTAGCAACGCTCGGAGACTGGTCTAACGTGAGTGCACCGTGTGATCGTGAACCACGTGAAAAATCGAGGGAAAATCGGAACAGTTTCGCGAAAAATGGAAAACCCGAGGGAAGCAGAAGTGATATGTGGAGGGCACTATTCAAAGCAGGGGTTCCAGCTGAGGAAATTGACGGGGTTCCTACGTCAGCACTTGCTGAAAAATGCAGACAGAAGGGACTGCAGGTTAGATGTTTCTCTGGAGGAGGCTTTCCTCAAATGACGATGGGCGTGGCGGAGTTAACCAGTATGCTCAAAGAGTTGATAATGCCCCCTGCCATTGTCCCTCCTACCATTCCTTCTATTGCACCTCCCACAGCACCTCCCTTACCACGGGAGGAGGAGGAGAGTTCGTCAAGCGAGGAGGAGGAAGTGAGGCAAGTAGCAGCAGTGCAGCGACGGAAAAAGGGGAAGAAAGGCAAAAATAAACGACGCCATCATAGTGATGAATAGGATGATGGCCAAGCCCTGGTAGCTCGTCAACATCCGGCTCAGCGATGGTCTGCTAGTGATATTAGACCTCATGTGAGGATGGAAATTTATTGGGATAAATCAGTTCAAACAGTAACAGCGTTAGTAGATACCGGGGCGGAGGCCTCAATAATTTATGGAAATCCAGAGAAAATGAAAGGACTCCTAGTACCATTAACAGGACTAGGAGGAAAAGTGGTTTATGGAAAACATGTAAACTGACCTTTGAAAATCGGAAATATGCCTGTAAAAACATATATTGTGATTGTAACCCCTATCCTAGAGTGGATAGTGGGCATAGAAATATTAGCCGGAATGACACCTTATTTGACAGCCGGGAGATTTGAATTCGGTGTAAATCCACTAAAAATTCATGCAATATTGGTGGGTAAAGTAAAAATGCCACCTTTTCCGATACCACAAGCTACACAGGTAGTTAGTCAAAAGCAATACCGGATACCTGGAGGACAGGAAGAAATTTCGGTGACCATTAAACAATATTTAGAAGCTGGTGTATTGAAAACGGTGACGACAAACTGGAACAATCCGTTGTGGCCAGTCAGGAAATCAGATAACTCTTGGAGGATGACAGTAGATGACAGAGGATTGAATAAACACACACCTGCATTGACTTGCGCGGTGCCCGACGCAGTGACAATTATAGAACGAGTGCAACATTATCCCGGAACGTGGTATGGGGTCATAGATTTGGCTAACACATTTTTCACTATTCCCATTCCTGAGGATAGGATGAATCAATTTGCGTTTACCTGGGAAGGGCGCCAATACACGTTTACCAGACTACCTCAGGGTTATTTACATAGTCCCACAATCTGCCACCGGGTGGTAGCAGAGCACCTGGAAAAGCTAAAAGTTCCTAAAGAAATAATGATATCATATTATGTCGATGACATACTAGTGCAAGGAACGAGCGGGGAAGAGGTGAAGGAAGTTCTAGGACAGCTAATACAGCACATGAAAGGGTTCAGATGGGAAATTAACCAAACGGTGAAATTTCTAGGAATCATCTGGAACAAAGGGGAAAGGGAAGTGGCAGAAAAAGCTAAGGCTAAAATTGCTAACTTTCCAGTTCCACACACCAAGGCAGATGCTAGGAAATACATCGGGTTGTTTGGATTTTGGAGGAATCATATTCCTCATTTGGGACAGATACTTCAACCTCTCTACAAATGCACTAAGAAAAAGGAGGACTTTAGTTGGGGAGAAGAACAACAGCGATCATTTGATATGGTGAAGGAAGCGATACAGCAAGCAGTGTCATTGGGAAAAATGAAATCGGGACCGGTAGAATTACAGGTGTCAGCGTTAAATGAGTACGCTAACTGGAGTTTGTGGCAAAAGCAAGATAGGATTCGTAAACCCTTGGGATTCTGGTTGAGAAAGCTCCCAGAAGCAGGCCTAAGGTACACACCTTTTGAAAAGCAGCTATTAGCATGCTATTGGGCATTGGTTGAAAATGAGGAAATGTACCGGTGTCAAAATGTTATACAAGAGAGAACTAATCACATGTTTGTAGTATGCACTATTTGTAGTAATACAGATGCCGTGGTGGTATTTGCTGATTGGAAGACCATCATCGGAGAGGCGCCATGGCCGGACCAGGGAAGACCGAGGGCCCAAGAGGTGGCAGTGTCGTCTGCTGGGTCACGCGTATCCTTGTCCTTGGTGCCATGGTCCAACTCTGCTGCGCAATGACGGAGGGTGACAAATTGGAGCAGGTCCAGTGGCTCCGCATAAGATGGAAAAGCAGTACCCGGGACCGTACTCAAGGAGGCTACACCTGTCCAGTTTACCAAACTTGCGACGTGGTAAACGTCACCAGCAATTGTCAGATGTGGAAGTGCAAAAGGTGCCTTGGAGGAAAGGACATTCCGGTGGTGGAACAAGGATGCAACTTAACCGTTACTTCAGTTGTCTCCATGTGCCACTACAACAGGACGACCGAGACCTGCAATGAGCACAACTGGACGAGGTGGACAATTACCGTAAAAGAAACTCTGTTTTTTTTAACAGCGCTGAAATCTCGGGACGGAACACATTTTTGTATATAATATGGGTGTTACCTGGGAAACCTAATGCTATAAGAACACACATAGCACCAGTATTAGATACCTGTACACACATGGCACAAGCCAGGGTTAAAACCCGAGTGTACTGGGAAATAAAATTCCCCGATATACCACACTGTACACGAAGACGTAGAGCTTGGTATGATACTCTCTTAGGAGGAACGGGAACACTGTATGGTGTAGCTAATGCTGCAGATAATGAAGTAACCAGAACAATGTTATCTAACACAGGGCAACATGCATCGGAGGCTATACATCAGGTAGGGTTATAGCTTCCAAAAGCTATGGTAGGGCAATTGGAAAACACAGGTGTTTGGAAAAAGGCATTTACGTGGGAGTTAAATTTATGGAATGAAACGTATGATGCGTTAAAGAATCTATCACATATAGGTAATTGGACAACCTGTGCATTGCAAATGATACATGCGGAAGCTCAAAAAGAGCGATTCCAGAGAATAATGACAACGGGAAATTATCACGAATGGAGACGGATTTGGAATATTAGTAGCAAACTTTGGTTACAATTACACTCGGAGCGAACAAAATGCAACAGTACATATGCTGGGTATTGGACTCAGTACAATGTGTCTACTGTCAAAACGATATGTAAGTATCAAGTATTACCGGTGATTACTGCCACAGGATTTTGGTTTCTACATCTGGATGGAGAGTGGATGGATGTGGGAACTAATACAACTTATGAGATGAAAATGTGTGACGAAACACACAGAGGAATGGCGTGTACATTACAACAGGGACACAGCAATCCATGTTTAACCGACTCAGAGGCTGTACTTTGTGATTGGACGAGGGAGCCACGAAGGGAGATGTGGCAAATCGGACCACATGCTCTATGTGTGGCAACAATGCAAAATAATTCACAAGTACCATCGGTTCCTTTCGTTGGTTGCTTATATAATGTGCACCTATGGCATTGGGGAAACCAGACGTATCGTTTGACGAATTACTCTGTGTCTAATCGGCTGACACAAGTACAATGGGATGTACTAAAGAATCCCTGGAACCTCTCACTGGAGCGTTTCAAATGCGCATTGGAACAATCCACTGAAGTTCAGAAAATTATACAGTCACATACGTCTAACATCTCCAAGCTCATGGTGTCCACATTAGTAGGCAGCAGACGGGTACAACATGCTGCTAAAATAGTACAACAGTCCTCAGCCCATCACTGGTGGGACATCTTTTCAGGGATGTCAGTCACTGCTAGGAGGACTTTGGTGCCCCCTCTGATTCTGTTGGTTATTATAATAATATTGCTATCACTATGTAATCACAGAAACCTAACGTTGCGGGAATTATGGTCCATGTTCTTTCATGACATCATGAATCACACTGGAAATGGAATAGTGTTACCATCGACGTTTGACGGGTATATCAACTAATATGTGAAGCCTCAAGAGTGGAATGAAAGGAGTGTTAATTAGTGATGCTTCCCATAACCGTTGAATACCCGAATGTATTGTATCTCACTTGTTTTATCTGGTTCAAAGACAACATTGTATTGTATCTCACTTGTTTTATCTGGTTCAAAGACAACATGTATGTGGGATATCTTGACTGTTATCTCACTTGTTTTTCTAGTCAAGACGTCTCAACCGTTTCACACTCACTTGTTATCTGGTTCAAAGACGACCATTGTTGTGGGATATCTTGATTGTTATGTTTCTCAGAGCCTGAAGGACACACTTAGGTGTCAAATGTAAATTGGCTACAATTGTTGCGGCGCCAGGTGGGACGGGTAGGCCACCCGCCCTTTCTCTCGCACGCAACTGAAAAGTATAATAGAGAGTACAAACAGGTAGAGTCTGCTGCGGGTTTCGTACGAACACCCAGCTGGTTGACAAAACGGACCTCTACCTGGGTGACGGCTCTCCACCTTCTCGGCATAGGTAAGGGGCTCATATGATTGATTTCACGCAATGTCAACCGTGTTTTGAGAACTTGCATTTGGTCGAAATAAATATGCCAGTTATTGAGGCTAAATAGCATTTGGGAACGTTGGTCTTTTGTTGAGTGTCATCTTTGTCTCCTGAGCGCCGACCAGCACCGATCCTCTCAATAAAACACCCCATAAATCTGGTGTCAGAGATTGGTCCGCATTGAAGATGATGTGGTTCTTTTGGCTTCATCAAGCTGTGATCTCCAATTCTCACTGGAGTGGTTCACAGCAGAGTGTGAAGCGGCTGAAATGAGAATCCACACCTCCAAATCGGGGACCATAGTTCTCATTCAGAAAAAGGGTGTGTGCCCTCTCCGGGTTGAGGATGAGATCCTGCTCCAAGTGGAGGAGTTCAAGTGTATTGGGGTCTTGTTCACAAATGAGGGAAGAATGGAGCAGTCGATCCCACAGGCAGTGCAGCGTCTGCAGTGATGTGGATTTTGTATTGGTCTGTTGTGGTAAAGAGGAAGCAAAGTCAAAAGGCGCAGCTCTCAATTTGCCAGTCGATCTGCGTTTCTACCATTACCGATGGGCACTAGGTATGGGTCGTGACAGAAAGAAAAAGATGCCAGATACAAGCAGTCGAAATAAGTTTCCTGCGCAGGGTGTCTGGGTTAGATATTGGGTGAGAAGCTCGGTCATCCGAAGGGGCTCAGTGTCAACCCGCTGCTCCTCCGCATTAAGACTAGTCAGATGAGGTGGCTGGGGCATCTGATCCAGATCCCTCCCGGACTCCTCCCTGGTGAGGTGTTTCGGGCATGTCCCACCGAAAAGAGATCCCGGGGACGGCCCAGGACACGCTGGAGAGACTGTTTCTCAGTTGGCCTGGGAAAGCCTCTTGATCCCTCTGGAAGAAGTTGCTGGGGGAAAGTGAAGTTTGGGTATCCATGCTGAAGCTACTTCCCCCGCGACCTGACCCTGAGAAGCGGTAGAAAATGGCTGGAAGGATGGATCATTGCCTTTCTTTTCATCCGTATTAAAAAAAAATTAATGTATCTTATGGGCTTGTTTACTGTACTTCAGATCGCCTGCTAATACTCCCTGCACACACTCTGACAATGAGAGGAACTACTGGAGTGGATGTACAATTCCACTTTATTCTAGTCATGCAAAAAAAAAAAAAAAAAATCCCCACCTCTCCCTCCTGGCATAGACTTTTTGCCAGACACACTATTTGAGAAGGGCCACTTTGAATTAACTTACTCGGAATAGATGTAGTTTTGTATGGAGCACCAAGAGTGCAAAATTCCAAAGTCGGATGTCATGAAGACTGTCAGGTTTAAGCAGCCTAAGACATTTAAAGTACGATTTCTCAAGGAAGGAAGACAAGAGGAACTTGTGGCTCACGAGGACAACGTGGTTAGGGTTAGATTCAAATCCAGCTGCCACTTTGTCACCCAATGAACACCACGGGGAACACCAATGCGCATAAGCAGTGCTCCTTGTTCCCCTATTTGTCGGACTTGACCATGGGATGTTTATAAATTAAAATTTGGATCATCATCGCATGCATGACAACCCAATTGTCGATCATTTAGGTTTCGGATTGTCATAGGTTTTTCATGGCAGGACAACATTCTGACACCCCACAGATATCTCAAAAGCAGGAAGGATGTTATGATGGTTGTGACCACTCCACAGCATCCATGATGGGACGTAATCACTTTTGGTTAGGTATTTCATTAAGGTGTCCCTATAGGTTTGGTGTCTTTGAATTTTTTGACTGGGTGTCAGCTATCTTGGGATACTATAAATCTCCACCCAGCTGGTTAACCAGTCTTTAGCTGACCACCCCAATCGGATCCTCGGCTGAAATTACCTTTTTGGAATCTCCCAAATGAATCCAAGTCAACCTAATTTTACAGCTGTTGAGTGTTCAACAAAACCTGAAATGGATATTCCAACCTAGGCAAACACCAGTGCCTTTTTATGCTTCACACCAGGATCCAGTCTCCTGGCTCCACAATTGTGGAGTCCCATTGACATCGATACATTAGGATGCTCTGTTGTAAAGAGTTTTATCCATTTTGAGAATGCATCTTTTATGACCAAGCAATACTTTTTTTTAAAGATTGTATCAGGTAAATCCAATTTGACATTCGTTAAATACCAAGTAATAAGGAGAGAAGACCTGTTTTCTGTTGCTTGAGCTCAAGGAGAACGAAGAAGTACTGCAAAGTACAATTCTTTAATATGTTCTAAAGCAGTCTTACTTGAAACCTCTCTTTTCATTAGATTTAGGAGGTCCCTACCAACGGTAACAAATCCAAAGAGTGGGGGGGAGCAAAAATATGTTTGTGTGACTATGTATCTGTAAGTTGTTGGAAAGTTACGATATGTAAACTAACAAATATGTACGTTAACTACATATGTGCTGAGTAAAGCGTCTTTACGTGCAGAAGCATTCCCATCATTGCAGCAAATGTATGATAAACATACATTTTGATTAATAAACTCACTTTGGTTTAATTCAATAAAGTTCATGTGGACAATTTGGAGAATGTTTATTTTTATTTTTTTTGTGTATGTTTGTAATTTTTTTGTGTGTGTGTATAATGTTAATGTTACCTGTCCTCCCATTATCCTTCCAGTTGAGACGTGTTAGTTCAGGGCTCAGCAACCTTTTTGAGGCTGAGGGCTACTTCATGAGCACTGATCGTATGAAGGGCTACGTGACCTGTTGCGGCAAATTTCAGAGTCAGTTCATGACATGTACATAAAATATTTTTTTCGTTTATCGTAGTTAATGAACTCCCAGGTATTTTTAAATTTTAATTCACTTAAGCAAGTCAGATTCAGAACTTAAAGCACTAATAATAGTAACAATTTGTGGCCTATGGTATTTTTAGAACATACCTCGCGGGCTACCATTCATCCTGTCTCGTTATCATCTCTTCTATGAAACGTCATTTAATTTTCTGTCTCTCAACTTTCTCTTCTCTATCTCATGCGTTCCACGGTGGCATGTTAAGTTACAACTGAGGCTATACCTCTTTCACACAATTTTCTCTTGCACACGCGGGATTCGGGGTGTTTAGGGAATTTTCAGAAATTTTTCAGAAAGGGTCTTTAGACTCAGAAGGAGTCTGCTGTGGCCACGGTCTTTCTGGTATTCAACACACCCGCTGGAATCCTCTGGCATCTTGGGATCTGGCTCGAAGGACCAATATAATGTCAGGTTTAAGCACCCTAGAACATTTAAAGTTCTCAAGGAAGGAATACAAGAGAAACTTCTGGCTCGCAAGGAGAACATGGGATGTGTCTCTTTCACAATCTCCAACCCGTTCTAATCTCCACTTTTTTATTCCTTAGCACAGTCCACATCACAACAAAGCAAATGTGGCAAGCAAAACAACCATGACAAAAATAGTCCATGTGAGTCTTTGAGATGTCTTCATCATCCTCTTGAGATCATCAGTTTTTATGTTGTCTTCCAAATATGAGAACTTTATATCCAATTAATCCAACAAAGACTTCATTTATTTAAAAAAAAAAATATATATATATATAGCGCTCCGGTTTCCTCCCACATCCTAAAAACATGCAATATTTATTGGACACTAAATTGCCCCTACGTGTGATTGTGAGTGCAGCTGTTTTTCTCTGTGTGCCCTACAATTGGCTGGCAACCAGTTCAGGGTGTACCCTGCCTTCTGCCCATTGACAGCTGTGTTGGCTTCAGCACTCCCGCAACCCTTGTGAGGATAAGCGTCTAAGAAAATGGATGGATGGGTATTCCTAAAAAGAGTCATGCAAGATGTAAAAGCTTGTACAGAGTCCCTTTACCCATTTGCGGTTCCCGTTATAGACCAGTGCAATGACAATTGCACAAAGGGAGCAGGTTAAAGTGACAAATTGTGCGATAGTTTACAAAATATATTGCTAATGCTAATATCGATTGGCAATGTCACAAGGCAGAAAATAGTAATAAATTTCCTCTCTATTCTCTTTGTGAGCTGCGTCCGTGACTTAGAATGTGACCCAGTGACACCTGGGAGGCGATGCACCCCTGCCGACATCAAGCAGATACTCCCGAACACTGGGAAGCGATGTCTCCATTCTGACCTCAGCGTGTTTACCTTCTGACCTTAAGCAGATACTCCCCAACCCTGGGAAGCGATGTCTCCATCCTAACCTCACCGTGTTTCTCTTCTGACCTTAACCAGATACTCCTCGACACTGGGAGGAGATATCCCCTTTCTACCACAAGATGATACCCCCAAATGCCATAAACGTGTCTTTAAACAATGCCCTGCTTTTTCGCATGTGGGGTTATCAGGACACTCTTGCAGCCTTGAAGAAACATGTATCTTAGTGTTTATGTGCTTTTGGTGTAGCCATCTGTGTCAGCATTTTCACTGTGTGAGCTTGTAACCATGTAACCCTTTGACCTGAGAAAGCAAAAAAAAGAATAGACGGGGACTAGCACTTTGGCAGTCTGAGGGAGAGCACTCATGCAGTGGGTCTCTCTGCCTGTCCCTCGCGATCTCAGAAAGACAATCTTGGTTGGTTTGAGTTCGCTCACTCCAGTCCTCAGGCTTGTCTTAGCTGTTTTTCTAGGAACATCTCTGACAGTCGAGGACAATATGATCAGGTATTACACATCTTTAACTAACCTGCTCTCTGATGTCAGGAAACATGTTCATGCAGCACTGCCACGACCTTTAGACAGACCCTTGCATGATGTCAAATCCAGTGACTTGGTGCTGATAAAGAATTTCTGGTAGAAAACATGGAGGCATTAGCGCTGGGTGGGCCCTTTTCAGGTTTTCCTTGTGACCAACACTGCAGTGAAGGTTGCTAAAAGGGCTACATGGGTTCACGCATCACACTGCATGAAGTTCGCAGCGCCTACAACAGTCCTGAGTCATCCACTCTCCTCATCTTCTACTGCGATTAAGCATCAAGGTCATCAATGTCATAAAGGTCTACCTATGAAGGCTGTTCTGACTGCCTAGATGATGTCAACCATTATTCACTTTCCTGTTTAGTTTTTTTATATCTTAACATTATTTTTGAATTTTTTTCTTCCAACTTGTTTTGTATTTTTTTTCCCTTTGACTTTCTTTTAGGTCATTATCCCGAGAGAACCCATTGGGTCACAAATGACCCAGTATAATTAAGGGCCCACTGTATAAACACAATGCACCACAGTTACTCTTTTTACTCTTAAAGCCCGCACCGATGCAGGGAATCGTTGAGCAGCTGCTGCTGCCGCCCAAAATTGGTTCCAGAAACACTTCCGAATCAATGGACTTGTGGGAGTCAAATTCCAAAGACAATTTGAACGTCAGCAGCCTTGAACACCAGATTAAAAATGGTTTAAGAAAGGGATATCCTGAGGTTGAAATTGTAGAGGCAGTGATACATTCTGTGAAGGCAAGATTGAAATTATGGAGTTACCTTGAGGGAAAGACAGATCTCACTCTTGCCACTCTGCGACAAATCCTAAAATCTCATTATGCATAAAAGGATGCGACAGTCTGTACCAACAACTGACAGAAGCCGTGCAAGGACCGTGAGAAACATCGCTTGACTTTTAGGTACGTGTACTTGAACTACACCAAAAAGTCCTGTTTGCATCCGAGCGTGCCCAGTCTGGCATGAAATATAACAAAGAGTTGGTCCATAGTCAATGATTTCAGTTTCTCATGACAGGGTTGTCAAATGATAATGTAAGGCCAGAATGAGAATGTATTTACATGAGTAAAGTATTAGTGATGAACTGCTGCTCCAAAAAATGTAGATTTCCCAATATAATGAAAATGGGTGGACACGGAAGAGTAAACCTACAAACAAGGTCAGTCACAAGGCACATCAAAGAACAGTGGAAGCAAATCAGGAGGACACTAACCCTCTGACAACGTCATCCTTAGCTAAACCAATCAAACCAGCTGAAGAAAAACCCCTCTTAACAAAATTTTAGGAAAGTAACACAACAGAGAGCTCACAGGCCAAGTAGCATCACTTGTACAATCTGCCAAATATGAGAGAAAAAATACTGAGAATCACCTGATAAAGCAAGTTGCCAATGTCTCTAAAAGACTCAAGAGGTGTTGTGTAGCATGTCAGCAAGATGAGATTGATTGTAGTCACTGTTTTATGTGTGGAAGTGACATGCATTGGTGGAAGGGGTGTAGAGTAGGTGAGAAACAGAAACCATCGGGAAATGGGCAGACGTGTTGACTGTGGGAGATGCCAACACCTGTAACTGAAAATCCCAGAACGACCCAAATCTGAATTTGAACTTACCACCAGAGTTTACAAATGTTAAAAAGGGAGCAGCAAGAAATCAACCCAATCTTTATTACCAAGCACCTGCAGAACCAAGAAAAAAAAAGTCAAACCTTCTCACTCACACAATCCTTTTACAAAACGCAAACAAGTTGCACAGTTGGTTGGCAAAAAATGTCTTGTCTGGTTCAACTTCAATCACGTAAAGGTTCAAGCTCTGTGGGATACAAGAGCACAAGTGTCTATAATTAGTGAAGCATGGAAGTCCAAAAACCTACCTGATTCAAAAATTCTTCCAATCAGAAACCTGCTAAGTGATGATGAAATGTTTAATTTGAGAGCAGCCAATGGTTCAGAAATACCATTTAAAGGGTGTGTTGAAGTTAGACTGAGTCCTTATGATCCAAAAACAAAAGTGGCGAAGTCTGATGAGATATTAGTTCCAATAATTGTGAGTAGGGACATCGCTCAAAGGCCAATCATAGGGTTTAACGCCATTGAGGGGATCAGCCCGGTGACAGATTAACGCTGCTCAGAAATCCACCTTACCATACGTGGCTTCCGTCATGTGTGTGAGGAAGAGAGATGGAAGTATGAGACTTTGTATCGACTATAGGGGGCTGAATAAAAAGACAATCCCAGACAGGCATCCAATACCACCCATTCAGGAGATACTTGATGGTCTTTGCGGCAACGCTTGGTTCACGGTGCTTGACCAAGGCAAAGCGTACCATCAGAGTAGCATCACCGAGGACTCCAGGAAATTCACGGCCTCCACAACCCCATGGGGTCTGTACGAGTGGAACAGGATTCCATTTGGCCTCACAAATGCGCCCTCTGCTTTCCAGCGTAGTATAGAACAGAGCCTGGAAGGTCTCAGAGACAAAATGTGCATTCCATACTTGGATGATGTTCTAGTCTTCAACAAAACGTTTGAACAGCATTTGGAGGATGTGAAAGCAGTTCTCAAACGTCAGCAAGGCTGGAGAATCAAACTAAGACCAGACGAATGTGACCTTTTTAAAAATGAGGTGCGTTATGTAGGAAAAGTGATCTCAACTGATGGCTACAAAATGGACAAAGAAATAGCTGCAGTGCAGGCACTGAAAACAAAACCACCTACAAACATCAAAGAGCTGCGTAAACTTCTTGGGTTCCTAGATTACTCCAGAAGTTACGTCTCTGCAGATACAGCTTTGAGTCCCAAGATGAAGTCCAATAAACAGTCAGCAATAGGAGGACAGCTTTCACCAAACTAGAAAATAGCATGGACTGATACTCACCAGAAAGCTTTCGACTACTTAGTTGATGTATTCACAAACCCGTCTGTAATGGCTTATCCAAGGTTTGAGGATCCATTCATTCTGCACATGGATGGCTCAGAACAGGGTCTCGGGCTGTATTATATCAGAGACAGGACAGGAAACTCAGAGTAATCGGATATGGTTAATGAACTTTGACACCAGCAGAAAAAAAATAGATTACATTCAGGGAAGCTCGAGTTTCTAGTGCTTAAGTGTGCTGTCACATAGAGGTTTTGAGATTATTTGTTTTATGCGCCCTCCATGACAGTATACAGTGATAACAATCCTGTAACTTATGTGTTAAGCACAGCTAAAGTGAATGCAACAAGAAATCGATGGGTGTCATAGCTAGCCGATTTCAACATCACCTTGAAATATTGCCCAGGAAGATCCAACACTGATGCAGACTTCCTATCCTGCACACCAGTAAGCATGGACTCCTTTATAAGTGAGTGCACAGAGCAATGTTCACCTGAAATCCTTGGTGCAATATTAAGTGCAGTTGAAAACCACCAGCAGTGTGAAGTTGGTTGGATTTCAGCTATTAGCTGTAGCCCACTTGCCCAAGAAATACTTGTAGTTACTCAGCCACATATACAAGTAACACCTCATGAACTGCTGCAAGCACAACTGCAAGACTCTTACCATATCCCCTGTAATTGAACTAAAGAAGAGGGGCGAGAAGCCAAAAAAATGAGTAATTCACACCAAAATGCCAAAAGTCAAGCAGCAGTTGCACGAATGGAAAAGACTTTTCATTTCCCAAGCAGGTCTGTTGAAACGTAAAACAGCAACCTACACTCAAATTGTGCAACCTGATCAGTACAATGCACTGGTGTACAAGTACCTTCACTGTGAAATTGGTCACCTGTGGGTAGAACGGCTTTTGCACTTAGCTAGAAACATATTTTATTGACCTAGGAAAAGGGTATTACATTTTTCATCACTCAAGTTGGTAAATGTAACTTCCAGAACAAAAAACTGCAGTGCAGAGTGAGAGCACCCATGTGTCATGTACCTGCAACAGAGCCATTTGAGATGGATTCTATAGACTATCTTCATTTTGAAAAAAGCACGGGAGTGCATCAATATATTTTGGTGATCATGGATAACTTCACTAAATTTGCACGAGCCGACCCAACCCATAACAAATCAGGCAAAACTGCGGCAACAAAATTTTGTTATGATTTTTCCTTTAAAATTTGGTCTTCCTGCAAAAATACATCACGATCAGGGCAAAGAATTTGAGGATCATTTGTTCAGGTGGTTACAAAAGATCAGTGGCATTGCCGACTTAAGAACCACTCCTTACCACCCACAGGGGAACCCAGTCGAACGATTTAATTGTACCTTGTTGTCAATGCTGAGGACCTTGGATGAGGAGAAAAAGGGAAACTGGAGTGACTACGTGAATGAAGTGGTACATGCCTATAACTGCACAACTAGCAAAGCCATAGGGTTCTCTTCCTTCTATTTGCTTTTTGGAAGATATCCCCGTTTGCCTATTAATTTAGTTTTTGGGATAAATGAGGAGGAAGGATATAAGTCACAACAACAATATGCTAAAAAAATCGCAAGAACAAATGAAAGAAGTGTATGACATTGCAACAAAAACAATCAAAAGGACTACGGCAAGAGGAAAGAGGAACTATGACCAAAAGCAGGAAAGCTTGATGATTTTTCTGGGTGACAGGATTCTTGTTACAAATATGTCAGAGCGTGGGGGCCCTGGGAAGTTGCGCTCACACTGGGAAGAGCAAATCCACTTTGTTGTCTCACAAAAGGGAGAAAATAGCTCAGTGTATGAGGTAAAACCTGAACGAGAAACAGGGAGGGGCAGAATTCTCCATCGCAACATGTTGATGCCTTGTCATGCTTTGATACTGGAGCAACCTGTGCAGGGTAGTGTAGGAGGACAAAAATCCCAGAAGCATCAGAGGAATAAGAGAAACAGAGACAAAAACCCCTCAAGCATCAGATGAGTCAGAAAGTTCAGATGAGAAAGGTTATTACTGGGCTCAAGGGGCAAGACACCATCCCCATTTGCAGGAGTGAGATGTTGCACCTCCAGTCACTCCTGAGCTTGTGCATCAGCCTGAGCCTGGTGGGGAGACAGAAGAGCCCACAGTGGATGCTCCGCTGCAAGCGACCATGGACAATGACACTTCTGTGAGTGACACTCCATCGCTCGGTGTCACCGCCACAACGGGAAGTAACACTCAGGAAGTAACATAGACTGTTCCAGTTGCAGACCTGTCCAATAATCGGGCGAAAGAACTGTCTTGCAGGTCACAGAGGGACAGACGACCAAAACAGAGACTGACTTATGAAGCATTAGGACAACCTGTTGATCGTGTGGTTCACCGTGACCCGATGTTTGTGAATACAATGGAACCAGCGTATGGACAGTATGGCATGCCCTATGTATCTCCACAGATGTGGGGAACACATCTGGTTCAAGTTCCTGTGGAGCACTACTGAAAGACTGTCAACAAAGCTGTTATGGCATGTTTGGGAGAATTCTGTGACATCTGAGCAGAGTAACAGAAACTGGTGAAGAAAACAAAAATTCTGTCATGCACTTTTCTTATTTTTCTTGTTGGTATACATTCACTCGGTGAAATTTGTTGTCTACATGACTGAATACTATTATGTAGTTGTAATATCATTAGAATAGTTTAGGACATATGGAAAATGGTTCAAATTTAGTCATGGGTTTGAAACAAGGGATATGGAAAGCATATGTAAATCACTACACTTGTTTACCCCATGCTGAAAATCAGACATCAAAGTGCTAATATTGAGGACATTTATTTAGCAGGGGAGGACTGTAACACCTGTAAATAATTTTTGTTGTTATACCTCTTCTAACCGTTATCATGCTATTATTATTACATTCTCTGTGTGTGAGAAATGGACAGAGGTTTGCATGTTCTGCCTGCCAGCAGGTGGCGGTGTGGTATCTGCTGATGCAGTTGGCTGGAGAAGAAGAAGGTGAGAGCCCCAATTGGAGTAGCAAGGAAGACAGGATATAGATTTGCGAGCTGTTGTGTTCTTTTCTCCAGAGTTTTCTTGCTGTGAAAGCAATAAATAAACATTTTCCATACACCATCTGAGGTGTCTGAAGTGAGTGCTGTAACATAAGTCTGGTGTGGTTGACAAATATGTTAGAATAGTACAGGTCGTGGATGAGGGCAGCAGAACAGTGGCGAGGTCTGCTGTAGGTGTGACAGAAGAATTTAAAGTGGAGGTGGGACTGGAGGAGGGATAAGATCTGAGCCCCTTCCTGTTTGCTGTGGTAATGGATAGGCTGGCAGATTTCCGGCGAATTCAGCAATGTGCGATCAATTTTTCCCGACAAATCGAAAACTGCAGATGTTTCCTTCATAACAGATTTCAGATTAGAATTCAGCATAAAAAAACTATAATATAAGCAAAAGGTGCTTTGAAGACTTACCTTTTAACCCAGGTCATGACCGATCCGATATGAGATTTCTTTAGATGAACGCTCATATTTGCTTGGCCAAGTTTTAGAAGGATGCCCTTCCTGATGCAAGCCTCTGCTTTCAGCCGTGCTTGGGGCCAGCCTACAGACTGCACTGGCTTGTGCTCCCACAGCGATGTATTTTAGCTTAAAAATTGTGTTTCTACAAAAATACTTAGCAAAGGTTCTGCATGCTTATGTCTGTGCTGTATTTCAGTATGTTTTTTTTTTAATCTGCAGAAAAATTGCACCATTCTTTTTTTTTTTTTAATTTCAGTACGGGGTCCTCTGTATACATTAATGAGGACAAAATGAATTTTGAATATTTTAGAAAATGTCTGCAATATAACAGTAAAAAAAAAAATTAAATATGTTCCGTAGTCATTGTACAACAAAAATAGTTTAAATTCAGTGGCCTTCCATTGGTGTATTTCTTTCAATGATTGCAATTTACGCTCAAATTCCACACGAATCTGAGTTTGCATCTGCTTCATAAAATCAAAAAAACTTAAAACTTTGGAAGATATCATTGAAAAGACACCTGAGGCACATTAGGAACAACTTTCCGACGACACCTTAAACAAACCAGATATATACGTTACATTGTAAATTGTGACACAATACCAACATTTGAACCATTAAAAGGATTTGGCCCATTCTGATGGGCCTCATAAACTCACTGACCAAAAGGTTCATCAGTCATTAATGTGCAACCTGCTGATGGAAAGTTAGTTCTCCTTGTTGTAATAGTACGCATTATATAAGAGTCAACATTTAAAAAAAAAAAACATTTTCTAAACATAAAGCCCTTTTCCAGTTCCTTTTGCTCAGCAACAAAATCGATAAAAAACAAACAAACCTTCAGCAGTGTTGTTTGGTCGTCCCACAGAACAAAACAGTCATGACAGGCTCTTTCATGGGAACACCAACCACCATGAATGAAATATCCCAAAGTTGAATAGCTCGTAAACAGGGGTAACCCATGAAGATTTATCTGCAACCTCAGGATGAACCAATCTGAGCCTATTTGAAACAGTCTTTTTGATTTACTGTGATAGTGATACTGCCCTCCGACTTTGTTATGAATACTGTAATGGATGTTCGTCTTTAGGATAATTCATGTCTTTTGGCAAGTGAGGGTGGTAAAATCTCAATATGTTTACATTTACTGAAAGAGCAAGAAGTGAGATTCCGAAGGTTAGGCCCCAGTTACAAATGTGGTCTTTGAGAATGTATGGCTCAACAACTTCATCAGTCAGACAGGTCTGAGCTACTACAATGAGGAAAGTTATAAATGTCTGCATCCACACGGTCAAAAGTGTTTGGATAATGGTTAGAAGTGTTTTGCACATATTTTTTTGCACATATTTATTGCATTTTCCCCCCAGACTACTGAATTTTCATTACACATATCCTCCATCACTCTTTTACAGGTCTGAGAATTTTGTGGTACCCAGGATTTAAGTAAAATTAAACAGAATTCGGTGCAAGATATACTATTGAAAACTGGAAATAATATCAAACAAAAAGCATGACAAAAAAACGGATTTTTCAACTTGAATTTAAAAACATTGACATTTGGGGCTGACGTCACCTCTCTTGGCATCTTATTCCCTTTGTGTGCAGCATAGTAGCTAAATGCCGCTTTACCATGTTTTTTTTTGGGCTCTGCACTCCAATGTTTGACCCAAGTCTGTCAATCTCAGAGTTTGTATTCTGTAAGCATTTCTTTGATGTATTCGGGACCTAAACATTTTGTGATTTGTAGACCAGTATAAGAACATTAAATTATATTCTAAAGCTGACTGGAAGCCAGTGTAAACACTTTTTAATTCGACTTATATGCTCTGACCTATTTGTTCTGGTCAGAACCCGAGTTCCAACATCCTGGATGAGCTGCACCTCTTTAATGCTTTTGTCAGGAGTCCAGTCAGAAGACCATTACAGCCGTCAAGTGTACTGACGATAAAAGCATAGACGAGCTTCCCCTGGTGTGCTTGACACATCCAAGCCTTTGCTCTAGATATGTTCTTCTGATGGTAGAAGGCAATTTTAGTAATTGATTTGACATGACTGTTGAAAGTCTGGTCGGAATCTATCAGAATACCAAGGTTTAGAACTTTGTCTTTGTTTTTTTGAAGATGGTGATTCCTAGTGTTTTCTAACAGCAATCCTTTTTTCTTGATGGCAAAAAATATTTTGGCTCATCCAGTTATCTGCTTTAGACGGTGACACACCACCTAAATTGAACTGTAGTAATCTGGAAACACTACTAAACATAACTGTGTCATTTGCCTAGCTATGATAGTCAAAATTAAAGCTTTGAAGAATTTGACACAAGGGTAGCATATACAAGCTGAACAGAAAGGTGTCCAAGAACTGACCCTTGAGGGACCCCATAGGTTGTTGCCATTTGTTGAGATTGAGCACTTCCAATGGTTAAAAAGTAACTATTTTCTTCTAGGTAGGACCTAAACCATTCAAGGACAAGTCTATATAGTCCTATCCACGTTTCCAACCTATTCAGCAGTATATTATGATCTACAGTATCAAAAGATGCCGTGAGAGCCAACAAGATCAAAATTGACACCTTTCCTGAGACAGTATTCAACCTGATATCATTTAGCATGTTGATAACAGCAGATTTTGTACTGTGATGAGTTTGGAAATGTGATTTTTCAAAAAGTCCATTTAAAAATTTAAGAAATTGCTGAGTGGATTAAAAATAAATTTCTCAACAATCTATGGTATGAAAGGGAAATTAGAGAGGGGTCTACTTTTGCTAACGTGGAAGTGTCCAGTGCTCTGTTTAGAAGAGGCTTAATAGCAGAGGCAGCAGGGTGGCGCAACTGTAAAGTGTTGGCCTCACAGTTGAGGTATTGTAGAAGTTGATGCGTCAATGAGGTGGCTGAGGAATATGATTCGGATGACTCCGGGACTCCTCCTTGCTGAGGTGTTTCGGGGATGTCCCACTGGAAATCTCCTCTCTCTCTCTCTCTCTCACTCTCCAAGGAAGGACCCAGGACTTGCTGGAGAGACTGTCTCTGAGATGAATGAAGTGGCTAGGAAGACGGAAAACTGAACATCTCACCACGGAGGTGCCTGGGAGGGATCCTGATCAGATACCCCAGCCATCTCATCTGGCTCTTCTCAATGCAGAGGAGCTTCGGCTTGACTCTGACCGCCTCCTGGATGACTGAGCTTTATAACCTAAAGGAGAGCCTGAAACCCCCTGTGGAGGAAAATCATTTTGGTCACTTGTATCCAGGATCTTATTCTAGGTGGACCTTCCTTATAGTGTAGGTGTACTTTTTATTTCACTCTCATTTTCCTGTTGCATTTGATCACTTCTGTAAAAATGAGTGGACCATAAAAAAGAAAAGTGGACAGTGAGTCCTGAGTATTTAATAAAGAGTAGACAATAAAATATTTTTTCACTGAAGTCCGATCAACAGCTGTGCGTCTCTCGTGTACATTTACGCACAGCAGCAGAACAGAAAATGAGCGGAGCAAAAATGAATGAGATTGAGTATTTTGTTTTTTAATGTTTTGAATGATGAAAGTTAACATTTTTTTTAAATAAATGTTGATTTCTTTAACTTTGAGTCTTCAATTGAAATAAATTGTGTGCTATTTAAATCTATTTACATTTTCCCCATCCAGTATTGTGCCACATTTTGCATATTCATTGAGGAAAAACATACTACTTGGAAGAGGGCTATCTTGCAGATTTGAAAAAAACATTCCTCAGTGTGCACTTAGTAAATCGAGTTGTACATTCATCTGCATGTGCATCCTGTGCTATGAGGTCCTGGCCCAGCCCCTCTGCCAAATTTTAGACCCCATTGTGGCCCGTGAGATAAAAAGTTTGAAAACCCCTGCTCGAGACGTTGCACCAATCTGCTGGTTGATCTCCTGCTCCATTCTTCCCTCACCCGTGAACAAGACCCCCAAGATACTCCACCACTTGGGCAAGGATCTTGTCACCGACCTGTAGAGGGCATGCCACCCTTTTTCAACTGAGGACCCTGGTCTCAGATTTTGATGTGCTGATTCTATAGGGGGGAATTACAGTGAAGAAAATAAGTATTTGAACACACTGCTATATTGCAAGTTCTCCCATTTAGAAATCATAGAGGGGTCTGAATTTTTTATCGTAGGTGCATGTCCACTGTGAGAGCGATAATCTAAAAAGAAAAATCCAGAAATCATAATATGATTTTTTTTTGTTATTTATGTGATACAGCTGCAAATAAGTGTTTGAACACCTGTCGATAATCTAGAATTCTGACCCTCAAAGACCTGTTAGTCTGCCTTTAAAAGTCCACCTCCACTCCATGTATTATCCTGAATCAGATGCACCTGTGTGAGGTCGTTAGCTGCATAGAGACACCTGTCCACCCCATACAATCAGTAGGAGTCAAACTTGTAACATGGCCAAGACCAAAGAGCTGTCCAAAGACACCAGAGACAACATTTTACAACTCCAGATGACTGGAAAGGGCTATGGATAAATTGCCAAGCAGCTTGGTGAAAAAAAAGGTCCACTGTTGGAGCAATCATTAAAAAATGGAAGAAGCTAAACGTGACAGTCAATCTCAATCGGAGTGGAGCCCCAAGATATCACCTCGTGGGTTCTCAGTGATCCTTAGAAAGGTGAGGAATCAGCCCAGGACCAAACGACAGGATTTGGTCAACGACCTGAAAAGAAATTATGAGTTCCATTCCAAGAACACATTTTTCCCTTAGTCAGAGCATTTCCGTGGCCTAGCCAGTCTCCGGACCTAAACCCATTAGAAAATCTTTAGTGGGAGCTCTAACTCTGTGTTTCTCAGCGACAGCCCAGAAACTTGTCTGATCTGGAGAAGATCAATGTGGAGGAGTGGGCCAAAATCCCTGCTGCAGTGTGTGCAAACCTGGAGAACAACGTCAGGAAACGTTTGACCTCTGTAATTACAAACAAACGCTACTTGTACCAAATATTAACATTGGTTTTCTCAAGTGTTCAAAAACTTATTTGCAGCTGTATCACACAAATAAATTGTTAAAAAAATCATACATTTTAATTTCTGGATTTTTCTTTTTAGATTATCTCTCTCACATTGGACATGCACCTACGATGGAAATTTCAGACCCCTCCATGATTTCTAAGTGGGAGAATTTGCAATATGGCATGGTATTCAAATACATATTTTCTTCACTGTATAAATTATATCACCATTATATTTATTCAAAAGCACTTTTCATATGCACAGTACATCCATTGTTTCAACCCACTTGAGTTATCTGACCTCATACCCTTTTAAAAGTCAGGCAAATTATTTTTAGGGCTTTTCATACACAAGGTAACTCAATGTGCTTTACAAGATAAAAATCATTTTAAAATAAAGATAAAAACAGGCTTATAAACATTTAAAACAAAGAGAAAAACTAAAGTAAAATTAGATAAGTAGAAAGATGAGCGTGGGCCACCACTGAGTCCTTAGTGACGGCCATGCGACAAGTATTCCAATATATGACCCCTGAACGTGAGGCGGCAAATTTGTTGATCACGCTACAGCAGGGCAAGCGCAGGGTCTTTGATTACGCCATTGAGTTCCACATTCTAGCAGCCGAGAGCCAGTGGAATGACAGGGCACTCTTAGATGCCTTCTTCCAAAGACTGTCATCAACCATAAAGGATCGATTGATTCCACTGGACTTCCCGACAGACCTTGACTCCCTCGTAGCTCTCACCTTAAAAATCGACGTGAAGCTCATGGATCAGGAGCAGACCCACACCCGGTGGGGGAATCTCCGTCCATGCATCAGAGACTCCAAGGGTCCTCAACGTGCGCCAGCCGATGCGGCAGAGCCCATGCAGCTTAGCCGCCTCTGCCTGTCACCCGTGGAACGTCAACAACGCCTGAGGGATGGACTCTGCTTCTACTGCGGGCAGTCGGGCCACACTGTGGCCCGCTGCCCGGACAAACCACTGGGACCCTCACATTGAGCTTCAACGATGTTGAGTGTCAACCACATCCAAGACAGCCTTGCCCAAGCACTTCCTCTGGTAACTGTATGTTCAGGCGGACAGCCTGTCACAGCGAAGGCATTCATTGACTCAGGTTTGGATGCCAATCTCCTTAATTCATATCTCGTCAAAAGCATGGGTCTAAGGATCTTCAAAGTACAGCGCCCACCGTAATGCATATGCGGCAAATGGCAGTTTCCTCGGCAAAATAATGCACCCCACTCAGACGCTCACACTGACATTTCCAGATTCACATTCGGAACGTATTAGCTTTCATGTTTTCGATGCTCAGAACCAATGTTTCCCTATTTTTTTACGTCTCTGAGCAAACGCACAAAGGCCGTGAGCCACCACTGTGAGCAACATCAGACATGCACTGTTGTCAATCAGTGTCGTCCATTGAAGTTATATGGCTTATTAAAAAAAGGTTTAGATTACATTCCCATCAGAACATTTGTAAGAACAAATTTTGCAAACTCACACTGAAAATGTCAACAAACAAAAAAAAATACATTACAATACAAATAGATACCAAGCCAACTATTAACTATAAATTTTAAATGTCGCTTCCAACTTTTTCTTTTTTTTTTTTTTTAACCCACAATGATATCCCCGTCTGTTTTTCTTGGTGTAAAACTGAATTATTGCTTGCAGAATGTCTTTCGCAATGCATGTTGAAAGCTGAATGATGCTCCCAAGCAGTTTTAGGGTAAATGTTATGTTGCTTCCTATACTTAAAATACAGAATTAGCTATTTGGGTTTGCTTTCATTGCTTTCATTCATTGCTTTCATTTGCTTTCATCCTCGATCAAGCTGTGCCAAGGTGGAATTTTAACATTACACACTATCTCATCCTGCACTTTCTGCTTTGGCTTCAGACAAGAACGTTTTTTTACTCAAAAAAGAGAAAATCTCATCCAGTTTCACCACTTTTTCTTCTATTATTCACATACCCCGATGTTTATAATTATGAGTGTACCCCTTTAAAATGGAGGGCGGCGGTGTCAGGTAAACTAGGAAGTAGAGTGTGAGTACATCAACTCCCTGATGTCTCCCTGTCCTGCTTGTGCAGCAAAAAAAATCCTCCCACCAACGCCCCTCAGGGGAATTGCGCTCTCTATCCGTGCCACGTCGCCCGTGGTCACATATCCCTCTCGACTTTGTGATCGGGCTGCCAGTGTTGCGGGGTCACACCACAGTTCTTATAGTGGTGGACCGATTTTCAAAAATGGTTCACTGCATTGTGTTGCCCAACCTCCCCTACGCAAAACAGACGACCGAGCTCATGATGACCAACATATTCAGGTTACATGGTCTATGCAGCGGCGTGGTTTCCGACAGGGGACCCCAATTATTTCCCGGTTCTGGAAAGAATTTTGTTTCCTCATAGGGGGCCACCGTGGGCCTTTCCTCAGGCCACCATCCGGAACCTAATGGCCAGACCGAGCAAATAATCAGGATTTCGAAATGGGGCTCCGGTGTCTTGCTTCTCATGGTCTGCGCTCATGCAGCCAACAGTTAATCTGGGTCGAATACTCTCACAACCCTCTTCCCTCAGCATTCACTGCTATGTCTTCTTTTCATGTTGTACATGGTTATCCAGCCTCTCTTTTACCGTCTATAGACTCCAACTCATTGGTACCATCTGCATTGGCTGTTGTGAGTCATTACAAATGAACATTAGAGCGAGCCCGAAAGATGCTTCTGTGCAAGGGGCGCTCCTATAAGGCTGCGGTAGACCGTAAGAGGATGCCAGCATCAGTTTACAGAGTGGGTCAGCGAGTCTGGCTGTCAGCTAAGGGCCTCCTACTCCGAGTGAAATCACGGAAGCTTGCTCCCAGGTTCATCGGTCCATTTACGATTGCGAAGGTGATTAATCCGGTCACCATGTAATTAAAAGTCCCATGCATTCATGCATTTTGGGTTCAGCCCAGTGTTCTGGTCATGATAGCATCTAGTCCGCAGCATTACCCCCACTTTGGATGGCAATAAAATAATGTCATTCCAGCACAGCAATTTATGAACTGGTAAACACTGTGACACCATTAATGTATACAGAAAACAATGACAATATTGTCTTATTTTTTAAGGTTTACACAGGTACACAATGAAAAATAAGGAGACAGAAGTTCAAGTGCAATTAAACAGTACAATTTGGCAACTGGGAAAAATAAAAGAAATACGAACAGACAATGAGGTGTTGCATCAACAAACGTTTGGGATCAAAAGCACAATTCCAACATTTTTTTTTTAAAACAGATAAACGAAAATAGCTCTGTAAACATTGTAGAAACCCACCAAAAAATAACTTTTCCCTGTAACTATAGTCTCTCCCAGAACAGTCAGGCAGTTGAAGGACCGTCCAACTACGTGACCCACACGCCATACCTGTTGGGTGCCCTATAGTGACGTCCACGCCGTTTCCCTTGCATGCCCAAAGGGCGTGATTCACCCATTGCACCCCCACTATTCTCACTTCCTGCATGGGAAATAGAGGTTGGGCTAAGAACAACAGCAGTGGGGTCTGTCACAGCTGGGACGGAGATAGGATTGACAGCGAGACCGGCATCGCCAGTACTGGAGAACAGGTTTTGTAATCCCATAACACGGTCTACTGGGTCCTCCTCTCAGGCTGGTGGTGAAACCTCCATAGGTCTCCATTCTTGAGCTTGGCCCAGAGTCCAGGTGTTGTCCAGGGGGTCACAGCAACGGTAAAACTTCATCTGATTATGGTGGATAACTTTCACCTTGTCTCTCGGTTTCTTCTGAATTTGGTAGAACAGGTTGTCTAATTGACCCAGGATAAAGAATGCCCCTTCACATGATGGGAGAAATTTCTGGACTTTGTTCTTGATGTGACGGGTCCTTTCACTAGATACCACACAGGATCTCCTATCTTGTTCTGCATGTGGCAGAAAATCTTGTCATATTGTCTTTTAGTGTGTGTAACTAACTCTCCCAGGGCATCTTTGGCGATGAGATGGGCCAGCTCAAGCTGCTCGTGCATCTGCTGCACATACTCTGGACCGGTTGGTTGGTTGGTTGGTTGTCTGGGTCAAGAGTCAGCCCTGCAACACTTCACTTACTTGTCGCCCGAACATCTTGAAGTTCAGAATAAATCCCGTTGCACTTTGCTTGGTGGGCCTGTAGGCCATGACAGTATAGGGGACCATAAGGTCTCAGTCCCAATGACAACATTCTGCTGTGGAAGCCAGGATCTCCTGGAAAGTGGCGTTGAAGTGTTCAACATGACCATCTGACTGAGGTCTGAATGGCGGGGTGTGCCGAACAGGCTGCATATCCCTTGGAATACCTCAGACTCAAAGTTATGAGCGTGATCGCTGTGCAGTGCTTGAGGTATCCCATAGTGAAACACCCACTCAGATGCAACAACTTCAACGACAGCCGCACGAATCGGTAATGCCTCCGTCCACTTCGTAAAATAATCCTGTATCACCAGCACATATCAGTTTCTGTGCTCAGTTTCATTCAGCGGTCCTATAATGTCCAGGGCAATGCGTTCCATCGGAGCTCCCACTCGGACAGATCCCATTGGAGCTTGTAGTCTTTTATGGGAGGGGCGAGGGGGAGCTCTGGCTGCAAAGGTGGCAGCACGATTTATGGGTAGAACTCAGTATCATTGAGGCAGTAGAAACGATAAACCAGAAGCCCATCTCGAAGGTACAGCCGTTTCCATTGAGACCAGTACGTCTTGACAGCTGGACTGTACAGCGAAACCCCCGCCCATGCATGACACTCATTACTGTCCTTCATCCAGGCTCATATGGCTGCAATATCAGCATTCGCATCCTGGGCTTGTCTCAGCTCCCCCATGGGCCAGCCAGAAAACAGAGAAGCAGTATCAGGATTTTTTTCCAATCAGTTTTACCATGTATACATTAGTCAGAGCGTTTTGGTTCAACATCTTTGTGTCATATGTAACAGTGCTTTGACTTCCCCCCACTGGACACAGTTCTGTAACAGCCAGGGGTTCCTCCACCGCCATTGGACTCAGAGCCGTATCAGGCAGAAGCTCTTACACCCTCACTGGACTCTGCAACAGAGAGCTGTGGTCACAGTCCAAATTACATTGGAACAACTGCTGAGTGACCCCTCCAGGAAGCATGGATGGAGCCTGCATTTTGCAGGGACAGGACTACCGGCACGGCCTTCTGGAGAGCCTATCAGCATTAGTGTGCACCTGACCTGGACGGTGGACAATCTCAAAGTCGTATTCGGTTAGCTTCTCAAGCCAACAAGCTAGTTGTCCTTCCGGCTCTCTCATTTTTGTCAACCAGCGCAGGTTGCCGTGATCAGTAAACACCTTGAAAGGACGTCCAAGGAGGTACTGGCGAAAATGGGATACGAAATCAACAATGGCGAGCAGTTCTTGTCTCGCGCTGCAGTATTTCTGTTCAGTTTTTGTCAGCTTCCAACTGCCATATACCAACACACGCTCTATGCCGTGCTGCACTTGGAGAGTACAGTACCGATACCTGTATCACTTGCATCAGTGTCTAGCACCATGTCGCCAAGGTCAAGTGGATAGCTGAGGACCGGGACTGAAGTGAGGCATTACTTAAGATCATCAAAATCTGCTTTGTGCTCTGAATGCCACTGGAAGTGAGCATTCTCCTTCGTCAAGTTATGAAGTGTTTCGGCTATCGAAGCCAAGTCCTTTACGAACCGGCGGTAGTAGGAAATTAGGCCGACGAAGCGTCTGACCTCCTGAATTGATGTTGGTGGGGGCACGTTCTGACTTTTTCCACTTTGCTGGTATCCGTGGCCACACCGCACTCAGACTTTATATGTCTCTGATATGCAACCTGTCGATGAGATGGGCAACATTTGGCCGGTTTCAATTTCAAATTAGCTTACTGGAGTCGGTCGAATACCTGACCCAACCGCTGAAGCATCTCCGGCATGTCCTTGGGCAGGATGATGATGTCGTTCAAATTGACCAGGCAGTTCTCCCACTGCATGCCAATCAGCACACAGTCCATCAGCTGTTGGAATGTTGCTGGAACATTGCAGAGTCCAAACGGCATGACGTTCCACTCGAAGAGGCCAGTGTTTGTGCAGAAGGCTGCTACTCTGTGGGCTCTCCGGGCTCTCAGTGTCATCTCTACCTGACAGTAGCCTGATGCAAGATCCAACGTTCTGAACCATTAGGCGGTGGAGAGTGTATGCAGTGTATCCTGGATATGGGGTAGTGGGTATCCATCAGTCATGGTGCGGTCGTTGAGGCTTCTGTAATCAACGCAAAGATGGTACGTCCCATCCTTCTTAGCTACCATAACTATGGGGGAGGCCTAGCTGCTGTTGCTCTGCTGGGAGACACCACTCTCCAGGATGTCGTGGATCTGCCCGTCTGGATCCTTTTGTTTTTCTCTACCCATCCTACGTGGCGGTTATTTAATAGGGGAACCCGGGCAGGTAAGGATGTCATGTTGGACCAGATTGTTTCGGCCCTAGTCAGCAGGCCCTGGCAAAAACACGTGCCCATAACTACAGAGCAAACACTCAAGTTGAAGTTGCTTGTGGTCATGGAGCTCGGTGGCGCTCTGAGCATAGAGCTCCTTCAGGTGCAAAGGGACCAGGGGTGGCCAGTGCGTCAGAGGCTGGTAATACACTTGACGGCTGCACAATTTTGGCTGGGTGATGCAGGGCGTCTATGGCACCTTCTTGAATTATGGCAGCCTTTGCCAGGGTTGTAAAGGCAGAGAGGGACAACTTTGGATAGGCCGGTGTTGACCAAGACTCTGGCAATGAGTACTTTGTGCTTCTCAACAAATCTTTTCGTGGGGCTAAGCATCATGTCTCCTTGAGCTGCCACACCCCTGTGTACATTGCCTTTTTCAATATACTCTCGCCCTGGTTCCACTGCAACACTCTTGGTTATCCTCACTTTTTGATTTTGGGCGGGCCTCCATTTGGTAGTAGGGCACATGTTCACCAAAAAGAATTATGCAGTGCCTGCCGAGGTAAAGGTGAGCCTCAGTTTGAATGAGGAAGGGATGCCCGAGCAATATTTCATTGCCAGTTATCTCAACAATCGAAAGCTGCACGGGAGGCCTCACATCTGGGTGGATAGCATCGTAATAATGTAGAGGCAGCACACTCCTTCGGCCACCGCTGTCCACACTGCACATACTCTCAGCTGCATGTCTGCATGGCTATACACATTTCTCTCTCCTGGGCATTGAGATGGAGTTGGTTCAGGACTGTTGCAAGGGGTCCTCCTCAATTGTGACATCCTGCCGATGTGTTGAGAGGAAGGACACGACTTCTGGATGTTGCTCCAGCCTTGACAGTTGTGGCAGCGAACTCTTGTTTTTTTTTTTTTTTTTTTTTTTTTTTTAGTTTCTCTGCTGGTTCTATTTTGAGGGTGTGCAGTACGTGACCGACCTTCAACAATGTGGCGGGCATCCTGCCGCATGGCAATGGTAACATATGACGCAGTTCTTTTGGTGGTCTCATGGCAGCGGGCTATTTCAAATGCTTGGGCAAGTGTCGCTCGACGCCTTTCTAGCAGCTTCTGAACCACATCTGCATCTCCTAGCCCATTCGTAAACACTTCGACAGCTATGGCGTCTTGCTCGGTCTCTGTCCTACGACCATAAGCCACGGCTATTCTGCCATAAATGTCATCCCTGAATGCATGCAGGGCTTCTCCAGGTCAACGCACCCTTTACCTAAGCTCCACAGATACTGCAGCTGCAGTGTCTAAAAATGGGTCGTATGCGGTTTCCAGCTCTTCCACTAAGCAGTGGTCATCCCACTTAGATGAGTGAGGATTGTGGTGGACGATGGCTGCCGCAGCTCCAACTAAGCAGACCTTCAGCTGTGTAGTCATGGTGTTTCCAGACCAATAATTGGCCTCTGCACAACATTCGAACCTGTACAGGAATTCCCTCCATGGTGTGGTGCAGTCATATTGGCCCGGTCGCAACATGGGCATCCTTTCCCTTGGATCATCTTCTTCTTCAGTGTCAGAGAGGTGTTGGCAAAGCGGACAGTGACTCGTAGGTAACTTTGAGTGGAGCTGAGGGCAAAGAAGAGTTTGCTGGATGTCCCCGGCTGACCCTGGACTACAATCCTCCGCCTTGAAAATTTTTTGGTGTGCTATGCACAAGCAGTCTCATATAGTCAGAGGAGAATGGGTTCAAATCTGTCATTTCATTAGTTGGGTAGGGGGTGAGTAATTATTTGTCGTACTTCGTGACACCAGCTTTGATATACATCATCAGCAAAAGGGTTGGAGCAGGAAAACTGCGGCCAAGTTCGGACTTCCACCACATTAGCAAATGTGTTTGCACAAGTTGCGTCACATACAAATGATTATAATTTTCACATTTCTTCACTGTCCAATATTGTTTGCTCACGCACATGACACTCCCAGGAGTAATAAATTATTTTATATTCCCCCTGTTTATCATGTATTTGCTCAAATTCTTTCTTCATCCTACTATGATTTTCAGTTAAAAAATCAGTTTTTACTGAAAACAAATACACATACCCAGACACAATTTTTTTTTTAACTCATAATCTGGGTTTAGTAACAAGTCGGACAAGATTGATAGAAAATCATCATCATCACTGTCATTCTTCATCATTAAAGGATACATCTCCGCCCCAAGTTCATTCATGGGTGATGTAACAGTGTTCATAAGTTTCACAATGAGAGCACGCAGACAAGGAATCCAACAGCATCCACACAAGGTCAAAATTGCTGCAAAACAGCAATTGATACCAAATTTGAGGACAACAGAGCTTTGCATCTTCTAAAGGCATTCATCCAGGTCTCTCACACACGGAAGTGTCAATACCGGAATGAGCCGTTCAGGGTTTGAAGCCCCTCGGTGGCATGACTCCGTAGCTTTGTGTTGGCTTCACTGCGCAGCATTGTTCTCCAAACATAACACAGATTTCTCCTTTCTAAGCCAACCTGTCAACAGCGACTCCGCTTTGGAATGCCATAAATCAGCAGATAACTGAACTTAACACAAAATCCCTTTTTTTTCCTTCTACATTCATTGTCAGATACTGTTCCACTCCAAATTCCAAGGTACAATCATCTGATGATAGTGCTGGGATAATCTGTAAAAGTTGTCATGCAAACAACACAATCTTTCGATAAAGATTTTCTGCTTGTTCTAGCATCCATCCATCCATTCATTTTCTCAGCCACTTATCATCATAAGGGTCACAGGAGTGCTAGCGTCCATCCCCGCCACCACCAGACAGGAGGCGGGGCACACCCCGAACCAGCTACCAGTCATCCTGCATGGGACATAGAGACTACCACACTAACAATGACACTTGGAGGTAATTTAGAGTGTCCAATTAAAGGTCAAGTGTCGTCAAACGAATGATTTTTGATATATTATCAATGAAAACCCACAGCCAATATGGTCCCATGTGTTTTTTCACCACAAAACATGATTTTGACGTATACAGCTTTTTGTAACTCCCTCCGTGAAAATCCTCTCGAGGGATTTGTTTTCGAGAAGAAGCAGGAAGTGACGTACAAGACAGAGGCGCCCCCGAGTGGACTGGTTTGTTTCCATTAGTTTTACCTCCGGGAAGGTAGCTCGTTGTTCCTTCGTGTAAGCCAAAATGCGGGCTCATTGCATTGCTGGACATTGCTTGAACACTCGGGAGAATGGAATTACCCTTCATAAGTTTGAAAGAGACCCTGTTCGTTGTGAAAAATGGATTGCACGGGTGCAGAGGATGAGAGCTTCGTTGGTTCCAAATAACAGGTAAGTGTGTATACAGCTACTAAAAAAAAAAAAAAAGTTTGGGGTGGACCACGTAATCTGTCTCTCTCATAACGTAACAAAAGATCAGCCTATGAAATGTGTCGATGTGCGCGTCGCCCAGTTAACAATGTCTCACTCAGCCTCGTCTCGAAAGTGCTCGTAGCGTACTGCGGCGACTTTGAACATACCCCTAAAAGCAACATACCTTGGCCCCACCCCCTCCTTATATACCACGGTGGCCGAAACTCAGCGACACCGGCTGAGGCGCTGCGTTCGGCGGTCACATCTTCCGCGAAGGCTGCGCGTCAGGCTTTGCGACGGGGGCGGCTCTGAAAAATCCAGCCGAGAATGCTTTACTCAGTCGAGTGTGAGCATGAAGCGCGCGGACTTGACTCTGAACACAAAGCGTCACCGCTCGGCTCTGTCATAAGCCACACCGGCCGGCTGCGATGAGCCGCGATGGCTCATCTCCGCCGCGGAAGTGGATTGGACGGGAAGTGGATCGGACGGGATGCGGTTTGGCCGTGATGGCATATCATCTGAATATGGCTCAAAACAGTAGTGTAATATTGCCCTGAGGGCTCGCAACAATAGTGTAATGTTGCCCCGGTAACTTCACTCAGTTGTGTGGTCTATTCCTTTTTGAAAAAGCTTCCGTGTTAGAAGGGGAGTTGGAAAAATCCGAATATCTCTGTTGTTCGGCTTCCATAAAAGCAGGCACTGTGCATTTTCAACGGCGGAAGTGTGATGTCGTCAAAGACTGAGGACGCGACTAATATGGCAACCACTTGGATGTCGAGGGACACTCAATTGCGTAACTTTGTGCATGGATGACGCGCTCTCTGCTCACTTTTTTTTTGTATAGACATTGAAGTGAATATTCTTATATGTATTTTTCATAACAATATCTATTTTAGAATGTTTATAGGGATGTCACCCCCACTTTAATGTTGCATGTTTTTGGGATGCGGGAGGAAACCGGAGTGCCTGGAGAAAACTCACATAGGCACTGGGAGAACATGCAACTCCACACAGCCGGGGCCGGGATTTGAACCCCAGTCCTCAGAACTGAGAGGACAACACTTTCCAGCTGATCCACCGTGCCACCTTTGTTTTACCATAGGAAACCAAATATAGTTTTTTGCAAAAATGCCTGTCGCAATTTAAAACCAGTCACCACCCTCTAGTTTTTGGATCACTTTTCCTTTGGTGAATTTTGATTTAGAAGACAGTGCACTCGTAGTTATCTCTGTGGCTTGAGACTATTCTTGCCTTTGCAAAGAAGCAAGGCGAGGTATATTTGCTTCTTCATAAGAAGGTGGTTTCAGAGATACTCTGGTGGTGCTTAAATGATTTGGAGTGTCAAAGATTTTTCATAGTAGGACAACATTCTGACACTCCATAGATGTGTTATCAAATGCAGCCCTATCTGGGCACAAACCAGTGCAATCTGTAGGCCGGTCCCAAGCCTGGATAAATGCAGAGGGTTGCATCAGGAAGGACATCCGGCGTAAAAACTCTGCCAAACAAATATGAGCGTTCATCTAAAGAATCCCATACCGGATCGGTCGTGGCCCGGGTTAACAACGCCTGCCCCCTGCACTGCTAACCTGCAGGGCGTCGGTGGAAATTCAGCTACTGTGGGTCGAAGACAAAGAAGAGGAGGAAACCGGATCCATCGTCAGAAGAAAAAGAGGAATGCACAGAGCCTACAACTGAGTGTAGGGACTTTGAATGTTGGGACTATGACAGGAAAAGCTCAGGAGTTGGTTGACATTCTGTGCATCCAAGAGAGCAGGTGGAAAGGAAGTAGGGCTAGAAGTTTAGGAGCAGGGTTTAAATTATTCTACCACGGAGTAGATGGGAAGAGAAATGGAGTAGGGGTTATTTTAAAGGAAGAGCTGGCTAAGAATGTCTTGGAGGTGAAAAGAGTATCAGATCGAGTGATGAGACTAAAATTTTAAATTGAGGGTGTTATGTATAATGTAGTTAGCAGCTATGCCCCACAGGTAGGATGTGACCTAGAGTTGATAGAGAAATTCTGGAAGGAACTAGATGAAATAGTTCCGAGCATCCCAGACAGCAAAAGAGTTGTGATTGGTGCAGATTGTAATGGACATATTGGTAAAGGAAACAGGGGCGATGAAGAAGTGATGGGTAAGTACGGAATCCAGGAAAGGAACTTTGGGGGACAGATGGTGGTGGACTTTGCAAAAAGGATGGAGATGGCTGGAGTGAACACTTATTTCCAGAAGAGGGAGGAACATATAGTGACCTACAAGAGCGGAGGTAGAAGCACGCAGGTGGATTAGATTTTGTGCAGACGATGTAATCTGAAGGAGATTACTGAGTGTAAAGTAGTGGTAGGGGAGAGTGTAGCTCGACAGCATAGGATGGTAGTGTGTAGGATGACACTGGTGGTGGGTAGGAAGATTAAGAAGGCAAAGGTAGAGCAGAGAACCATGTGGTGGAAGCTGAGAAAGGAAGAATGTTGTGCGGCCTTTCGGAAAGAGGTAAGACAGGCTCTTGATGGAAAGCAGAAGCTCCCGGAAGACTGGACAACGACAGCCAAGGTAATCAGAGAGACAGGCAGGAGAGTACTTGGTGTGTCTTTTGGTAGGAAAGGGGAGAAGGAGACTTGGTGGTGGAACCACAAAATACAAGGAGTCATACAAGGAAAGAGATTAGCGAAGAAGCAGTGGGACACTGAGAGGACTGAGGAGAGGCGAAAGGAGTACATCGAGATACGACGTCGGGCAAAGGGAGAGGTGGCAAAAGCTAAACAAGAGGCATATGAAGACATGTACACCAGGTGGGACACGAAAGAAGGAGAAAATGATCTCTACAGGTTGACCAGACAGAGGGATAGAGAACAATGCATGCATCAGAACAATGGTGAGGTGTGACAGAAGAATTTAAGGTGGAGGTGGGACTGCATCAGGGATCAGGTCTGAGCCCCTTCCTGTTTGCAGTGGTAATGGATAGGCTGACAGATGAGGTTAGACTGGAATCCCCTTGGACCATGATGTTCGCAGATGATATTGTGATATACAGTGAAAGCAGGGAACATGCAGAGGAACAATTAGAAAGATGGAGACATGCACTGGAATGTAGAGGAATGAAGATTAGTAAAAGATTAAGTAAAACAGAATATATGTGCGAATGAGTGAGGCTACAGGGAGAAGAGATAGCAAGGGTGGACGACTTCAAATATTTAGGGTCAACAATCCAGAGCAATGGTGAGTGTGGTAAGGAAGTGAAGAAACAGGTCCAAGCAGGTTGGAACAGCTGGCGAAAGGTGTCTGGTGTGTTATGTGACAGAAGAGTCTCTGCTAGGATGAAGGGCAAAGTTTACAAAACAGTGGTGAGGCCAGCCATGATGTACGGATTAGAGACGGTGGCACTGAAGAAACAACAGGAAGCAGAACTGGAGGTGGCAGAAATGAAGATGTTGAGGTTGTCGCTCGGAGTGACCAGGTTGGATAGGATTAGAAATGAGCTCATTAGAGGGACAGCCAAAGTTGGATGTTTTGGAGACAAGTTTCAAGAGAGCAGATTTCAATGGTTTGGACATGTCCTGAGGCGAGAGAGTGAGTATATTGGTAGAAGGATGCTGAGGATGGAGCTCCCAGGCAAAAGAGCGAGAGGAAGACCAAAGAGGTTTATGGATGTGGTGAGGGAAGACATGAGGGCAGTTGGGGTTAGAGAGGAAGATGCAGGAGATAGGCTAAAATGGCAAAAAATGACACGCTGTGGTGACCCCTAACGGGACAAGCCGAAAGGAAAGAAGAAGAAGAAAATAGATGTGTTATCAGCAGGAAGAATGTTATCATGATTATGACCACGCCACAGCCTCCTAATTTGGGACTTAACAACTTTTAGGGTAGGCATTTCACCTAGGTGTCCTCAATAGGTTAGATGTCTTTCAATGACTTCTCTGACTTTTGGCTATTTTTAGACACTATAAGTCTACACCCAGCCGTGAGTCAGCTTTCTGCTAACCTTACCAAGTGGATCCTAGACTGAAATGGCCTTTTTAGAATGTGTCAAACTAACCTAAATTTAGCTTTGTATTTTATTTATTTAGTTATTTATTTTGAAGCTGTTGGCATTGTCGGTAACTTAAGAGAGTGCCAATGCTCCTTCCTCACATGTCTCACAAGTACCCAGCCACCCAGCTCCACTAATTTTGCCTACTGCTGAGAGCCAACCGTGTGAACCTTGCTGCCCATTCTCTGAAGTTAAATCAAAATGTAAATGTCTTGTCATAATTTTTTTTTCTTCAATGCAGTTTCCTTTAGTATTCTATCAGCGAAAGCCTTTCCCAATGAAATCATATCTTTGTTTGATGTATCTGCTCGGCATTTACATATAGTATCAGTTTTCTGGCAGTTGTATTGAAATCAACTAACAATTTTGCATGTGTTACTTTGGCTGTGGATGAAATCATCCCACTGTTATGTTGTTGTTTTTTTTCAGTACTGCGCCTAAACGTGCACTATTGGAAATACATATTAGCTGTCTACCATGCATTTTCTTCGATGAGCCATTTACAAATACTTCTCTTCTTTCTAAACGCTGATCTCTCAAGCCACTTCGGCTTTTGGCTCATATTTCTGCTAACTTTTGACAACCATGTTTTGTCCCATCCTCATGATATGGTAAACATTGTTGATGGGTTCAATGTCGCTCGTTTGTCTCGATACGCAATGCAGGGACTGCATGTGGTACTCTTAGAATCAGAGGATGGAACAAAACTATGGTTGAACTTGTTTCTTACAGCGATAGATGTCGCAATAACGGCTCTTACATACTGGGGTAATGAACATGCTACGCTGAGTCTCTGTTGTTGCACCAAAACTGAGGTCATAAAAATTACCTTTACAATCTACAATCTGAATAGAGGATTTGCTATAGTCTGACACTAATTCCTTCTTTATCTCATAGAAAGCTTTTTCTGAGTCTTCTGTTCATTTGAAAAATTATGTCACTTCGAGGTCTTCCTCATACATTAATTTGAACAAATGTGCAGTTACATAATTTGTTTGTGGTTTTGGTGCATTAAGTAAAACTTTTTTTTTCAGATAAAATTGTTCTTCCTGCACTAAAGTTGTGTTCTAAGTTCTTCACTTGTTTACAAATTTGCAGTTTGTTCTTGCTAACCTTATGTCCCTCCTATGTTAAATGTTTTAATAATGCAATTGTATCGGTTTTGCAAGTTTCCTTTTGGGGTGATGCAAGCAAAGCATCATCTAAATAAAGTAGTATTTGGTTGCCACTTGATAGTTCAAATAGGGACATGCTGGCTGTCAGAACTTGTGAATAAATTTTTGGCCTGACACAGTACACTTAAGGTAACCTGGTAACTGTGTATTTTTGCCTTCAAATGCAAATGCAACTCAATCCACTACTGTAAAAACTTTTGCATCTGGTCTTAATGAATTTTGAAATGTGAATTTTGTAATGTGTATGTTTGTCTGGGACACAAGGTGCACGCCGTGTTAACAGCAGCATTTACTGCTTGGAGGTCTTGAACCGTTCTCCAACCTCCGGATGGGGGTGCCTTTTTTTTTGGAGGGGGGGGGAATAGGCATGTTGAAGGGATAGTCTGGACATTCAATTATTACCCCTGCAGTAACTAATGACTCAATAACTGGCTTTATGCCATCTAATGCATCTGGTTTTACTGGATATTGTTTCATCAATAGCCTATACTATTGGTCTAATTTCTACAGGTTGCGCTCCCCTAATGAGTCCCACATCTGATAGTCCTGTTGACCATATGCATTCTGGGACCTCTTTTAAAAATGTTTCCTCTTCCTCTGTTAAGAGGTAAGAGTCGATACCGCGTCACTTTTGATGAAGGTGACGGCCTGCACTAACCTGTACTTTTCAAATTTTCCGGAACTATTTTCCAATTAGTTGCTGTTTGGCCTCTTTTGACAAAACCTCACAACCACTCCCAATCTGTCTCATATAATTTGAACAGCGACACATCTGGCAACATGAAGCCCCTGTAGAGGTCTTCCAAGGCCTGTGGGGGTCTGACCCCTGCGGCTGCCATTCCCAGATTATGTGCAGATAATCAACTGTTATTTTTTTCGAGAGTGTATTTGTTGAGTTAGTTTTCGTATTGAAAATCTGGGTCTAGAGTCTTTGTACCACATTGTTCCATTAAGAAAGTCTTCATTCATTCTATATGGTTGTTCTGTTAGGAAATGTCCTGCTTGTTGTGACAGTGTCTTTCCCATAAAAAAATGATAGCTTGTTTGTGTCTTTTTATCTTTCTGAATTTTCTCCACATGGAGGGCATGATTAACATACTCCTCCAATGTGCCAGTAATCAGACCAATGTAATATTTGTTAACTTATCTGTGAATTGCATCTTTTGAACTGGGTTAAGGTTAGGTTATTCTTCAATTTGATGTTGAAGAGGCCCATTTGCATTTTTATCCTCCCACCACCCGCTGTTAGTCTTGAATACAGTTGTCATTTTCACTCTGTATTCCTCAAAAGGCTCATCCTTTTTGTTTTACTCTTTTTGTTGAATTTGCTCTATGTATAAAATGCTGGATTGCTCTCCGAATTTTCAAATTTCCCCTATCTTCTACATATTGATTCATGTCGGCTTTGTGTGAAGTGTTATCTTCCACAGCCTTTTATAACATCACCCATGGTTAAATTCCTAATCACTATATCTTTGTTCTTTCCTTTTTCTGACTTGACACATGAATATTTTTTCTTCTGTCTGTCTTTAAGAGACAACTTACTGAGAAATTTATACAATACTTCACAGTTATCTACATTTTCCGGTGAATCGTGTTGTCCCCTTGTAATCAATTTCAGCTAAACTGCATTTTTTTCTTTACTTGAGCCTCGGAAAGTGGACAGTTGTATTTCTTGGTCAACACTGCCGCCATTTCTGACGTCTGTCTTATTTCCTATAGGTGTTTAAATATGGTTTCTCAGTTTTGAGAAAAAAAATTAAAGTGCCTGACTTCGAGTTGAATGCCAAGCTTCTACTCCCAATTTGGAGCAGGTATTCCTGGGTGTTTTTACTCATGACCCTGAGTCAGTTTTAGATCTCTCAAACTTTGGACATTCACTCTCATAGACTAATCTGTGTCCTGAAGCTAAAAGTTTCTCTTTGGAAGTAGTGATCTTCCAACTATGTTATTCTTTTGAAAATAGGAAATATACTATTTGTACAACTACAGTTATTCTGTGCTATTTTCTTTGTGAAAAATAGGAAATATATTATATCTCGACAATAGTTATTCTGTGCTATTTTCCCTGTGAAAAATAGGGAATATACTAGTCACTCAACAATAGATATTGTGTGCTATTTTTTCCTGTGAAAAATGGGAAATATACTAGTCATTCGACTAGATATTCTGTGCTATTCTTTCTGCGAAAAATAGGAAATATACTAGTCATTCGACTAGATATTCTGTGCTATTTTTCCTGTCGACATTCCTGAAACTTGAGAGTTTCTCTTTTTACACCCCATAAGAAAATTGTTCGTACCAAGACGTCTTCTTGCCCCTTGGACTTCCGTCAACCTTCAGATCCGAGTCTGAAAGCTCGAGAACCAGTCCCTTAACGGGTCTGTGTTGCCATGGCCATGGTCTTTCCTGGAGGTCGAGCTGGGATCTTCAGGTATGTTGGAATCCGGCTCAAAGGACCAAGTAAATGTCAGGTTTGACACCCAACCGCTGGACTGAATATGCAATTAATTAGAGACAATGAAGAGGTCTTTAATCGGCTCATAAGGAAAATGGGTTCGGGTGACCAGCTGCACCTTGAAACCACGTTCTGAGTCAGCCAAGCCGTTGTACCTCTTTTTATTGCTTTCTCAGGTTACACAGTACAAATGGTGGAACAGATGGCTACACCGACCCCAACATAAACACTAAGGTACATGTTTCTTCAAGGTTGGACAGTGTCCCGATAAACCCATGAGAGACAGCAGGGCATTGTTTAAAGACATGTTTATGGCGTTTGGGAGTATCCACGTGTGGTAGATGGGGAACATTCCCTTCCCGTGTTGAGGAGTATTTGCTTAAGGTCAGCAGGGAAACGCCTGAGGTCAGAATGGAGACATCGCTTCCCAATGTATTGGAGTATCTGGTTGAGGTCGGCAGGGCGGCATCGCCTCCCAGGTGTCGGTGGGTCACACTCTACGTCTCACACTCAGCTCACAGGGAGAACAATTATGAGCAAGAGTAACAAACAAATGCATGATAAAACAATTCAAACAATAACTACAATAGTAATAAATTCTTTCACACTGGCTGTGTGCTTCAGGTCATTGCCATTGTGAAAGACCCAGCCACGACCGATCTTCTCTGACTGAGGAATAGAGGTTGTTCCCCAAAATCTCACAATACATGGCCGCGGTCATCCTCTCCTAAATACAGTGCAGTCGTCCTGTCCCATATGCAGAAAAACACCCCCAAAGGATTATCCTACCACACACATCCTTCTCAGTAGGGATGGTGTTCTTGGGATGGAACTCATCATTTGTCTTCCTCCAAATACGGTGAGTGGAATTATGACCAAAAAGTTCAATTTTGGTCTCATTTGACCACAAAACTTTCTCCCACTACTCCTCTGTATCATCCAAATGGTCAGTGACAAATTTAAGACATTAAGAAAGGCCTTGACATGTGCTGGTTTAAGCAGGGGAACCTTCCGGGCCATGCATGATTTCAAACCCCGACATCTTAGTGTATTACCAACAGTCACCTTGGAAACGGTGGTCCCAGCTCTTTTCATGTCATTGACCAAGTCCTGTCGTGTAGTCCTGGGCTGATTCCTCACCTTTCTAAGGATCATTGAGATCCCACTAGGTGATATCTTGCATGGGGCTCCACTCCGATTGAGATTGACTGTCATATGTTTAGCTTCTTCCATTTTCTAATGATTGCTCCAACAGTGGACCTTTTTTCACCAAGCTGCTTGGCAATTTCTCCATAGCCCTTTGTAGCCATGTGGAGTTGTGCAATTTTGTCTCTAGTGTCTTTGGACAGCTCTTTGGTCTTGGCCATGTTACAAGTTTGAGTCTTACTGATTGTGTGGAGTGGATAGGTGTCTTTATGCAGCTAACAACCTCACACACCTACTTTTCCTTTCGACTTGTCCTGTTAGGGGTTGCCACAACATGTCATCTTTTTCCATCTAAGCCTATGTCGTGCATTTTCTTCTCTAACACCCACTGTCCTCATGTCCTCCCTCACAACATCCGTCAACCTTTTCTTTGATCTTCCTCTTGCTCTTTTGCCTGGCAGCTCCATCATCAGTACCCTTCTAGCAATATACTCACTCTCTCGTCTCTGAATATGTCCAAATCATGTAAGTCTGCTCTCTCTAACCTTGTCTCCAAAACATCCAACTTTGGCTGTCCCTCTAATGAGCTAGTTTCTAATCCTATCCAACCTGTTCACTCCAAGCGAGAACCTCAACATCTTCATTTCTGGTACCCCCAGTTCTGCTTTCTGTTGTTTCTTTAGTGCCACCGTCTCTAATCCGTACATCATGGCCGGCCTCAGTACTGTTTTATAAACTTTGTACTTCACCCTAGCAGAGACTGTCGCATAGAACACTGAACACCTTCCGCCTGTTTGACACCCAACAGCTGGACAGTCTTCTTGCCCCTTGGACTTCCGTCAACCTTCAGATCCGAGTCTGAAAGCTCGAGAACCAGTCCCTTAACGGGTCTGTGTTGCCATGGCCATGGTCTTTCCTGGAGGTCGAGCTGGGATCTTCAGGTATGTTGGAATCCGGCTCAAAGGACCAAGTAAATGTCAGGTTTGACACCCAACAGCTGGACTGAATATGCAATTAATTAGGGACAATAAAACAATAAAGACATGTTTATGGCGTTTGGGAGTATCCGCATGTAGTAGATGGGGAACATTGCCTCCTCGTGTTGAGGAGTATCTGCTTAAGGTCAGCAGGGAAACTCCTGAGGTCAGAATGGAGACATCGCTTCCCAGTGTACGGGAGTATCTGCTTGAGGTCGACAGGGGGGGATCGCCTCCCAGGTGTCGCTGAGTCACACTGTACGTTGGACATCGTTTCGTTTCTTCACTTCTTTACCACACTCTCCATTGCTCTGTATTGTTGACCCCAAGCATTTGAAGTCATCTACTCTCGCTATCTCTTCTCCCTGGATCTTCACTCCTCCTCCTCCGCCCCTCACATTCATGCACATATATTCTGTTTTACTTCAGCTAATCTTCATTCCTCCCCTTTCCAGTGTGTGCCTCCATCTTTCTAATTGTTCCTCCGCCTGCTCCCTGCTTTCACTGCAGATCACAATATCATCTGCGAGCATCATAGTCCAAGGGGATTCCAGTCTAACCTCATTTCACAGCCGATTCATTACTACAACAAACAGGAAAGGGCTCAGCGCAGATCCCTGATGAAGTCCCACCTCCACCTTAAATTCTTCTGACACACCAACGGCACATCTCACCACTGTTCTGCTGCCCTCATACATGTCCTGTACTATTCTAACATATTTATCTGCCACACAAGACTTGCGCATAGTACCACAGTTCCTCTTTTGGTACTCTGTTATAGGCTTTCTACAAAGACAAAATGTAGCTCCTTCTGACCTTCTTTGTTCTTTTCCATGAGCATCCTCAAGGCAAATAATGCATCTGTGGTACTCTTTCTTGGTAGGAAACCATACTGTTGCTCGCAGATACTTACTACTGTACTGAGTATACCCTCCACTACTCTTACCCATAACTTCACTGTGGGGCCCATCATCTTTGTTCCTCTATAGTTTCCACAGCTCTGAACATCGCCTTTGTTCTTAAAAATGGGGACTACCACACTTTTCTGCCATTCTTCTGGCATCTTCTCTATTCTTCTTCTTCTCTCTCCTAGTATTCTGTTGAATAAGTTGGTCAAAAACTCCACAGCCATCTCTCCAAATTGCTTCCATACCTCTACCGGTATGTCATCAGGACCAACTGCCTTTCCATTTTTCATCCTTTGTGGTGCTTTTCTGACTTCCCCCTTAGTAATCATTGCCACTTCCTGGTCAATCACGCTTGCTTCTTCGATCCTACCTTCTCTCCCATTCTCTTTATTCATTAACTTCTCAAAGTACTCTTTCCATCCACTTAGCACACTACGGGCACCAGTCAACATATTTCCATCGCTATCTTTAATTACCTTTACTTGCTGCACATCCTTCCCATCTCTATTCCTCTGTCTGGCCAACCTATAGTGATACTTTTCTCCCTCTTTCGTATCCAACCTGGTGTACCTGTCGTCATATGCCTCTTGTTTAGCCTTTCCCACCTCTACCTCTGCCCTATGTTGCATCTCAATGTATTCCTTCTGTCTCTCCTCAATCCTCTCCATGTCCCACTTCTACTTCACTAATCTTTTTCCTTTGGTGACTTCCTGTATTTTGGGGTTCCACCACCAAGTCTCCTTCTCCCCTTTCCACACAACATTCTTCCTTTCTCAACTTTCACCACTTGATTCTCTGCGCTACCTTTGCCTTCTTAATCTTCCTACCCACCACCAGTCATCCTACACACCACCATCCTATGTTGTCGAGTTAAACTCTCTCAAACCACAACCTTACAATCACTAACCTCCTTCAGATTACATCGTCTGCACAAAATATAATCCACCTGGGTGCTCCTACCTCCACTCTTGTAGGTAACTCTATGTTCCTGTCGCTTATGGAAATAAGTGTTTACCACTGCCAATTCCATCCTTTTTGCAAAGTCCACCACCATCTGACCCCCAAAGTTCCTTTGCTGAATGCTGTAGTTACCCATCACTTCTTAATCACCCCTGCTTCCTTCGCCAACATGTCCATTGAAATCTGCACCAATCACAACTCTCTCTCTCTCTCTCTCTCTCTCTCTCTCTCTATCTATCTATCTATCTATCTATCTATCTATCTATCTATCTATCTATCTATCTATCTATCTATCTATCTATCTATCTATCTAGCTCTCTGGGATGCTCAGGACTACTTCCTCTAATTCTTTCCAAACTTTCTCTTTCAACTCGAGGTCATATCCTATTTGACGACTACTTTTTACTTTTACTTGAGTCGTATTATTCTACACTCCTCCATGGGAACGTCAAACCTTTCCAATATGGCCGCTCTTACAGCACGTTAGTTATGCAGGCAGCGGCATTCCGGTCGGAAATCTATTAATTTTGAACCTATGTGACAGTTCTTGAAACAACCCGGATGTAAAATTCTTTATTTCCCAGAATCCCCTTGGTTTTCGACCTCTTTCTTTTCCAGCCATGTCGAAGAGAGGTAAGAGAAGCACGTTGTAAAATCCGCAGTCATCGGCTAGTTTTTGTTTCCTCTCAGATGATACTTTGTAGTTGTTATGATCATTATCGTATTGATGAGATATAATTACATTTATTTCCGTTTTAAATTTTTTTTCTCGTAAAGTTCGTATTGCATATTAGGCCTTGCGCCAAACTCCTTTACGATTATATCGGAAGACAAGCGTTCTCGGTGCTGCGCTTTATGCTGTGTAAAGAGTATCTGAAAATAAAATAGCGACACCATTCTGAAATTGCTATTTTTTTTGTAACCTTAACCAGTAGATGCTTTTGAGAAAATCGCTTCTGTCGATACCGGGTGTGGACAATTGCCTTATGCCAAACCAAACATTAATACATTTTCTCCATGAAAACCCTAATCAGAGTTAAACCGGAGTGCACAACTGTCCCTGCATCCTCCGTCCTGACGTAAACGTGGGATTCATCGTATATGCACGTCGGACATGTGGCTCTTGTCGACGCGACAACCCGACCGTCATGTACTGCGTGATGGGTCTGACCGTCAGTGATGAGAATTTCCCGCGGATCGATTGTTCAGACCAAAATGACAAATCTCGAGATAAGCGCAAATCCGTTGAGAAAATTTAGGGGGGAGGGTAGGGGTAATCATGCGCCTGCCTCTCTGTGTTGGGCTCCAAGCTGTAGGTTGAGCTTCGTGCGAGCACAAGCACGACTATTATATGCTGTTCTAACTTGCTCGGTAGTGTAAATATTTGCATTTTGCGACATAAAAAAAACTTATTTGCGGCAGATTACTTGATTGGACAACAGAGTGACACAGTATAACGATCCAATCGTGTTAGTGTTTAATCGAGTTTCACCATCGCCATGTACATGTGTTCTCGGTTCTCAGAAATCGCAGTCTAACTAGTTAGTTCGCGAAGTAATGGCGCATGGGACTGAGATAGCGCAAACTGAGCGACGGTGTGTTCAAAGCTTTACGATGGTGAAAGTGTTAGAAAAAAAGGACGAAGATAGAGCAAGGGCAATTAACAACGATGCTGGAATCAAAAAAGTGTAACCGTGCAGATAGGACCGAAAACGATATCAACATGTCTAACCGAACACATACAACAAGTGGACATTCCCGGCAAAGTGTGTTCTTTGTACCGATAGGAGCAAAAAAATATCCAGGAGGAAACTCAAGGACCCCACCCCCCATCGACAGATATTTTCAGTGTTTTTCCAAATTGGTCTTTCTCATCCTTGCTTTTTACAGGACGTGGGGGTTCGTCTGGTGCAAAGTTCCGAATCTCGTTGGGTCTTCCAGTGGGAGCAGTTATTAACTGTGCCGACAACACTGGTATGCTTGAAGTAATTAATTATCATTGTTCGTATTTTCTGGTCACGGCCATCTCCCAAGATTGAACCCAAATCTGTTCAGGGATGCTGATTCTTCTGATGTTATTGGATTTTAGGATAATCTTTTCTGTGTTCCACACGTTTGCCATCTCCCAGTGTCATATTCATCCTGATTTCTAAGGATGCCTCTATTACTCAGCAGATGATTGGATTTGTGAGATTGTGATATAACAGGGTTCGCACGCGGCCCTAAAACCCCCAAAATTTTCGAAGGTGCATTTAGGGCAGACATGTCCAAAGTCCGGCCTCCGGGCCAATTGCGGCCCGTGGACAAATTTTTACCGGCCCGCGGCCTCTATCATGAAATCAATAATATGCGGCCCGCCAGCACTGTTGACCACAGTATAAAATACATGTGTACAAAAAGCTATTTTTCATATTTTTCATTTCACCAGAAGATGGCAGTAGCCCTGTGGCCGCACTCTGGCCGCCGTGACCCTTGACCTTGCGTGATCGTTTCAGCCCAGCCCATTTCTAACATGGCGTCTGTAAACAAAAAAAGGAAAGTTGACCGCGAGGGCCGCCGCTTCCAGGACAAGTGGAAATTTGAGTATTTTTTTCACTGAAATACGAAACAACTGTCTGCCTAATTTGCCAAGAGACTGTGGCTGTTTTCAAGGAATTCAACATCAAGAGGCACTACCAGACGAAACATGCTAGCTACGACAAGCTAACTGGGAACAAACGCGGTGAAAAAGTGAAGCAACTGGAAGCTGTTTTAACGGCACAGCAAAGCTTTTTCACAAGAGTCCGTGAGTCAAATGAAAATGCCACAAAGGCAAGCTACGAAGTGGCAACGCTGATTGCAAAGCACTGCAAACCTTTCACTGAGGGTGAATTTATTAAAGACTGTGTAATGAAAATGGTTGAGAAAATTTGTCCCGCGAAGAAGCAAGAGTTTGCCAATATTTGCCTGGCTCGTAATACTGTGGTACGGAGAATTGAAGACGTTTCATTAGATATTAAGAGACAGAGGCAAAAGGAACTGAGTTTGACTTTTTCTCGTTAGCGTGCGATGAAAGCACGGATGCGTCCGACACCGCTCAGTTACTGATCTTTTTAAGAGGAGTGGACAATGACATGAACGTGAGTGAAGAGCTTCTGGACCTCCAGAGTCTGAAGGGCCAAACAAGAGGAACGGATTTATTTGTTTCTGTTTGTTCCACCGTAGATGACATGAAACTACAGTGGAATAAAGTCACCGGGATTATTACGGACGGCGCACCTGCCATGGCTGGCGAGCGGAGTGGATTATCAAGCCTTGTCTGTAACAAAGTCAGCGAAGAAGGAGGCAGCGCTATTAAACTCCACTGTATTATTCATCAAGAACTTCTCTGTGCCAAATATATGAAATATGATAATGTTATGAAACCGGTGATAAAGACTATTAATTATATTCGCTCCAAAGCGCTGTGCCACCGCCAGTTTCAACAGTTTCTTCTCGACATCCAGGCTGAATACGGAGATGTTTTGTATCACACCGACGTAAGGTGGCTCAGTCGGGGGTCTGCGCTGCAGCGCTTCTTCTCTCTCAGGGAGGAAATTGGACAATTCTTGACTAAAAAGGGACAACCCATGCCACAATTAAATGATCCTGTTTGGCTGGCTGATTTGGGATTTTTAGTTGACATAACGCGACATCTGAATGCGCTGAACACAAGCCTTCAAGGGCAAAATGCAGTGGTAAGCCAACTGTATTCACACATCAAAGCCTTTCGGACCAAGCTGCTACTTTTCCAAAGACACCTGTCACAGGCGCAGCCCAATACCGCACATTTCCCGTCGCTGCAGGAAATTGTGACCAGTTTCCCACAGATCAATATCAGTGCGCAAATGACAAAGTATGCAGCAGACATCTCATCTCTGGTTGAGGAGTTTCAGCAGCGCTTTCGGGACTTTGCAGCTATTGAAAAGGAGAGCACGCTTTTTTCCTCTCCTTTCTCCGTGGACCCTGATGACGCTCCAGACCACCTGCAACTGGAGCTCATTGAGCTGCAGTGTGACGCCGAGCATCGCAGTCGGCACCAACAGCTCCCTCTTGTCAACTTCTACCGCCAGCTGGATGAAGGCAGGTTCCAAGCAATTCGGACATTTGCTAAGAAAATGCTGAGCTTGTTTGGCTCCACATACATGTGCGAGAAGACATTCTCCGTTATGAACATTAACAAGAGCCGCATGAGGACGAGACTGAGTGACTCTCACCTGCGTGACGTCTTGCGCATCAAAACCACTGCTCTTGAGCCAGACATGGACTACATACTGCAGTCAAGATCCCAGTATCACCCTTCACATTTTGTGGTTTGTGATTTCGGTAAAAACCTAAATGTAAAAAAAAATGTAAAAGTAAAAGTATGCCATTTGTAATTAAATTAAAAAAAATCCCCAAAACTTAATTTGTATTTAATGTTAATGGTTCAAAGAATGTCAGGCTAAATAGTCGGCCCCCACACATTTTCACCTTACCAAATCTGGCCCTCTTTGCAAAAAGTTTGGACACCCCTGATTTAGGGGCTCCTAAAAATCCGCGAAAACCGTTCAAGCCCCTAAAAAGGCCTTAAATAAAAAAAAAAAAAAATTCAAAGGGAGGATGTCTACCGCCAAAATTCTCCCTAAAATTTTTTCTTTAATTAAAAAAAAAAAAAAACGATCCGTCTGGCGTCCAAAACAGCCGGAAATTGTCAACGGAAGTCACCGTGTTGACAAGTAGTCGCTATCTTGTCGATATTCCATTGTTTGTTTCCGTGAGTAGGCATTTCACTTCGTCTACGTTCCGACGTAGCGTGGTTCTTTCATCGATCCAACTTGTATCACGGGGAAGTGCATTTTTCAAGAAGCTTGGGTTGAAAGTAAGGAGTTTGGGAGCTGGGTTCGTCGAGATCCAAAAGATCGGCACATGTTTTACTGCCATCTGTGCAAGCAGAGTTACCAGCTTGAAAAGATCGGCGTCAAAGCGCTGGAGTCGCACCGGAAAAACAGGAGACACGCTGATTTGGCAAAGACTCATCTTGCGTTGGTATGAATCTGTTTCTAAAATATCAAGATAGTGAAGCATCAACTTCAGGCAGTGGTACTAGCAGTGCATGCGCACCTACAGTTGTCCAGCCATCGACTTCAACCAGCCAGAAGCCAGGCTTTATGAACGTAGTTCAATACACGAAGACGGACTCGTTAAAGCCAGAGATCATGTGGACTTTAAAATTGATCTGCAGCAATTACAGTTACAAATCTTGTGAAAATAAATCAAAAGTGTTTGCAGTCATGTTCCCAGACAATGACATTGCTAAAAACTACCACTGTGGAGAAAGGAAAACTTCGTACCTGGCTACATTTGGCACCGCTGCCCACTTTTCATCTCTACTGCCTCAAAGCCAAAAAAGCCAGAATAGATACTGACATATCTATGCTTATTGAGAAGGCTGACAGGCTGTGTGAGTAGGCAGAAGAAAAGAGGAATCTGAGTTTTATCACCGAGGCCAATGCACTCGGAGGCAGAGCAAAGGACAAGAGAGCCACTTTGGCACCTCTGGAACAACAAATAGAGGAGGCACTGGGTAGGCTCAAGGAGCTAGAGTAGGGGTGCTGAGACGGACATCAGTAGAAGACATTTGTGTATATAGTTGCAATTGTAGTTGGAATCTGTTTTTCTGTAGACTGTTATCTGAAGACATTGACAATGGTCATATCAATGAGAACTACCACAAGGGGCGACAGGTGATCACTGTCACAGGTACTGCGGTACTGGAACATTTGATGAACCAAGAACGGTTGATGGCACCATTGGGTGAGTCTTGTTTCCTTACTCTTGATTTCCCACAATGGCTCTGATTTTTTTCCGTGTCAGCCCCTGAGAATGCCCCTAAAAAGCCCTTAATTTTTTTTTTGGTCAGACTGAATATGAACCCTGTAAAATGGGATTTTGTATGAACCTAATTATGAATTGACTGGTCAGTGGGAGCAGAGCAGGTGAATATCTAACATCTTTTTGACGTTTTACCTTCTGAGGTATAAAAAAACTGTGAGGGTTCTACTTGATCGGGGAATATCCAAATACATCGATGTCACGTCTGTGTGGCCAGAAGTTGCCTCCTGATATCATGAATGAAACTTGCGTCACTAAAAAATTACTTATTTATTGGTGAGGCATCCCCACTTTGTCTGCTCTTGTTGATACCCACTTTGTCTGCTCTTGTTGATACCCACTTTGTCTGCTCTTGTTGATACCCATTTATGAAATCCAGATGTTATTAATGGGTATAACCTGCAAAAAAAAGTGGATTTGTCAGAACCTTGTATAGAATGATAGAAAGTGAACACATCACCCCTTCAAAAAAGCACTTGCTCTGTCTGTTTTGTGACTGGGTGAGTTGTCGATGAAGGGCATAGTGATTTCGTCACTGGGTGAGATGACAGTGACAGTTTGTGACTGAATTATCTCAATCTGTGATGAGACAATATATCTGATAAAATGAGGATGATCATCATGAGCATAGACAAAATTTGAACCCAAGCGCAGCATTGTTTTTACTATTTTAGGTTTGTCATGCCCCATAAAATTTCCAATTTGATTCTGACCTTGGTTAGGTGCCAAGAACCTTTACATCATCTCTGTGAAGGGCATCAAAGGGCGTCTGAACCGTCTGCCTGCTGCTGGAGTAGGTGACATGGTGATGGCAACAGTCAAGAAGGGCAAACCTGAGCTCAGGAAAAAGGGTAAGTTAAATTGGACTGACTTTAGAGGACTGGACTTTAGAAATAAGTACCAACCATTACAACATTCATCCTGTATGACCTGTGAATTGTTCAAATTCAGAATGCTTTATCTGCAGGTATTTATTGGCATAAACTAATTTTTGTAACGAGTCTCATTGTAGTTACGATTTCTCTTAGAGGGCCGTTATGGTGAAAACAGAAATCTTGAATTGCCTCATTATATTTATACATGAAACTGATTAAAGTCCTCCGGATTTTTTAATTTCGTGAAAATTGCTCCGGAAAATTGAGGAAAAATTGTCCAAAATTAATCCGGATATTAGTTGACAACATTAAACGAACATGCGTTTGAGTTCGTTGTTCTGCTTTCATGAGCGTAGCCATGTTGAGGCACTAACACTAGTAACAGTAACGCCCTTCCCCTCGTCGCTTATTTTGTGTGGTCTTGACATTAATTTACTTGTTTATTTCATAAACGTTAACTGAATGACCCTGCTCCAAAACAACCGGTATTCACCCGGAAACAGGAAATGCAAGTTAACCCTACGGAGCATGTAAGCGCATATTCAGACTGCTTCACGTTAAGCAAGCGCATTCATGTCGACAGTCATCAACACCATGAGGCATGTCAAAGGAAATTCAGTTACACCAGGGGTGCTCATTGCGTCGATTGCAGGGCAGTGTGACGGCATCAAACAGAAAAACAAAAAAACATGACTATCATCCACCTAGTCGCTTGATTCAGGTGTGGCCAATACGTCGAGCGCGTTCTTGCAAGCCAGCCTCTTATTTACGGCAGTCCCGGAGTGCGTGACCCCCCCCCCCCACACCACCCAACAATACGTCACGATTGCCGACGGGAGTGTTTATTCCAATGTATCGCTAGTTTGTTGCCATGAACGCCGATTAACTTGAACGAAACTTTCAGCATCTTCAAAACATTGCGAGTATAGACAGTGTTTATTTCTTGACTGCCCAATTTTTTTTTTTTTTTTTTTTTTTTTTGGTCAGGACTTAGAAATTTTACTTTCAATTTTTGTCTGAATTTTGTTGACAGATATTGCCAGAATGCACCATAGCCACCCATTTTTTTCAAAAATTTTCAGAAGAATCACGGATTTGCGGGTCACATTAAATCATGGGGTGGGCCAAATCTGCCCCCAGAACCTTGAGTTTGACACCTGAGAACACTAAAATTACAAACTCAAATGATCATTTCCAATTTCAGCTCATGTTGGTAGAACATGATACTAGGCAATATTTAAAATTAATCAATAAAATTCTTGATCTGACAAACTTTATCTGAAGAGAAGTTAAATGCACTGGCCTGTCAAGGAATGAACAAATTGTCTGTACCCGCAATGTTTTGAAAATGCTGAAAGTTTAGTTGAACATAATCAGCGTTAGTGGCAACAAGCTGGCGATACATTGTAACAAACATTCCTGTCTGCAATTATGATGTATTGTTTTGGGGTGGGGGGGAGGCGAGCACGCATCGTGGGATTGCCGTAAATATGAGGCCGGCTTGCTCGAACACGTCTTGATTAGCATGCGGTCGACAATGGCCAGACCTTAGTCAAGCGACGAGGTAGATGATAGCCTAACCTATTTTTTGGTGGTGGGGTGGGCGTTGCATGGCTTCGCGATCGACGGAATGATGTAACTGAATTTCCATTGACATGGCTCATTATGTGGATGACTTTCGGCGTAAATGCGCTCGCAGTACATGAAGCAGCTCTGAACATGGGCTCTTGGCCGAACTTCCGTACATGCTCAGTACAGCTAACTTGCATTTCCTGTTTCCGGGTGAAGACTGGTTGTTTTGGAGCAAGCTTGTTAAGTTAAGGTTTATGAAAGAAGCATGTAAATTAATGTCAAGACTACACAAAATAAGTGACGTCTTTCGATATCTATTTTTTGTACTTGTAACAAATTTTACGCGCGTGATTTTTCGTCCTCGACGATGCAGATGTGCAAGTACGGGGGCGTGTAAGGACAGTCGCGCTTGTCAAATATGAGTGACTGTTGCATACTTAGGACAACAGTACAATTGTCTAGTTAAATCTCAAAACCTTATGCTGCACGGTAAAATTTTTATTGCAGTACATAATTAACATTCCTCACTTAGGTGCTTATGGTGTAACTGAGGTTGGATGGATAGAAAATTTTTGTACATAACCCCAAAATGCGTAACTAGGAGTAGTTTTTGTACATAGCTCAAATTATTGATAAACATCCATCCATATTCTCAGCCGCTTATCTTCACCAGGGTCGCGGGAGCGCTAGAGCCTATCCCAGCTGTCAACAAGCAGAAGGCAGGGTACACCCTGAACTCATTGAGACAAACGGCCGCACTCACAATCACACGTAGGGGCAATTTAGAGTGTCCAATTAACATTGCGTGTTTTTGGAATGTGGGAGGGTGCCTGGAGAAAACCCATGCAGACACGGGTAGAACATGCAAACTCCACACAGGGTAGGGCTGGGATTGAACCCAGGTCCTCAGAACTGTGACGCCAACGAGCTACAGCCATCTTGTACTGCTTTTCCAGATCAGGTCGCGCGGGGCAAAGCTTTAGTAGGGATGCCCAGACTTCCCTTTCCTTTGCCACTTCATCCAGCTCTTCCAGAGGGATCCCGACGGCGTTTCCAAGCCAGCACTACGAAGGTGTTTGGGATGTTGTCAGATGCCTCAGCCACCTCATCTGGCTCCTCTCAATGCGGAGAAGCAGCGGCTTGACACTTGAGTCCCTTCCAAATGCCCAAAGTTCTCACCCTATCTCTAAGGGAGAGCCCAAACAGCCTGTGGAGGAAACTCATTTCGCCCGCTTGCATCCGGGATCTTGTTCTTTCGGTCATGATGCACAGCTCGTGACCATAGGTTAAGGTAGGAACATAGATGGACTGGGAAATTGAGAGCTTTGCCTTCCGACTTAGCTTCGTCTTTACCACATCGGACCGATAAAATGTCTGCAACACTGCTTAATGCTGCACCGATCCGCCTGGCGATCTCCCGCTCCATTCTTCCCTCATTTGTGATGAAGACCCCAAGATACTTGAACTCCTCGACTTAGGCCATGATCTCATCCCTGACCTGGAGAGGGCACGCCACCCTTTTCTGACTGAGGACCAAGGTCTCAAATTTGAAGCCGTTGATTCTCATCCCAGCCGCTTCACACTCTACTGCGAATCGCTCCAGTGAGTGTTGGAAATCGGCTTGATGAAGCCAACAGAACCACATCATCTTGAAAAACCAGAGATGAAATACTGAGATGCAATACAAACAAGATGCCCTCTATTCCTCAGTTGTGTCTTGAGGTTCTGCCCATAAAAGTTATGAACCGAATCAGTGACAAAGTGCATCCTTAAGTGAATCCAAACTTACTACCGGATATGTGGACCAAACTCTGACACTGGTCGTTCAGTGACCGACTTGAATCAGCGGGTTCGGTACCCCATACTCCCGAAGAAACCCACCACAGGACTCCCCAAGGGACTTTTCCAAGTCCACAAAGCACCACGTAGACCAGGGGTGTCAAACTCCCTTTGGTCTGCGGGCCGAATACAGCTTAATTTGAGATCAAGCGGGCCGGACCAGTAAACTCATTGCAAAATTACATAAAACTAACAATAAGCCCACTTTTTTCCTTTGTATTAGTCACTAATACTAATAATTAGTGCAAAGAATGAGTAAATTATCAAAATGTTTATTAACAATTTTCCTTTTACATTATGAACAATATATTATGAACAAGAGAATAACATAAGAACATAAAGTATGTGCAATTTCAACAACACTTTTACACAGTTAAACATATATTTAAGTGTGTTGTACATAAAACTGATCACAGAAATAGTAACAATGTTCCAAAAACATTTACTACCAGCCTTGTGGAACTTAAAAACACTGTTTTTCAACATCTGGAAAGCAATTTGAACAAATGAATAACTTTCACAGCAATTATTCGTCTTGCTTGGAATTTGCCCTTGAAACTTAACATCGTTTATCTTGCACAAGTGCATCAATATGAGGCATCATGTCCTGAGAAGCAGCCAATTTCAGAATCTCATTCAAATGCTTATGTGTGAGCTTTGAGCGCAGCTTTGTTTTATTAATGTTCATTAGTGACAAAACTTGCTCACAAAGGTAGGTTGTCCCAAACATGGACAATGTTTTAGCAGCTAGTGCTGTCAATGCGGGATAGCCTGGTAGGAGGTACTTGTAAAATGTCTCCAAGCTTACAGAGGCAAATGTGTCTTTCAGTTCTACATCACACTGCAAATCAATGATTTCAAGTTGCATGGCAACGGGCAAATCAGAAGCTTTGACTGTGAATGGTGAGCGAAAAACTGCAAAATCTCTTTCGAGTTCGCTAAAAACCTGAAATCTTTTCTCAAACTCCAACAGCCCTGAAATCTCTTTGTACCGTTTCACGTCAGAATTAACGCTTGCTGCGCACATATCTTTTAAACAGGGAAAATGAGCAGGGTCACCGCTTGCCACCTGCGTCTCCCATAATCCGAGCTTTAACTTGAATGCACGTATGCTGTCATAATACTGTTACGATTGTTTTGCGTCCCTGCAACATTTTAAGAATATTCAAGTGCTCAGTGATGTCAACCATAAACGCAAGGTCCTGCAGCCACAGATGGCACTGTAATTCCTTAACAGGTTTACCTTTTTTCTCCATGAAATGTCTGATTTCATCACGTAAATCAAAGAAGCGCTTTAGCACAGCACCTCTGCTTAACCATCGTACGTTCGTGTGATAAGGCACACCATGGATAATGTTACAGTCACTGAGAAAGCTGTCAAATTGACGATGATTGAGACCTCTGGCTCGGATGAAATTAACAGTTCGGACAACCACCTCCATGACGTGATCCATTCTTAGCGATTTGCTGCATAATGCCTCCTGATGCAAAATGCAATGAAATGTCCAAAAATTACCTCCCCCATTTGCGCCTTGTACTTTATCTCTGAACTTTGTCACAACACCTGCCTTTTTACCGATCATTGATGGCGCACCATCAGTAGCCAGGCTTACGGCGCGTGACCAGTCCGCTCTGACTCTGTCCAGCGCTCCAACGACGGAGCTGAAAATGTCCTCAGCTGTTGTGGTGTCGATCATCGGCATCAGCTCGAGAAACTCCTCTGTGACATTCAAAGTCTTGTCAACTCCACGAATGAATATGGCCAGTTGAGCGACATCCGTGATATCAGTACTCTCATCAATCGCAACAGAAAATGCCACAAATGGCCCCACTTTGCGTTTTAGTTGGTCCAAATCTGCAGAGTTCCGAAATCCTGTCTGCCACGGTATTTCTTGTCAAGCTTATATTGGCGAAAGCATGTCGCTTCTCAGGACACACAATTTCAGCAGCCGTCAGCAAGCAGTTTTTGATGAACTCTCTCACTGTATGGCTTTGATGCCATTGCTATTTGGCTCGCAATTAGGTAGCTGGCTTTCACCGCAGCATCACTGGCTTCTCGGCTCCGGGTGAAAACAGATTGCTGTTTCTTCAGACGCGCCATCATTTCATTTACCTTCTGTTTTCTCAATTCTCCATGCAAACTGTTGTATTTTTCACCATGCTGAGTTTCGTAATGGCGCCGAATATTGTATTCTTTAAGCACCGAAACTTGCTGCTGGCACAACCAGGCACACGGGTTTCCCATTCACCTCCGTGAACATATAAGAACGTCCATTTTTCCCGCGGGCCGTATGTTTGACACCCCTGACGTAGACTGTTTGGGGTAACTCCCGTCCACCTTTCTTTGTGCAGGTTGTAGAGCTGGTCCACGGTTGGCTGTTTCTGAGTAAATGTAATTTATTTCTGAACTATAATTCTTACAAAAATGGTTTTATTTCAAATTTAATATGGGCGCCAGGATTAGCCACCAGTTTCTCAAGCCGCTTGGGAACTACGTTAACTGATTTCACAAGGAACTTATCTGGGATGGAAGACATAACTTCTATAACTTACACAAGTTAAACTCCAACTGAACATAACTCATAACTGAACATAACTATTTACCCCTCATTTTCTTCCAAAGTTGTTGTGGGTTGAGTAGGACATAATTTCCCCGATAAACATAGACAAAAAGTCAGTGTAAGTCAGGACAGAATACCCCCAAATTAAAAAAATTAACCGTGTGTGTGTGTGTGTGTGTGTGTGTGTGTGTGTGTGTGTGTGTGTATATAGCTAATATTCAATGACTATTTCCATATTTTTTCTTCTGACTGTACTGTGCCTCATGACAAAGCTGAAAGTATCTTTTAGCCTTCTAATGCATTTGATGCTGTATGGTAGCCACAAGTAGTGTTTTATGACGTATATACTTCTTCCAAACAAGAACTTTGTGGCGATTCCCAATTTTGGCCTGAAAATCTGGAAAGCAAAAGAAATCTCATTTGAGGTTGTTTTTAAATAGAAATTGGGTAACTGCAACATCTGATAAACTTTACCCATTACACTTGCCAACTTTCAAAATTCGCATATTTTGTGAATTGAATTTCCCATTCTCAACCGTTGCACTAACGATGTCCCCTCTCCATAGTGCACCCTGCAGTCGTAATCAGACAGCGGAAGTCCTATCGGAGAAAAGATGGAGTCTTTCTGTACTTTGAGGACAATGCCGGTGTCATTGTGAATAACAAAGGAGAAATGAAAGGTAAGTTCATAGTTTTGATTAGTGCTGGTGATACGGACTAACTTGATCACAATTTTTTCCTCCCCTAATTTAAATTATGACTCGATAGTTATTGAGGTTTGCAGAGACTATTGAAGTTGACAGTCTGTGAGAGGGGACTTCGATTGTTTTGACACGTCAGAGAGAGAGTGTAAATACAGGGTAATCATATTTTGAAAAGTTAAAATATGATTCTAAACAATCAGTAATTTTGCCAAACTTCAGACCTAAAAATATAGACTGGGTGAAATTTACATCAAATAGGCTACTGCACTTACAAGTTAAAGAAGGAGAAAAGTTTGATGGCTATAGTGAAGGAAGATGAATTTGGTGTCCGAAAGAAGGATGTAGCGGATTCCCCGCCCCTTCTTGAGTGCTGTGATGGCTGGACATTCCCTTGATTATACTTGATCGTAATCGTTTGAACAAATAAACGTGCTCTCCAGCATCTGGAAATTGCACCCAAGGATGAGCCAGACTTCAGGAGCTCTGCAATTCTTTCTCTTTCTCATTTGATTTTCCTATGATTTCAAACAGAAGCAAAATGTTTGACCCGCGGCTTTAAATACATCCACACGTGTGGTTACACGTTGTCAGTTAACCTATCAGCAGCTTCCAAAGCCATTATCTTATCGTGTTGGCTTCCTCATATCCTTAACACAGGCCATCGACGCCTGCAGATCTTTAGATGTTTTTCAACGTTCTTTTGTCCCCTCCTGGATGAGTTGTCATCTTACTCTTGGAATAATTTTCATTGGTTGTCCACTCCTGGGAATGTTCGTCACTGTTCCCAGTTTTCTCAATTTGTGGGTAATTCCGTTGACATTGGTTGCTGGAGCCCCTAAGCCTTGGAAATGGGTTTGTTACCTTTTCCAGACTTTCTCAAATTTGTGGATAAGTCACAGGAGTCACTGTGATTTGATGAGCGCAATCATGCCATCACACTCAAATTTGCACAGTTGAGCTCAAAAAGTCATGCGTGTCAAATTTGTTACGTAGAAATACATAGGTATTGAAAGATGTCTATTTTGTGTAGTTTTGACCAATGCAATTGCACATTCTCAGCGCACATGAACACCGATCCAGCACAGTAAACCACATCCTGGTGTCTTTTTTTTTTTTTTTTTTTTTTTTTTTTTTTTTTTTTAAACAGAAGTACATGGTCTGCTCCTCAGCCTTCTTCTACTTCCTTGTTTACCCGACACCACCCTCCCCTGGCTCTTAAAGCGGTACACTCATAATTACAAACACTGTCCTCCCGCCTGTGCTTTAGTTAGAAACTGGGCAACGTAGAACCAAAAGAGTTAGAAATGCTGCTTATGTTTACTCTGAACGATAATAATGGTAAAAGTAAAAAAAAATGTGCTGTTGCACTAAAGAAGGTCGAGGTATGTGAATAATAGAGGAAAAAATTGAATCTGGATGAGTTTTTTTTTTTTTTTTTGAGTAAAAAAATGTTCTGGTCTGAAGCCACAGTACAATGTTAAAATTCCACTTTGGCAGAGCCTGACTGAGTATGAAAGCACAGACAATACAGTGCACAAAAAGCTAATGCTGTATTTTAAATATAGGAGGCAACATAACCTTAAAATTGTTTGGGAGCATCATTCAGCTTTCAACTTGCATTGTTAAAGATATTCTGCAATTCAGTTTTACACCAAGAAAAACAGGACAAAAACATTGTCTGTTTAAAAAAAAATGAAACAAGTTGGAAGTAACCTTTCAAATTTATAGTTCATAGTTGGTTTGGTTAGCAATGGTTTTTTTTGTCGACATTTTCATTGTAAGTTTGCAAAACAATTTTTTTCTTAATGTTCTGATGGGAATGTAAATGTAATGTAATGTAACTCTGAATCTTTGAATGAGCCATGTAGCTTCCATGGATGACACTGAACTGACCACAGTGCATACCGCTGATATTGCTTAGAGTGGTCAAAGGGAGTGCTCCCGGGCTTAGTGTGTTTGCTCAGACATGTTAAAAAATTCAAGGGAACGTTGGTCTTGACATTAATTTACGGGTTTAATTCATAAATGTTGGTAACAAAAGAAGCCTGATTCTTAACAATCACTATTCACCCGGAAACAGGAAATGCAAGTTAAGTGTACTGAGCATGTTCGGAAGTTATACCAAAAGCACATGTTCCGAACTTCTTCACATACTGCAAGCGCATTTATGTCAAAAGTCATCAACATCTTGAGCCAGCTCAAAGGAAATTCAGTTACACTGAAAACATTTCTGGGATATAACACAGGCAATGTTTCAGTATCTTAACTATAATAAGTAATAGATTGTGATTTAATTTGACTAAGTTAGAACGTTAGGCTGGTCTTTCCATATGTCTAAATGCGAAAGGTGATTTTCTCCCGTAGTACTGGGTTATCTTGAAGTTGAAAACTTTTCTCCTCTACATGCTTTAGGAAGATATAGATCTACTCGCAAAGTTTCATCAATGGATTGACAATAGATACCGCCTTAAATTACGCAAGACTATAAACTATATACATTATATGAATATTTAGTTTTAAAATTTGAATTTGACCTCTTGAAAAATATGCAGTGTCAAATGATTATGGTATTAGGTAACTACATACTTGGGTATAACAACTCAGTAAATTATTTTAAGGTCTTGAGATTCCATCCCTAATCACACCCGTAACTTTATATCTGCGAGCATGACAGACCACACCTGTACATTTTTCAAATCTGTCATAGTGACTTTATGATTTAAGAGGGAATTACCTTTATTTACATGATTTTATATAAATTAGTTCTGGTCTTGAGGTTCTGCCCTTAAAAGTTATCAACAGAATCTGTAACAAAGGGCACCCTTAAGTGAGTCCAGACTTACTACTAGATATGTGGACCAAACTCTGACACTAGTTGTTCAGTGACCGACCCTAATCAGCGGGTTCGGTACCCTAACCCTAACTCCCGAAGAAACTCACCACTGGACTCCCCAAGGGACTTTTCAAAGTCCACAAAGCACCACGTAGACTGGTTGGGCTAACTCCCGTCCACCTTTCTTTGTGCAGGTTGTAGAGCTGGTCCACGGTTGGCTGTTTCTGAGTAAATGGAATCTCAAAATATTAAAGGCAACTCATTATACCATTATTACTAGATGTATATCTAAGATAGTGAGCAATCTGGTTGAGTATCGGTACAATGCGACGTAACAAGTTTGAGACCTAAACATTAATTACTACAGATCTTCTTACACGTTTTGCTGTACAGTGTAGAAATTCTAGCATATATTTTCGTGTATATTTGATATCTATACTATATGTATAATGTGGGGAAAAGGACAATTTTAGATGTCTTTTTACTGAATATTTCACTTCATTTGTTTTGAGGTAAGATGGCATATTTTAATGACAAATGTAATTTTGTGCTCAGCAATAGTAGGGGGCAAAAAAATCTGGGCCTGGCCCTTGGGGAACTTATGCCCAATTTTTTTTGGGGTCAGGACTTAAAATTTTACTTTTTATTTTTGTCTGAATTTTGTTCACAGATACCGCGAGAATGCACCACAGCCATCCATTTAAAAAAAAAAAAAAAAAAATTACGGCGGGGCATGCCCCCCGGACCTCCTAGCAGGACTTCGCTCCATTGGTGGTCGCATTAGCAGGACTTCGCTCCTTTGGTGGTCGCATTTATATTTCAGGAAAGTCCACTTTCATCTCTGTAGCAAGCTCGGGACCTCTAATTTTACCATCATATCTGGTTTGGGGTGTTGTATGGCATTTTGGGGTTTCAGATGGATTAGAGCCAATACTTCAACATATGATCCGGCAGTGTTGTGGTTGCATTACACTTGATTAAAAATTGTTGACAGAAGGATGTTTTTGGAGAGTTTCAGTCAGGTGTATAGCAGTGTATGTGGAGTGATGTGGCATATGAAGTGCACCATGTAGCACATGTAACTTGTACTGAAAAAGTTTTATAGCCACTGTTCGGTTTCTAATCTCATGAGGGTTGTACAATAATTAGAAATATATTTAAGTGGCATATGTGATCCCTTTGGAAATTTTTGAACTGGTACTTAAGTGCTCAACACAAGTGATAAGTGAATTATTTATTTTTTTATGTCCTCAGGTTCTGCAATCACTGGTCCAGTAGCCAAGGAGTGTGCTGATCTTTGGCCCAGGATTGCCTCCAATGCTGGTAGCATTGCCTGAACCTACTTCAACACTTCAGTTTCAATAAAAATAAATTTGAAAAATGACTCTTTAACAATGTTAAAGATTCCCCCCCTCCATATCGCCTACTTCTCAAGAGTGATTGGGTCTCTGAAATGCTAGATTGTTATACAAGTACAGTGATGAAAGTCCTCTGGATTTTCCCGGAATTCCGTATTTTTAAATTTTCATGAAAATTGCTCTGGAAAACTGAGGGAAAATTACCTAAAGTTAATCCAGGTATTAGTTGACAACATTGAAGGAACATGAGTTTGAGTTCGTTGGTTTGCTTTCCCGAGTGTAGCCATGGTGATGCACTAACACTAGTAACAGTAACGCCCACCCCCCCACCCCCCCCCCGCATTCTCTCAAGACGTCGCATATTTTGTGTGGTCTTGACAATTTACGCGTTTATTTCATAAACGTTAACTAAACAAGTCTGCTCCAGAACAACCGGTATTCACCCGGAAACAGGAAATGCAAGTTAACCGTGCTGAGCATGTACGGTGCAAGTACAAAAGTGCATGTTCAGAACTGCTTCACGTTATGCAAGCGCATTTACGTCGACAGTCATCAACATCGTGAGGCATGTCAAAGGAAATTCAGATACACCAGGGGTGCTCATTGTGTCCATCGCGAGGCAGTGTGGCGGCGTAAAAAAAAACAAACAAAAAAAAACAGACTATCATCCACCTCGTCGCTTGCTTCAGGTGTGGCCAATACGTCGAGCGCATGCACGTAAAGGCACGTTCTCGCTGGCCTATTTACGGCAGTCACGTGGTGCATCGCCTCTCTCCCCCCAAACAATAAGTCATGATTGCCGACAGGAATGTTTGTTCCAATGTATTGCTGGCTTGTTGCCACAAATGCCGATTATGTTGAACGAAACTTTCAGCATTTTCAAAACATTGCGAATATAGACAGTGTTTATTCCTTGACAGGCCAATGTGTTTGACTTCTGATAATTTGTCAGATCAAGAATTTATATTGATGAAAATTTTAAATACCATTTTATATCATTTTATTCTAGTATTAGTTGAAATTGGATATTTCTGAGTTTTATATTTTAGTTTTCTATTTTAGTTATGTATGTTTATTTTGTTTTTAGTTTACAGTGACATATTAAAACAGTAAGTTAAGGCCATCCCTAATCACACCCGCAACTTTATCTGCGAGCATGACTGACCACACACCTGTACATTTTCAAATGTGAGTGACTGTGTGTGTGTGTGTGTGTGTGTGTGTGTGTGTGTGTATGCATACACACACACACACAGTGCCCCCTGTAAATATTGGCACCCCTGGTTAAGATGTCTTTTTTTAAACTATTTTTGATTTTCCATATATAATTGTACAAAAACAGCAGTTAAAAAAAACCAGTATGCACAGACAGTGTTTTTTTTTTTTTTAAAAAAAAAAAGCACATCACAAATAATTCACATTTTTTTCCAAAAACTCTTCTGTCTCCATATGTCCTCAAATTCCTGAGCTCTTCTCATGATATACGTGAGTCTTTCCAGTGCAACACAAGATGGAACATTTTTGACATTTGAATGAATGTAAGCATTTCACCATTTACATAAAGGTCACCTATTGATTTCATACCATTATTTGCCCATAATTTAAAACCCCCATCTGCTCTTCCTGCTTTAAAAGTTGCATTACCCCATATGGGAGAGAAGTGTGAACGTAAAGGAGTGTCCCCTATATTTTTGTGTTGATTCAAACCAGATATCTAGTACTTTTCAAAAATGGATTCTTGGTCTGCTGTTTTAATACTCTATTCTTAGCAGAATATAAATAATACTTTAATAGAAGGTGTGGTACTGTTGCTTGCTCTATTTTTACCCAAGAGGGTGATGGCGATGTTAAATAATACATAGCTGAGCGTAGTTGAGCAGACCAGTAATACCATTTAAAGTTTGGAAATTGTAACCCTCCAGTTTCATAAGGCATATAAAGGAACCGTAGTCTTAAACTGGCTTTCTTATTATTCCAAATAAAATTCAGGAGTATTCTGTTGAGTCTAGTGAAAAAGATGTCAGGTAATGGAAGAGGTATGGTTTGAAAAAAATATAAAAATTTCTGCAAAACGCTCATTTTAACTGTTTATACGTCCCAACATTCAAATTGGCATAATCAGTCACCTATCTAGTAACTGTTGTACCTCCAAGATTAAAGGATCATAATTAACTTGAACAATATTAACGTCAGAGGAAATTTTGACCCCCAAATAAATAAATCCATCTCTTGCGTTCAAAAAAGGAGTGTTAACCACAGGATTAAGTCTCTCTTCAGTACTTAAAAATAAAATGGATGACTTTATCATTAATCACATAACCTCAGAAACTACCAAACTGTTGAACTTGCTCCACTAAATTTGGAAGGCTCGTTGATAACGTCAAAAAGAGAATGACTTCATCAGCATAAAGAGATTCTGTGATCTTGATCACCAATTTGGATGCCCGTCATGCCTCTATCCTTATGAATTGACATGGCCTGGGGTTCTACGGCTAAAATGAACAACATTGGGGAAAGAGGACAGCCCTGGCGTGTGGACTTTCCAAAACAATTGGTTTAGAAGAAATACTGTTAGTGATAATACTAGCAGTAGGGTTTGTATATAAAAAAATTTAGCATTTAAGAAAATTATTGCCTAATCCAAACCGCGGTAGAACATTAAATAAAAATGACCATTCAATTCTGTCAAAGGCCTGACGTGCATCCAGCGACAGCAATGCTGTGTCTTTACACTCTGCCTTTTCATGTAATGTATTCAAAGCTCTTCGAATTTTGTGAAATCCTTGTTTTTTTTAACAAAACTGTTTTGATCATTTTGTATTAAACTAGGTATATACTGATCCAATTGTATTGCCAGGGCTTTACAAAGTAGTTTTATATCGCATCCCATCAAGTTTATTGGTCTATATGAGGAACATTCTGTGGAAGGCTCATTAGGTTTGAGGATCAGGGTAATCACCGCAAGTGTCAATGTAGGAGGACAAGTCTCCTTATTATATGATTCTATATACATGTCCATCAATGAAGTCAATAATTGTTTTTGAAATGCTTTATAAAATTCTATAGTCAGTCCATCGGGCCCAGGAGCACGATTAATGTTTATACTTTGAATCGCAGCAGAAATTTCTTCTTCTCTGAGATGGTTATCTTAAGTTTTGCTTTGCCTCCTCTGACAGCACTGGAAATACAAGTACATCAAGAAATGCATCCCTCTCAAACAAAGTCTGTTGTATCTCGGATTTATACAATTGTTCATAGAAATCCCTGAAAGTACTATTAATTTCTTGAGGGTCAACAGTCAAATCTCAATTGGATGTCCTTATGCCCGTTCTGTTTGTAATTTCTTCATCCTCCAAGCCAAATGTTTACCCGCTTTTTCACCTTGATCGTAATAACGCTGCTTAAGCCATAATAAACTTTTTGCCGCTCTATCTGTAGATAGTTTATTATATTTACTTCTTAAAAATAGCAATTCTTTTTGTGGATCATCTACCTGATCTAAATAATTTTCTAACTCCTTTATTTGCTTCTCTAAATCACACATCGCTGCTTTTTGTTGTTTAGATTTAGAACCTGTATAACTGATAATTTTTCCTCGAATGTAAGCTTTGAATGCTTCCCATCTTGTACAGGCTCCCGTTTGATCTGTATTAATTTCAAAAAATTTCAATTTTACTTTTTATGAAGGAAAGAAGTTCTCATTCTGCAGCCATATAGATTTAAATCGGCAATTGTAGGGGCAGTGACAAAGTTTGTCTATTTGAATATTCATAGATATTGGTGCATGGTTGCTTATCACTTTTCTGTCATACCAGCAGTGTTTAACCTTTGACAGAAGGTTTTGAGAGACAAAAAAGTAATCAATGCACGATCGAGATTTCTGGGAGCCTGAATAACATGAAAATTCCATTTTAGAAGGATTAAAATATCTCCAAATTTCAACTAAATTTAAATCAACACTATTGTTTGAACATTTTCCTTGTTTTCGCTTTACTTGGATCTAAACCTGAAGAGTGATCCAACACAGGATTTAATGTGCAATTAAAGTCACCGCCAATTATAACTGACCCATGTAAAGCAGAAATTTTTTGAAATAGGTCTTCAAAAAATTTAGGAATTTCCTCATTTGGACCATATACACAAACCAAATTTAATGTGAGAGAGAAAATAGCACCCTGGATTATCATATCGCCCCGCTGGATCCTGAATTCTATTAGTGATTTGTAATGGTATAGTTTTGTGAACAAGAATTAAAACACCCCGTGCATAATTGTATGATAACACAATGTATGATGACATTCCAACTTGGAATATTTCAATCACCAATTTTATGACTTGTACTTTCCATAAGCATACTTCTTCTTTTCCTTTCGGCTTGTCCCATTCGGGGTCGCCACAGCGTTCCATCTTTTTCCATCTTAGACTATCTTCTCCATCTTCCTCTCTAACTCCAACAGCCCTCATGTCTTCCCTCACCACATCCATAAACCTTTTGGGTCTTCCTCTCGCTTTTTTGCCTGGCAGCTCCATCCTCAGCACCCTTCCACCAATATACTCACTCTCTCTCCTCTGAACATGTCCAAACCATCGAAGTCTGCTCTCTCAAATCTTATCTCCAAAACATCGTGCGCCTGCCTCTCGGTGGTGGGCTCTGAGCTGCAAGTTCAGCTTACTGCTAGCACAAGCACCACTATCATATGCTGTTCTAACTTGCTCGGTAGTATAAATATTTACATTTTGCAACATAAACATTAAAACTTGTTTTCAATGGGGTTGAGGTCTGGGGACTGAGATGGCCATGGGAGGAGCTTTATTTTGTGTCTGAACCATTTCTGTGTAAATTTGGCCATATGTTTAGGGTCATTGTTTGCTGAAAGACCCAGTGACAACCCCTCTTCAGCTTTTGGGCAGAGGGCAACAGATTTTGATTTAAAATGTCCTGGTATTTCAACGCATTCATGATGCCATGCACCCTAACAACGTTCCCAGGGTCTTTGGAAGAGAAACAGCCCCACAGCATCACTGACCCACCCCCACACTTCACAGTGGGTATGAGGTGCTTTTCAGCATGTGCAATCTTTCGTGGCACGCCAGACCCACTTAGAGTGTTTGTTGCCAAAAAGCTCAATCTTGGTCTCATCTGAGCAAAGCACACGGTCCCAGTTGAAGCCCCAATACCGCTTTGCCGAACTCCAGACGTTTGCATTTATGATTTAAGTGAGGAAAGGTTTTCTCCGTGCATGCCTCCCAAATAAGCTTGTTGGCATGTAGACAGTGCCTGATGGTTGATTTGGAGACTTTGTGACCCCAGGATGCTGCCATTTGTTGTAATTTTGTACCAGTGAGCTTTGGAGATCTTTTGATTTCTTTTACCATCCTCCTCACTGTGCGTGGTGGCAAAATAAACATGGGTCATTGTCCAGGCTTGTTTACAACCGTTCCAGTTGTTTTGAACTTAATTATTCCTCTCACAGTGGTTATGGGCAGCTGCAGTTGAGTGGCAATCTTCTTGTAGCCTCTGCCTGACCTGCGAAGGTCGACGCACATCTGCCTCACTTGTATGCTGTGTTCCTTTGTCTTTCCCATGTTTAAGAGTGGATAAGAGAAATGGCCTCTTGTCTTGTCATATTTATACCCCAGGGAAACAGGAAGTGATGAATTACTAATTAAATGTTCCTACATACTCTGGTAAACGTAAACTACTGTAGACATGACAGAAATGCTTCAATTATATTTCCTGGGAATTGTTAAGGGTGCCAATAATCGTGGAACAGGTGATTTAATGAAAAATTATTTTTTAGTCTGATTTTTTTCATTTTCTTACAATTTGAGTTGGTTACATTTTTGTAAAATTTTCAGTGTGACAGTATTCTTCTGCAATAAACACTGAATTCATTTTAAGGCTTTTAACACATCTTTACCGAGGGTGCTAATAATTATGGAGGGCACTGTATGTGTATATATATATATATATATATATATATTATATATATATATATATATATATATATCAAAATATTAAAGGCAGCTGATTATACTATTAGTATTACTAGATCTATAAGAGTGAGCAATGTGGTCGAGTGTCATTGCAACGCGACGTCACAAGTCTGAGACACAAACGTTAATAGTAATTACTACACAACTTAACAGGTTTTGCTGTACAGTGTAGAAATTCTATGATATATTTTCGTGTATATGCTCTATGTGTACTATAATGTGGGGAAATGGACACTTACATGTCTTTTTACTGAACAGTTCACTTAATTCATTTGTCTTGAGATAAAATGCCATATTTTAATGACGTGATTTTTTTTAGAGATTTAAAACATTGTTAATGCTAGTGATTGGTCCAGCAACACTGATCCGCCGACACACATGCCAAGCTCACAGAGCAATCGTGGCTTTGGTACTCGTGCTGTCCCTCAGTTTATTTTCTGAGCTATTCATTACAAGGGTCATAGGAGTGTTTGGAGCCAATCCCTTGGTTGCAGCCCAAATGAAGAAAGACAACAGTTGCACTCACAATCACACCTAGGGGCAATTTTAGAGTGGAGTCCCCGGAGAAAACCTACACAGGTATGGGGAGAACATGCAAACTGCACACAGGATTGAAGCCTGGTCTTCAGAACTTTAAGGCCAACGCTCTACAGGTGCACCGCTGTCTCGCCAGTGCACCTACCGCTTTAAGACAATTACGTGACCAATGCGTGAACTGCGTCAACTTGTCTAAAACTCTCCAAACTAAGTGCATGTGTCAAGGGCTGCAATTGGTCGCACAATCTAAATCTCACAGTTCCATGTAGATGTCTGGATTATGGAGGACCTTCAGCGGAAACAAAAGTTCTCTTCTATTTCCTGCAAAAAAAAAGATTTTTTTTCATTCTCCATGTTTCACCCAGTTCCTCTGAAATTTTGGAATTATCTTTTCTCCATTCAAATTCAAATTAATTTCAAGGTTACTCTTAGTTCACCATTCACATATTTTTGCGGGTGACCAATACTTAGGCATCATGCCAAGCATGAGTATGAAGTTCCCAATAAAAGAGGTATACATCCATTCTTACTTTATCAAAGTTGGTTTGTTTATTAATTGGGAATCAGTAATTATAGATTTATTCTCCACTTCATGTTAAACAATCTAGCTTCCTGGAAGCAGTTGCTTGATCAGGCAGTGTTGAACTTAATTCTCAAGGACTGTCAGCCTCTCAGCATTGTTGCGAGTGAAGGCTTCAAGGAACTGATTCAGGTCCTTGAACTTTAGCCAACAATTACCTGCATGAATGCGAACAAGTGAAAATGGAAGTACAGCAAGCTGGGGCAGTGAATACTTGCCTGTGATTTACTAGGGTCTGACCTGTCACTACATTATTGAGAATTCGCAGTTGGTCATTAGTGTTAGGAGTTCAATACTTTCCAGTCACACGCTCCACAATTTGACGTAAGTCAAAATGGGCATGATGGAAGACTACTAATCTAATGACACCCTTCTAGGTTTCACTCTCATTACCCACGTAGGCATTTAAATCCCCAGAGAGAGCACTCCAGCACTCCCTCTAAGGATTCCAGAAAAGCTGGGTACTCTGAACTGCTGTTAGGTGCAAAGGCACAAACATTCGTCAGGGCCTGTACTCCCACCTGAAGGCGAAGGGAGGCTACCCTCTCATGCACTGGGGTGAATCCGAACGTACAGTTGCTGAGCCGGTGGGGCAACAAGTATACCCACACCTGATCAGCGCCTCTCACCGTGGGCAACTCCAGAGTGGAACAGGGTCCAATATGATAATTCTACTTCCGGACCCTAACAGCACGTGTGTTTTAGCGCTGAGCAACATAACCTTTTTTACTGTTCCAAATTTTGAAAACATCACAGAACGCATCAGAAAGAGTTTAACCTCCTGCAACTCTAACCGGGTGAATAGTGTGAAGATCCATGCTGGAGTTACTTGTGGAGGTGTGCATGCTTTGAAGAAAAGCAAAAGCTGCAAAGTCATCATCACTGATAGTGTCGTACAATACCATGGCGTAATCTGTGCTGTCATTGGTTTCATTTTTTTGTGTAATATTCCATAAATCCCATGTGCCTTGTCATCTTGTAATGTACTTTGAGCAAACCAATTTAAAGATTATAATCTGAATACAAGTAAATGTTGATGAAAAATATGTATACTTAAAGAGAACCATATTCAATTCCTTATGGTGAGTATAAATAAAAATGTCTCATTAAGGAATAGTACATAAATGGTTGATTGGTACAGTAAAGAAAATAAGTATTTGAACACCCTGCTATATTGCAATTTCTCTCACTTAGAAATCATGGAGGGGTCTGACATTTTCATCATAGGTGCATGTCCACAGAGAGATAATCGAAAAAGAAAAATCCAGAAATCACAATGTATGATTTTTTTTTTTTAATGGTTTGTGTGATACGACTGCAAATAAGTATTTAAACATCTGTCTATCAGTTAGAATTCTGACCCTCAAAGACCTGTTAGTCCACCTTTATAGGTCCACCTCTACTCCATGTATTATTCTGAATCAGATGCACCTGTGTGAGGTTGTTAGCTGCATAGTACACCTGTCCACCCCACACAATCAGTAAGATTCAAACTTGTAACATGGACAAAACCAAAGAGCTGTCCAAAGACACCAGAGACAAAATTGTACAACTCCACACGGCTGGAAAGGGGTACGGAGAAATTGCCAAGCAGCTTGGTGAAAAAAAGGTGTGGGGTCTCAATGATCCTTAGAAAGGTGAGGAATCAGCCCAGGACTACATGACAGGACTTGGTGAATGAGCTGAAAAGAGCTGGGACCACTGTTTGGGACTTTTGGTAATAAATACACCAAGACGTCAGGGTTTGAAATCATGCATGGCACAGAAGGTTCCCCTGCTTAAACTAGCACATTGTCAAGGCCCGTCTTGAGTTTGTCAATGACCATCTGGATGATACAGAGGAGTTTTGGGAGAAAGTTTTGTGGTCAGATGAGCCCAAAATTGAACTTTTGGTCATAATTCCACGAACTGTGTTTGGAAGAAGATGAATGATGAGTTCCATTCTGAGAACACCATCCCTACTGGGAAGCATGGGGGTAGTCGCTTCATGCTTTGGGGGTGTTTTTCTGCGCAGGGACAGGACGACTGCACTTTTGGTGGACAGGCACCTATGATGAAAATTTCAGGTGTTCACAAAGTACTCTTGTTGAAAGACCAAATAATTCTGTGCAAATGTTGTGTGACATATTTATACAAAATATAAGCATTGAGTTCAATAAAAATACTTTGAATCTAGTTCCGTTTACTTCACATACAAACACACAACATTTACACAAAGAAACAAAAATCAGGTGGTAGACCATTTAAATCCCGTGTACTCTTGCCCCTCTGTATTAGGAAAGGTGTCATGAATCTTTGACACACAGCAGGATGGAAGTGGCACACGGTTATTTCTGCCAACAATTCCCCAACATCATCTCACAAACTGTCTATCAGCAGTATGTCAGATTAGCGTGATTGAGGATGAAAGCAAAGACAATACAGTGCACAAAAAGCTAATTCTGTATTTTAAATATAGGAGGCAACATAACATTAACCTTTCCAGTTTGGGAGCATCATTCAGCTTTCAACATGCATTGCTAAAGATATTCTGCAATCACTTGAGTTTTACACCAAGAAAAACAGGAAAAAAACATTGTCAGTTAAAAAAAATGAAACAAAGTTGGAAATAACCTTTTAAATTTATTGTTCATAGTTGGCTTGGTGTGGTTAGCAATGTATCTTTTTGTTTGTCAACGTTTTCATTGTAAGTTTGCAAAAACAAAATTGTTCTTAAAAATGTTCGGATGGGAATGTAAATGCTGTAATCTGAATCTTTGAATGAGCCATGTAGCTTCATTGAATTACACTGGACTGACCATATTGCATACATCTGATGTTGCTCAGAGTGGTCAAAAGGAGCGCTCACGGGCTTAGTGTGTTTGCTCAGACACGTAAAAAATTAGAGGGAACGTTGATCTTGGTCATTAATTTACGTGTTTATTTCATAAATGTTGGAAACAAAAAAGCCTGATCCTAAACAATCACTATTTACCTATAAACAGGAAATGCAAGTTAACTGTACTGAGCATGTTCGGAAGTTATACCAAAAGCACATGTTCCGAACTTCTTCACGTACGGCAAGCGCATTTACGTCGGAAGTCATCAACATCATGAGCCATGTCAAAGGAAATTCAGTTACACTGAAAACATTTCTGGGATGTAACACAGGTCATGTTGCAATATCTAACTATAATAAGTAATAGGTTGTGATTTAATTTGACTTGATCTAAATTCTAACGTTAGGCTACTTTTTTTCCATCTCACTAAATGCAAAGGGTCATTTTCTCCCGTAGTACTGGGTTATCTTGAAGTCAAAAACTTTTCCCGTCTACATGCTCTCGGAAGATATAGATCTACTCCCTAGCTTTCATCAATGGATTGACAACAGATACCCCCTTATATTGCCTGAGATTATAACGATACATCATGATGAAATAAAATATTTTCATTATATGAATATTTAGTTTTTATATTGAACGTCTAATGACCTCTTGAAAAATGTCTGTCCGTGCAGTGTCAAATTATGATTATGGTAGTAGGTGACTACATACTCGGGTATAACAAGACAGGAAGTTATTTTAAGGTCTTAAGATTCCATCCCTAATCACACCGGCAACTTTATATCATCTGGCATGACGAACCACACCCATACATTTTTCAAATGTGACTGGTCATAGTCAAGAGGGAATTACCTTTATTTACATGATTAACATAAATTGCCTTTTGATATAGAGTCAAAGTTTTGGATTTCTTTTGTGTTTTAAATTGAATTGTCATTTAAAATTGTCATTTTAAAACTACATTTTGCATTTCCTTGGGTTGTCACTGAGTGATATTAAAGTTGGCTTGATTTGAAACCTTTGTGTGTGATCAGCGACCACCGAAGCTGGATTCCGCTTGGCCAGCTGATACCTATCAGCTGCCTCGGGAGTCCCACACGCCAGAAATGCCCGATAGGACTCCTTTCTTCAGCTTGACAGCATCACTCAGTGTTGGTGCCACCAACGTGTTCGTGGGTTGCCGCCACGATAGGCACCAACCACCTTATGGCAATGGAGACATGGAACATCGTCCACTTCAATGTCCCCCCCCCCACCCCCTCCGGGACGTGAGCAAAATTCTTTCAGAGGTAGGAGTGGAAATATCTTCTGACAGAGGAATCTGCCAGCCATTCCCAGCAGACCCTCGCAATACGTGTGGTTCTGCCACGTCGGACCGGCATCTTCCCCCACCATTTGAGTCAACTCACCACCAGGTGGTGATCAGTTGAAAGCTCCGCCCCTCTCTTCACCCGAGTGTCCAAGACATGCGGTCGCAAGTCTGATGACATGATCACATAGTCAGTCATCAAACTCCGACCTAGGGTGTCCTGGTGCCAAGCGGACATGTGAACACACTTATGCTTGAACATTGTGTTTGTTATGGACAATCCGTTATGAGCACAGAAGTCCAGTAACAGAACACAACTCGAGTTCTGATCAGGGGGGGTCGTTCTTCCCAATCACGCCCTTCTAGGTCTCACTGTCATTGTCCACGTGGACATTGAAGTCTCCCGGAAGATTGATGGAGTTGCCAGTGGGGGCAGTCTCCAGCACTCCCTCTAAGGATTCCAAAAAGGGTGGGTACTCTACATTGCTGTTTGGTGCATGAGCACAAACAACAGTCAGGACCCGTCCCCCTACCTGCAGGCGGAAGGAGGCTACTCTCATCCACTGGGGTAAACCCCAACATACAGGCCCCAAGCCGGGGGGCAATAAGTATACCCACACCTGCTCGGCGTCTCTCCCCGTGGTGCGTGGCGCCCAAGTGGTGCGTAGAGGTGAGTCCGACTATATCTAGTCGGAACTTCTCGACCTCACGGTATAAATTCGGGCTCCTTCCCTGCCAAAGAGGTGACATTCCATGTCCCTAGAGCTAGATCCTGTAGCTGGGGATTGGATCGCCAGGGTCCCCGCCTTTGGTCACCGCCCAGCTGACCTCGTCATATGTCGGAAATTTCAAAATTTCGGCGAGGACCGAAGCCACAAAGGGTGCGCATGTGCACACAAAAGGCAGATTAATCATTGAATGTCGAGTCTTTGAATAGCGTTTGGTGTAAACTCATTAATGCGTGATCAGCCAAGTACGGCCCCAGCGCAATGTTCAAACAGGTAGGCAGGCAAGTTGACATACGTGCAATAGACAGGAGTGTTAGGAACACGTTAAAGTGGCCATGGTTTGAGGAAAAAGACTTGAACGGAGATTTTTTGTCCGACTACATTAGAAAGGTCGACAAACCTGGTAAGTCAGTTAAAATCAAATATATATATATATTTCAAAATACTGTATTAAAGGAAACTCATTATACAATTAGTATTACTAGATACATATCTAAGATAGTGAGCATTCTGGTCGAGTGTATCAGTACAACGCAACGTAACAAGTTTGAGACTTAAACGTTAATTGTAATTACTACAGATCAACTTCTTTAACATGTTTTGCTGTATGGTGTAGAAATTCTAGGACAGTTCATGAAATATAAAAGTGACCGATAAAATGCGTGATCTACAGGGCCAGTGCAACAGGTAGGCCTAATCGTATTAACATTTATCAATTTTATAATATTTGAGAAATTTATGTCCACCTTACCTTTGTGTTTCCTGGTTTGGATATGCTCCAGGATATTTTTTGCTCCTGTCAGAACACAGAGTGCACAGCACTTTGCCGGTGACGTCCACATTTTGTATGTGTTTGGGAAGACATGTTGATACAGTTTTCGTTCCTATCTCTGCGGTTACACTTTCTTCAAGCCATGCCCATCTGAAACAGTTTTTTTACTCCGTGGCTTTTATCAATTTCCCTGGCACAATCTTCATCTTTTCACTCCAAGACTTTCGCCATACTGGCAAATGTGCAGACCACTCGATAACATATGCGTACGTATATCTATGAGTTATAACTATGACGAAGTAAACAGAATACTTCTCTATGAAATGGTAACATTAGAGTGAAAATACTGACAAAATACCACCAAAATGCTGCCGGAAATCGGAATGTTATCGTTATTATAAACACCAATTTTAATGCAAACAAATAGCAATGCCGCAAACAGATAGCAATGCCGTAAACACATAGCAATGCTGTTTTCACCTATCACAGCTGTGACTAATTTCACAACGTGCATTGTCGATAGACGCTGGCGGCCGGTCTTGATCACAGCCTCACCCCACGTCAAGCTGTATCCTACCCTTCCCCCCACATTTTCTCAACGGATTTACACGTTTCACAAAAATGACAATTTCAGCTGAAAAAACTCAGAATCCCGCCAATCCGCGGAAAATTCTCATCCCTGAGATAGTTTCTCATAAAAGCAGAGGCAAATCCATCGCGCTGCATGATGAACTATCGGGTGGTCATGTACCTATTTACTAAATACACAACATTTGCATAATTTTCAAACAAGACTGAAAACTTTGTATATACATTCAGGATATCAAAGCCTTGACTATTTAGCAGTTTATGACTAACTAAACCAAAAAAGAACTTCACAAATGCTTACCAGTCCTTGTTTCCAACAAGAGGCATATCCTGCTCCCTGCGTGCTCGGCACCTTCTTCACGGTCAGGTATTAAGTCTGCATCCGAACGCGTGTGCTGTCTAACCGGCTCAAATTGAAAAACCTTTAACGCCTTTATCAAGCTCGTATTCTTCACCGTCTTCGTGGGACCGTTCAGAATAATGTTCATTGCTCGAAATATCGGAAAATTCGTCGGCGTTCTTGCAATGGATTGCAACGGCCGCCATGATGTCGCCACCGGGTCTGACGTCACGTTCCTACTTGGTTCTTTCCACTCCGTTTCTGTCTTTTTCCATTCCTTTTCAATGTGGGATCAGTTTTTGCCAATAAAAGAAAAATAAAAATGTTTCCTTCATAATGGATTTCAGATTCGAATTCTGCATAAAAACGTATGATACCAGCAAAAACGTGCATTGAGGACCTTCCATACCCTTTAAGAAACACATGCTGAATATATTTATACACCCGTACTTTTTTTTTTAATTGTTAAATCTTTGAATCCAGTAAATTAGGACTTTTTTTTGTCCCCAATGAAATCAGCACTATTACATCTATATTAGGTGTTTCTGAGTTCACAGTAGATAATCATCAACAAAAAATACTACTAACCATCAGTATTAATTCACCCATCATACATTACATGCATGAATAAACCCAGGCACCAACTTTAAATCCTCTCACAAGTGCCCTATTTAAAGGTAAAGTGTCCTGAAATGGCTGACTTTTAGTATGTTATTAATGAAAAAATGTCAGCCAATATGGGCCCATGCGTTTTTTCACCACAAAAGAATGATTTTGAAATACAGCTTTTTGTAACTGCCGCCATGAAAATCCTCTCGAAGGATTTGTTTTCGAGAACAAGCAGGAAGTGACATAAAGGAAAGTGGCGCCCCAAAGTGGATTCGTTTTACCTCTGGGAATGTAGCTCGTTGTTCCTTCGTGTTAGCCAAAATGCTGGCTCATTGCATTGCTGGACATTGCTTGTACACTCGGGAGAATGGAATTACCCTTCATAAATTTGAAAGAGACCCGGTTCATCATGAAAAATGGATTGCACGGGTGCAGAGGACGAGAGCTTCGTGGGTTCCAAATCACAGGTAGGTGTGTATTCAGCTACTAAAAAAATAATAGTTTGGGGCGGACCACGTAATCGGTCTCTCATAACAACAAAAGATCCAGGAATGAAATATGTTGATGTGCGCGTCGGACAGCGTCGGGCTGCAGCACGGACGGCGGCGAATCTGAAGAACCCAGCCAACAATATCTCACTCAGCCTCGTGCGCGCAGTAATGATAATAATGATAGCTCGATAGTGTTCATCGGGTACTGGGGTGGTTGTGAACAACCCTCTAAATGCAGCATGCCTCGGCTCCATTATATGCCACCATGGCGCAGAAAATCAGCCACACCGGCTGAGGCACCGCATTCGGCGGTCACAGCTTCTGCGAAGGCTGCACGTCGGGCTTTGTAAACGTATGCGGCTCTGAAGAACCCATTCGAGAATGCGTCACTCAGCTGCGTGCGTGCAGTAAAGCGCCCCGGCTGACTGTGTTGTTCATTGTACTGCGGTGTCTATGAACACCCCGCTAAAGCAGTACAACTCGGCTCCATCATAAGCCACACCGGCCGGTTGCGATGAGCCGCGATGGCTCATCTGCCCCGTGATGGCTCATCTGCCCCGCAGAAGTGGATCGGCCGGGGATGCGGTTTGGCCGTGATCACATATCATCTGAATATGGGTCGAAACAACAGTGTAATATTGCCGTGAGGGCTCGAAACAATAGTGTAATATTGCACCGGTAATTTCACTTGGTTGTGTGGTGTTGTCCTTTTCGAAAAGAGCTTCCATGTTCGTCTCCCATAGTTAGGGTACACCACGTGTTTTCTTTGGCGAATGTCTGGGTGACGTCACTTACAGAGGATACAGCCAATATGGCGACCACTTGGATATCGTAGAATGACACTTCTGCAACTTTGTGCACGGATGACGCGCTCTCCGCTCACATTTATTTTTTCATATCGACATTGAAGTGAATAATGTTATGTATTTTTCATTACAATATCTATTTTAGAATGTTTACAGGGATGACACTTGGGCTTTAACATCTGTCAAGGATGTCATAAATTTACTGCTAACTAAAATACAGTCATTCAGACAGCACACATTACAAAGTGACATTAATTGATATGCTTGTAAATTAGAGAGCCTGTCATTGCATTAAATTTAATACGGACACCATCTAACGTTTACCCGAGCCAACTTTTTAAACTTCCGACTTTGTCCGGGGATACAATGATGTTTAGTGCTGGCCCTGGTACATGTACCAGGCCATGTTCATGGATGAGTAACTATATGGGGACATAAGTAACTGTCATGATCCTGCCGCTTCAAGCACGAGTAGTGCGGGTGCCCGCGCGCTAATTGGGAGGCACACAGCTGCGCCTCATGCGGGCTGATCATCCCCTGTATATATAGGACCCGGTGACGACTGGTCCTCCGCCAGTTCGTGAGCTTTATGTCCCGTTCCAGCACTCTCGTATTCCTGATTGAACCTGTGTGTACCGACCTTCATCCGTTCTCCGACCAACCTTGTAAGCCTGACTCCTTGATACTTCTGCCTGCGTTGATTGTTTCCCTGTGTACCGACTCCTGCCTGTCCGCTCATCTGCTCTCTTCGCCCGACGTCCGAACTACCGCTGCTGCACCGGACTGCCTGCTCGATCCCCTCCCTCTGCATACAATAAACGTGTCTCTTCTTGAACTACCTTGCGTCTTCCGAGTTCCTGCATTTGGGTCCCACTCTCGTTTCCGATGGGACGTGACAGTAACTACACTCGTACAATGGTGTAGGCCTTTAGCAGGCATATGCTATGTGAGTAAGTTACCTTATGAGCTCCAGCCACCTGTTTCTTTCCTTTTCTTTCAATAGAAATCTGAAGAAAGACAAATCAGGACAGGTTTCCTCCACATTGGAACGCAGCATTGAGGCATTTTGTTGGAGAACTTTCACAGAGAAGATATTGACCAAGAAAGTTTGGGCCGGAAGTAAATTTATCATGTGAGTGACTCATTATTTCCCGGCTTTCCAAGCGGATTACGTAATGTGTAGTATGAACAAAGCTCTCTGACGCAATTATGCTCCAACTGCACCCATGTAGACTGATAAATTACTAATAAAAATCTACCCCTTTTCAGAAAATGTCATTTTAACACATTTTAATCTTGTGCAACCAAAGTATCTTCAAATTACATTAATTCGTAGGACATGTGGTGGAGTCACAAGTGATTATAAGGGCAATTGGTAGCCTAAATGATCAAATCGATCAATTAACAAGTGTCCTGACAAATATCAGTGACTCAATAAATGTAGTGGTGAAAAAGTGAATTTTGAGTGCTTGCATCGTTTACCATTATTGAAATCAAATTGTAATTGTTCATCAATGCTAGTTGTCTTTGATGTGCAGATTTATTATAAGTTTCCCACCATCACTTGTAATCCTACATACCCACCGGATGCGAAAGATCGCTTCACCACGCGTGCTTTGCTCGCATGACACATTTGAAGCGTTGAAAGTACACACGCTTTATCAGCACTGTAAGTTCGACATGGAGTGGGGCTTCCCCTTCGTGAGGAATGGACAATATTACTTCCCTGACAAGTTCGGCTGTCTCATCTTGGAGTGTTCGATTGAAGGAGGAGAATTTCCGAAAGTCTGCGCCATTTGCACTGCCCCGCACAATTTGCATCTCTCCATGCGAACAAGACCACTTGTTTGAATCTAGTTTTCAACTTTGATTTGTCATGGACGTGTCGTTCCTTGACCCAGTGAGCAGACATGCCCCACCTGCTTCTTGTTCACACTAATTACAATCCCTATATATTGTCACGTGTGTCATCTGGTCCTTCGTGAGACCATTGTACCTTGATGTCATGTTCCCACAGTTCCATGTTCATGCCTTTGCTCTTTTGTGTTCCAAACCCTGCCTATTTGATGACCTTGCCTCTTTGCTTTGTTCTGACACTGTTGCCTGTTTGGACTGCTGGCCTGTTTATCGACCTTGGATCCAATAAATATGCTCCCTAACCTGTACCTGGTCTAGTGAGTGTGCATCTTGGGTTCAGCCTCTAGTTCTAGTCATGCCAAAACGATCCGGTCAAAGACATGGACCCACCCAACTCTGATCCGGTGCACAAGGCTCTACAGGCTCAAGGTCTTCGCCATGCCCGACATCAGCATCAGAATCATAATCATCTTTATTGTCCAAGTCTGTAACAAAACACTGTGTAACAACACACAAGGAATTTGTCTCTGGCAGGTGGTGCCGCCCTGGTACGACAAGACAGTTTGACAGCGTCAGGGGAAGCTGTGGTGGTGAAAGCCTCCTGTCTACAAACATCTCTACAGTTTTTAGAGTGTTTAACGGCAGGTTGTGTTGGCCACACCAAAGCTCCAGTCTTGCCATTTTCTGTCGATATGCAGACTTGTCCCGTCTTTGATAAGGCTGTAAGACTGTGGTGTCAGCTGTGAACTTCAGGAGTTTGACAGTTGGGTGCCTCAAGGGGCAGTCATTTGTGTAGAGCGAGAGGGGAGAGGACACAACCTTGGGGTGCCCCGGTGCAGATAGTGTGCGTGAATGAAGCGTGTCCTCCCCATCATGAAGTTGTAGATCCACTGGGAGATGGCAGGTGAGATGCTGAACTGGAGAGGAGTGGACAAATAATATTGCACGCCCCACTTTTCAGTTTTTAATTTGCTAAAAAAGTATTAAATATTTGACTGTGGTACAAAATAATTGTGATGAAGCTGTAATATACGCCTGTGATACTGAACTATATTATCAGTGATAGAAGCCTCTTATACACCTAGCTCTAATACTCCAAACTCATTAATCTGCACTTTAATTATATATTTTTCACATTCATAATTATAATAATTAATTATGAAGGTTAACCGGCATGAAGGATCAGCTAGAAAGCATTGGCCTCACAGTTCTGAGGTCCCGGGTTCAATCCCCGACCCGCCTGTGTGGAGTTTGCATGTTCTCTGCCTGTGTGGGTTTCTGGCAACCAGTTCAGGGTGTACCTCGCCTCCTGCCCGTTGACAGCTGGGACAGGCTCCAGCACTCCCAATCAACTAAGACTGGTCGACGCATTGAGCACCCCTGATCTAGAAAAAGCCTATGACAGAGTACCAAGAGAGGAACTGTGGGACTGCGTGTGGAAGTCTGGAGTAGCAGAGAAGTTAGAAAGTACAAGACATGTATGAGGCCAGCAGAACAGTGGTGAGGTGTGCTGTAGGTTTGACAGAGCAGTATAAGGTGGAGATAGGACTGCATCAGGGATCAAGCCTAAACCCATTCTTGTTTTGACGATTAAGTTAAGACTGGAGTCCCCATCTACCATGATTTTCGTATATGACATTGTAATATACAGTGAAAGCATGGAGCAGGTGAAGGAAACATTAGAAAGGTGGAGGCATGCATTGTAAATGAAAGGAATGAAGGTTCGCTTAAGTAAAACAGAATATACGTCCATGAATGAGAGGGGTCGAGGGGGAACAGTGAGGCTACAGGGAGAAGACATAGTTAAGGTTAAAGACTTTAAATACTTCACATCAACAGTACAATGCAATGGTGAGTGTGGCCATGAAATGAAGAAATTAGTCCAAGCAGGTTGGAACGGGTGGAGGAAGGTGTCAGATGTTGTGTGACAGAAGAGTCTCTGCTCGGATAAAGGGCAAAGTTAAGACGATGGTGAGGGAAGCTATGATGTATGGATTAGAGACAGTGGCACTGAAGAGACAACAGGAAGCACAGCTGGAGGTAGCGGAAATGAAGATGTTGAGATTCTCTCTAGGAGTGAGGAACTTGGATAAAATCAGAAATTAACTCAACAAAGAGATGGCCAAGGTTGAATGTTAAAATCAGAGAGAGCAGACTTTGATGGTTTGGACACATCCAAAAGAAAGAGTGTGAGTATAATGGTAGAAGGACAATGAGGATGGAGCTGCTCGGCAAGAGAGCTCAAGGAAGATGAAAGAGAAGGTAGATAGAGGGGTGTTAAGAGAGAATGCAGGAGATCAGTATACATGGAAAAGTAAGACATGCATGCTGTGGCAACCCCTAACAGGACAAGCTAGAAGGAAAAGAAAAATGACTCTCATACAGACTTACTGTGTTAATTACATTTTGAAAAACACCTTTGTATTGTCAAAAGTGTGTGGAGAAAAGATCCCTTGAAAACCACTTCTCTTTGACATAGTTTTGTATCTACTTTTTCCACATTTAGCGAAGACTGCCCCTTTTCCTCTGATTGATTGCCTTTGTGTAGGAGACTTACTTGTCAGAGCATAATGGCCCAGGAACAGAAAGGGAAGGTGTAGTTTTTCGCTAGTGACATAGATAAGATTAAGAAATTTCAAAGACCTAATTTTGGCCTTTTGGCAGAAAATCATCTGTAACTCAGGAATGCGTGGGTGATTTTAATTCCTATTTCACATTTTATGAGCCATAGAGCCAATATTGGATCACAAATTCAAGAAAAATTTGGAAAAATATGTCCAAGTGATTTCTGAATTGGACAGGTCTGGAGGTAATCAGGCTTGGTGTGGTTTGTGAAAATTAACCAAAAATGTGATTAGCCACAGCTAATTTATAATTTAACAAGGAGGCCCATTACTTTTTCACACAAAAGAAAAAAATATTTTCTGTTACACTTATCTTCATTAGGTTCACGGGCCTGCTGGAGCTGATCCCAGGTGACTTGTGGGTGAAACAGTACACCCAGAAATGGTCACCAGGCATTTGGAGGGCACATAACCAAGCAAGCATTCATACTCACACCTACAGGCAATTTAGAGTTTTCATGTTTTGGAGATGAATATTGTAGGAAACCAGAGTACCCAGAGAGAACTCACACAATCCAGGGAAAACATGCAAACTCCACATAGGTATGGCTGGATTTGAACCTGGGTCCTCTGAACAGGTCAGGTAGATGTGCAAACCAATTGGACTCCAATGGACCTGTCCATAATGATAATAAAGCATTTTCTCTGAGAGCCCAAATGACACTGTCCATAAAAAGCAACAATAATAAACAAATTCTATAATAACCGCCCCCCCCAAAAAAAAAAAAAAAAAAAAAAAAAAGAACATGGGAGTCAAATTACAGTGGGTAGGCGATCTTGAATATGTAGGTTTTTATTTCAGTTTTAAAGATGGTGAAGGAAACTTATTTGCGGAGATCTGGTGGCACGGAGTTACAGAGTTGGCGAGCAAAGTGACTGAAGGCTCTGCTCCCAATGGTACTGAAACAGTCAGGTGGGATTGTCAGGTGGAACGAGAAGGAGGATCTTAGGGTGTGGACTGGAATGGAACTGTGGAGGATGTCGGACAACTATGGAAGGGCAAATGTTTGGATTTTGTTCCATTACATCTTGATGTTTTTATTTTAATTCAGATGTGAAACACAATGGCATATTACATATATTGTATTTTAGTACATGAATATTCATTGTTTGGGTTGGGGTTTGTCACTAAATCAGATTTTCAGGTGAGCTTATGATTTGCGTGTTGTTTTTTAAGACGAGTCTTAAGAGCCAGAAGATCAATATAGAGGATCTGATTTAGTACAGCTGATGCACACAGTAGTCCACCATGCAATGCTCCTGCCATGCCATTACAGAACACATCCTGACCTGCAAACAAACACACAGTGAGATACTGTATATTACAAATATCTAACAAAGTAGGTGTTTGATTTGACCACCTGTTAAGTATAGACCACTAACTGGTGTTTGTGGTCTGGTCCTTGCAACCGTTTCTGGGGTGAAGCGCTCCAAATTGTGTTCAGCACCATACATCTCACCTCTTGGTGCACCCAAATAGTGGACATTTGTCAGAGGGGTTGCAGCATCAATCATAACTACCTGGTGACAAAAATACCCACACAAATAAAATGTTGCTGAAAATATTTAAGATATTTGTCAAAATTGGTAGATATGGCAGTAGAAACAGGATGGAACATCGAAATGGAATAAAAATACGAAAGCACAGCCTAAAATTATTGACTACGTTCTGACTCATACTGAATACAGACTCAAAAGCATTTAGTGCTAATATCCCCTGCCCAGGCTTTAACCATTTGTCACCTTCAAAATGAATGACTAAACAGCTCCTTTGAATAGCTGAGAACAGGTCACGCAGAATCCAGATAAAGTTTTAGAATATTAAAAATGTTACAACCAAACCGAGGAAGCACATTAGTCACACCCTGAAACACCTGCACTGGCTTCCTGTGAAATTCTGCATCTCCTACAAGCTGCTCCTCTTCACCTACAAATCTCAACACCCCACAACAAAATTCCTGTCAGATCTAATTCAATTAATCACTACAATTTAAGTATCCTCATGGCCCATTGCATCATCATACATACCTTTGGGGACAGAGCATTCAGAGTGACATTAATATAAAATCTGCGACTGAGAATGTAAAATGGAGTGCGTAAAAAGTATTGCTCAAGATATTGAAATCAGCGTGCCTTTGCATTAATAGCGAGGCTAGAGGAAAGATGAGAATTTAGGCTGTCAAAAAAAAAAACCCCTTCCTTAGTCTGTTGGCAAAAGGTCAAACAGATGAAATCTGGGGTGTGTGGTGTCCTCAATGATACTTTGAGCTCTGCAGAGGCACTGAGAAGAATAAACAGCTGTAATTTTAGGATGAATGCAAATTTTTAATTTACAAAGCCCTAAATAGCTAGAGTCCTTAATACAGTGAAGAAAATAAGTATTTGAACAGTCTGCTATATTGCAAGTTCTCCCACTTAGAAATCATGGAGGGGTCTGAAATTTTCATTGTAGGTGCATGTCCACAGTGATAAGAGATCTAATCTAAATAGAAAAATCCAGAAATCACAATGTATGATTTTTTTTAAATGATTTATTTGTGTGACACAGGTGCAAATAAGTATTTGAACACCTGAGAAAACCAATGTTAATATTTGGTACAGCCTTTGTTTGCAATTGCAGAGGTCAAACGTTTTCTGTAGTTGTTCACTAGGTTTGCACACACTGCAAGAGGGATTTTGGCCCACTCCTCCACACAGATCTTCTCTAGATTAAACAGGTTTCTGGGCTGTCGCTGAGAAACGTGGAGTTTCAGCTCCCTCCAAAGATTTTCTATTGGGTTTAGGTCTTGAGACTGGCTATGCGATGCCAGAACCTTGATACGCATCTTACGGAGCCATTTCTTGGTTTTCCTGGCTGTGTGCTTTGGGGCATTGTCATGTTGAAAGACCCAGCCACAACCCATCTTCAATGCTCTGATTTAAGGAAAGCGGTTGTTCCCTAAAATCTCACAATACATGGTCATCCTCTCCTTAATACAGTGCAGTTGTCCTTTCCCATGTGCAGAAAAACAACATATAACAGTACGGAAAAGTTCCATTTTGGTCTCATCTGACCACAAAACTTTCTCCCATGACTCCTCTGTGTCATCCAAATAGTCATTGGCAAACTTAAGATGGGCCTTGACGTGCTGGTTTAAGCAGGGGGAACCTTCCGTGCCATGCGTGATTTCAAACCATGACGTCTTAGTGTTTTACCAACAGTCACCCTGGTAACGGTGGTGCCAGCTCTTTTCAGGTCATTGACCAAGTCCTGTCCTATAGTCCTGGGCTGATTCCTCACCTTTCTAATGATCATTGAGACCCCATGAGGTGATATCGTGCATGGGGTTCAACTCTGATTGAGATTGAGCGTCATGTTTAGCTTTTTCCATTTTCTAATGATTGCTCCAACAGTGGACGTTTTTTCACCAAGCTGCTTGGCAATTTCTCCGTCGCCCTTTCCAGCCATGTGGAGTTGTACAATTTTGTCTCTTGTGTCTTTGGACAGGTCTTTGTTGTTGGCCATGTTACAAGTGTGAGTCTTACTGATTGTGTGGGGTCGACAGGTGTCTTTATGCCGCTAAGGACCTCACACAGGTGCATTTAATTCAGGATAATACAAGGAGTGGAGGTGGACTTTTAAAGGCGAACTAGCAGGTCTTTGAGGGACAGAATTGTTGCTCATAGATGGGTGTTCAAATACCTATTATTCACACAAATAAATCATAAAAAAAAGTCATACATTGTGATTTCTGGATTTTTCTTTTTGGATTATCTCTGCCACAGTGGACATGCACCTACGATGAAAATTTCAGACCCCTCCATGATTTCTAAGTGTGAGAACTTGCAATATAGGAGGGTGTTCAAATACTTATTTTCTTCACTGTACTTTGTCATTCTGGTTTCACTTTATTATTTTATTGCGTCATGTCACTGGGGGCTGCTGACTGCCTTTCATTTCACACGATCGTCCAAAACTGCCTCAGCGATCGATTGGGTGTTCGCGATCAACATATTGGGCACCACTGCTCTATAAGGACACTGTCGATCTGATTTTTTTGCTTCTTTTCCTTTTGGCTTGTCCTGTTAGGGGTCGCACAGTGTGTCATCTTTTTCCATGTAAGCCTATCTCCTGCATCTTGCTCTCTAACACCAACTCTCTTCATGTCTTCCCTCACAACATCCATCAACCTTCCTGGTAGCTCCATCCTCATTTTCAGCTTTCTAAAAAAAATACACACTCTCTTTCCTGTGGATGTGTCCAAACCATTGAAATCGACTAACTTTTTCTACAAAACATCTAATTTTGTCTTCCCATCTAAATGAGATCATTTCTAATCATATGCAACCTGGTCATTCCCAAAAAAACCTCACCTTAATTTCCACCACCTGTGGCTCTGCTTCCTGTTGTCTCTTCAGTGCCACCGTCTCTAATTTGTACATCATGGTTTGCTTTACCATTGTTTTATAAACTTTGCCCTTCATCCTCGCAGAGACTATTCTGCAACATAACACACCTGACATCTTCAACCAGCTCTTCCAATCTGTTTGAACCAATTTCTTCACTTTCTTACTACACTAACCATTGCTCTGGATTGTTGACCACAACAATTTAACTTGTCTATCCTCCGCAGGTATCTCTACTCCCTATAGCCTCCCTCTTTCCCTACCTCTCTCATTCATGCAGATATATTCTGTTGTACTTCAGCTAACCGTCATTCCTCTCCTTTACAGTGCATGCCTCTAAGCTTGTGTTTTTCTACCTTTTTTGAGTCAAGGCACACTTTTTTCCTTCAAAAAATCCCACAGCACACCACTGTCAGAAAATGTAAAAATGAATCTGTCGCCTATATGAACACAGCATAATAGATAAAAATCAAACACAAACAAAATACATTAAATAATCATATTTTACTTACTCATTGTGACACCTTGGCCTGTTTGAATTAACATAGAGTTGATATTCTGGCAGGAATCAATGAAAGACATACACAAAGCTCTTCCTCAACAACTTTCAGTCTCTCTCTGGTTTTACTTTTTACAGTAGTCAGCTCACCTCACAGAAATATGTTATAGTAAATTGGAGCACTGTCAAAATAGCTTTGTTTGACAGAATGTGGCACTCCTTGGCAGGAGCCAACCAAAAACTGTCCAAAGGTATGTTTGCAAAGCTTTGCTTTAAGCTATAATCTGGTCTCAGTTCAGTTTGTTCCTCCTGTTTCTGTAAAGTCATGTGCTTTGCATCAACCTATGCTGAACGGTATGGGTCCCTCAGGCAGGACAAAAAAAAAAGTCTTATTCTTCTCAAGTGTTTTTAAATGTTTCACTATTATCTCACATAATGCTGCCGTGTTGACATTTTGCCATTGCTAGGCGAGTGTAAATATTTAAAGATTCCATCTTCCACATTGTTTCCTGAGTTGCAGCATTGAGGGGAATCCATTGATTTTATCTGTGCTTGTAAGCAGGTTTCCATACTTACATACATGTGTTCCGTTCATTCACCACTTATCACTTTCAAACAGTTTTGTGTAATCGGACCTCTCACTTGTCAGAATTTTTATTTCCTCCAGCAGTTCATAAACACGGGCTAGTACCTGACCACGAGGCAACCACCACACCTCCGTATGAAACAACAATGCTTGATGTTCCGTGCACATTTCCTCACATAAAGATGCAAATATGTGACTTTGCATGGGTTGTGATTTTACAAAGTTCACCATACGCACAGCAACATCCAACACAGGAAATGGCTCTGCTGGTAAGATCTTGGCTACGAGGGCCTCAAGGTATAAGAAGCAGTGCGTCCAATCACATCGGTCTCTTTCTTGTCATCTGCTTCCAAAGGCTTTGATGCGTCCGACCATGGCTGCTGCTCCATCAGTGTAGACACCCGTACAGTTTTCCCATTTAAGTCCACTTTGTTCAAAATATTCAGACGGGACCCCCAAAAATGTCCTTCTGTTGGTTTTTCTTACAATGGCTTGAAAAAAAGTTTTCTTTTATTGCATATTTATCTACAAACCTCACATTGGACAGGGGTTGGGCCTGTTCATGAGTGGTCTTCAAGTTGCGATGTAAACTTACTACTGATGGGAACGTTTTCCAAATCTAAACTTTTGATGTCTGCAGACATGTCACCAATACATCTGGAATTTGTGTTAAATGAAAGAGGGACTTTGGCTATTTCTTTAGCCACTTTAGGTCTCAGCATCTCATTTACATTGGCCGCTAAGCATGTATCTGCCACAGTGTGTGACTGTTAATTTGGCTCCAAGTTCAGCGACGTGATAGCAGGCTTTCAGGGCTTTCTTGTTCATCTGTTTTATTCAGTTTTGTATGCTTTTTTTCTTCTCATTAACATTGCCTGTTCTTCTGTGTGTGTGCGTGAAGGCAAACAATACTTTGCATTCTTGTTCTGAAGTGAAGAGTGTTTTTGTTTGGAGATGCTGTTTAAGCTTACTTGGAACCATTGGAATGTTGGATAGCTTTTCATCATACATCAAGCATAACGGAGTTGGTGTCATTGGATCCCCAGTTAGAGTAAATCCAAATGAAAAATAGCTTTCGCTATATTGACTCACGCCAGAGATTTTCTGTGAGCAAACCGTCTTTGGCTTCTTTTGACCTCCACTCATACTTGGGCATTCATCCGAGTCAGAATTTTGTCCAGAGTCTAACTTTGAGTTATCTTTCCTTTTCAAAAACCTCTCCATCACTATCACCGGATAGCTTCACAAGCAACAATGCCACTGTCACCACCACCTGACACACTTGTCCCGTGAGGGGTCGCCACAGCGTGTCATCTTTTTTCATTTAAGCCTCTTTCGTGAATCCTCCTCTCTCACACCCACTGTCCTCATGTCCTCCCTCACAACATCCATCAACCTTTTCTTTGGTCTTCCTCTCGCTCTTTTGCCTGGCAGCTCCATCCTCAGCATTCTTCTACCGACATACTCACTCTCTCGCCTCTGAACCTGTCCAAACCATCGAAGTCTGCTCTCTCACCTTGTCTCCAAAACATCCAACTTTGGCTGTCCCTCTAATGAGCTCATTTCTAATCCTATCCAACCTGCTCACACCAAGCGAGAACCTCAACATCTTCATATCTGCTACCTCAAGTTCTGCTTCCTGTTGTTTCTTCAGGGCCACTGTCTCTAGTCCGTACATCATGGCCTGCCTCACCACTGTTTTATAAATTTTGCCCTTCATCCTGGCGGATACTCTTCTGTCACATAGAACACTAGACACCTTCCGCCAACTGTTCCACCCCGCTTGGACCCGTTTCTTCACTTCCTTACCACACTCTCCATTGCTCTGTATTGTTGACCCCAAGTATTTGAAGTCATCCACCCTCGCTATCTCTTCTCTCTGGCGCTTCACATTTCCTCCTCCGCCCCTCTCATTCACACACATATATTCTGTTTTACTATGGCTAATCTTCATTCCTCTCCTTTTCAGTGCGTACCTCCGTCTTTCTAACTGTTCCTCCGCCTGTTCCCTGCTTTCACTGCAGATCACCAAAGCATCTGCGAACATCATGGTCCAAGGGGAATCCAGTCTAACCTCGTCTGTCAGCCTATCCATTACTATCGCAAACAGGAAGGGGCTCAGCTCGGAACCCTGATGCAGTCCCGCCTCTACCTTAAATTCTACGCTGTTCTACTACCCTCATACATGTCCTGTACTATTCTAACATATTTCTCCGCCACACAAGACTTGTGCATGCAGTACCATAGTTCCTCTCTTGGTACTCTGTCGTCGGCTTTCTCTAGGTCTACAAAGAGACTATGTAGCTCCTTCTGACCTTCTCTGTACTTTTCAGCATCCTCAAGGCAAATACTGCATCTGTGGTACTCTTTCTAGGCATGAAACCATACTGTTGGTCGCAGATACTTACTTCTGTCCTGAGTCCAGCCTCCACTACTCTTTTCCGTAACTTTATTGTGTGGCTCATCATCTTTATTTCTCCGTCGTTTCCAGAGTTCTAAACATTGCCTTTGTTCTTAAAAATGGGGACTAGCACACTTTTCCTCCATTCTTCTGGCATCTTCTATCCCGCTAGTATTCTATTGAATAAGTTGGTCAAAAACTCCACAGCCACCTCACCAAATTGCTTCCACACCTCCACTGCTATGTCATTGGGACCAACTGTCTTTCCATTTTTTATTTTGTTCAGTGCCTTTCTAACTTCTCCCTAACTAATCAAAGCCACTTGCCTGTCATTCACATTTGCCTCTTATACTCTACCTTTTCTCCCATTTTCTTCATTCATTAACTTCTCAAAGTACTCTTTCCATGTACTGGCACCGGTCAACATTTTTCCATCGCTATCCTTAATCACCTTTACTTGCTGCACATCCTTTCCATCTCTATCTCTCTGTCTGGCCAACCTGTAGAGCTCCTTTTCTCCTTTCGTATCCAACCTGGAGTACATTTCATCATATGCCTCTTGTTTAGCCTTCGCCACCTCTACCTTTGCCCTACGACATATCTCAATGTATTCTTTCCACCTCTTCTCAGTCCTCTCCGTGTCCCACTTCTTCTTCACTAATCTCTTACCTTGAATGACTTCTTGTATTTCAGGGTTCCACCACCAAGTCTCCTTCTCCCCTTTCCTACCAGAAGACAACCCCTGTCTTTCTGAATATCTTGGCAGTAGTATTCCAGTCTTCTGGGAGCTCTTCCTGTCCATCTAGAGCCTGTCTCACCTCTTTCCGGAAAGCCACACAACATTCTTCCTTTCTCAACTTCCACTACATGATTCTCTGCTCTACCTTTGTCTTCTTAGTCTTCCTACCCACTACCAGAGTCATCCTTCACACCACCATCCTATCCTGTCGAGCTACATCAAGGGTGGCCAATTTGTCAGAGAGAGATTAAGAGACACTTTTTTTCTGTGTTACTGCAAAGAGCCGCATCATACACATGGTTACACATGAACATCATCTTTTTATCATGTATGCTTGCATACACAGACCTCTGCTCAGCCAGATCTAATGAAAATAACCACACCAGCATGATAATATCAGTAATTTTCAACAGTTAACATTGTGTGCACTGTCTCACACACACACACACACACACACACACACCACACACACACACACACACACACACCACACACACACACACACACACACACACACACACACACACACACACACACACACAAACTCTCAGTTCAAGCAAGTTCACAAAAAATAATAGAATAATTTTCAAAAACCTCTTTCTCTTACGATGCTGCTTAGTGAGACTTCTGGCATTCCTTATCTTGAGCAATTCTCTTCAAATCTGGCTTGTATTCTGTTGTTGCCACTCTAAGCAATTTTTTCAAATGAGTGTCAGTCAGAACAGATCGATGCTTTGATTTCACATGTTTCAGGGTAGAAATCACAGACTCGCAGATGTACGTTGACCCAAACATGGACATTATCTTAAGGACATCTATCTTATTGACAGCTTGTTTGTTGTTGGGGTATTTTTGGGGTATTTTTCAATTGGCACACTTTTCCAGAACTCAATGGTCCCTTCCCTTAAAACAGCTTTCAGTTGATCCTCCACACAAAGGTCCATCATCTCCAACTCAGCCGCAGCCTCATCTGTGATGAGTGGGGCTTTCAAACAGTCTGTCTCCATATTAAATGGGTCGACGAGGAACTTAATCTGTGGTCTTTTCAGTTGTAGATCACAGAACCTGGTAACAAAGCTTTTATGCAGGTTTGCAACCAGTGTTGCATATCTGTCTCTTTTCTTTTTCAGGGCGGAGCTGGTGACTTGCTCAGTGGCTTTTAGTAGAGTATGAAAATGTGTTAAATCTCCCTTTTGAATATGCGCCTCGAACAGCTTTAGTTTGTTGACAAACGCAAACACACTTTGCACCAGGTCAGGCAGCATTTTTAACTTACCCTGTAGGGTCAGGTTCAGTCTGTCCAAGTGCCACACCATGTCGACTGAAAGTGCCAGATCCATAATCCACTCGAGGTCTGAGTGCTCGGGATAGTCCTTGTCCTTCTCTTCCATGAACAGTTTCACAGCATCCAAAAGCTCAAAGAAGCGAGCGAGTACCTTGCTTTTTGATAGCCACCTGACAGTGCAGTGCAGCGGCAGGTCACCTTGTAGCCCTTGGTCCAGCTCAGTGATGAGATTCCTGAATTGCCTTTGGTTAAGGGCATGTGTGCGGATGGAGTTGACGGTTTCCATCAGAGGCTTCATGACTTTGTCTAAATTCAATGATTTAGACACGAGTTGCTCCCTATGGATGATGCAGTGGAAATTCCAAAAGTCGGGAAATGTTTGATCAGCTTTCCACAGCCCCACAAGCCCATTCACGGATCCGATCATGGCTGGCGCTCCATCCAGGGCTATTGCAATTTGTTTCGGTATGGGCAGATTTGGTTTTGCAAACACAGCCATCATTGCTTCTTTCACATCTACGCCACAGGTTCTGTCTTTTCATGGCACAATATCAAGAAGTTCTTCTTTGATCATACATTCATTTGACACGGACCGTGCAAATATTGACAACTGTGGCTTGTCTTGTATGTCACAACTCTCATCCAATGCCACAGTAAAATACTCATATGCTTGAAAATCAGAGTGCAACTGTGACTCAACAGCTATATTAATATTCAATATTCTGCGTTCAACACTGACGGGACAGTTGAACGTTTGATACGCTTCGTTTTAGTTTGTCGTCCCCTTCGTTGTATGGCTTTTTAGCCCGTGCTATGTTCCAAGCCAGCTGATATGATGCAAGCGTTACGGTCTCTGAGTGTTTCGTAAATTTTTGGAAAAACTGCACATGCTTTTCTGCCTAGCTTTTCAAAGCGACCAACTTGTTCTTGCGAAGTTCACTCCCTTTTGGAAATTCCTGTTCGTTGTTAGGGTGGAGTGAGTTGAAGTGACGCTGAAGATTTGAAGCTTTGAAGTATTAAAATGCGCAAATGCTGCGTGGCATATAAGGCAGATCGGTTTGCCATTACTTTCAACAAAAAAATATAAACTCTCCCACTCTGGCAAAAACGTCTTGTGTTCTTCTTCATATTTTTGTTTGGCTGTCCTTTTTTTCCCTGCCATTTCAAGAGGTAACTTGACGAAAATTGTTTACAACACAAATGATGTCACACCAAAGATTCTCTCGTCGGTCATTTGACGTCACTCAAACAGGCTTACATGGTCAGTGTGTCATCTAGCTGTAGGGGGAGTGCCAGCCAAGAATTTTTGATGCATGTCATGTGAAAGCTCCTGAAGAGACGTATGAAACTAGTTAAAGAGTCGCATGAGGCTCGCGAGCCGCGGGTTGGCCAGGCCAGAGCTACACTCTCCCCACAACTTTACAGTCGGTAATCTCCTTCAGATTACACTGTCTGCATAAAATGTTATCCACCTGCTTGCTTCTACCTCTGCTCTTGTAATTCACTCTATGTTCAACTCTCTTCTGGAAATAAGTGTTCACCGCTGCCAATTCCATCCTTTTTGCAAAGTCCACCACCATCTGTCCCTCAAAGTTCCTTTGCTGAATGCCATACTTACCCATCACCCCCGTTTCCTTCGCCAACATGTCCATTGAAATCTGCACCAATCACAACTCTCTCTCTCTCTCTGGGATCCTCAGGACTACTTTGTCTAGTTCCTTCCAGAATTTCTCTTTCAACTCGAGGTCACATCCTACTTGTGGGGCATAGCCGCTAATCACATTATACACCATGCCCTCAATTTCAAATTTCAGCCAATCTGATACTCTTTTCACCTCCAAGACATTCTTAGTCAGCTCTTCTTTTAAAATAACCCCGACTCCATTTCTCTTCCAATCTACTCCATGGTAAAATAATTTAAACCCTGCACCTAAACTTCTGGCCTGACTCCCTTTCCACTTGCTTTCTTGGATGATCACTATATCAACCTTTCCCCTAATCATCATGTCAACTAACTCCTGAGCTTTTCCTGTCATAGTCCCAACATTCAACGTCCCTACACACAGCTGTAGTTTTTTTTGCATTCCTCTTCTTCTTCTTTCGGCTAAGCCGCTTTCCTCCTCTTTTTTGTCTTCGACCTACATTATCTGAATTTCTACCTACGCCTTGTAGATTAACATTTCCGGGTGCGGATGTAGGAAGCCCGGGCCACGACCTGACTGTTGTAGAATTTGCATGATGAACACTCATATGTGTTTGTGACAGTTTTACGCCAGATGCCAGACGTAACCCTCTGTATTTATCTGGGCTTGGGACCGGCCGACAGGTAGCAGGTAACGGGCTGCAGATAATCAAGAAGAAGCAATCAAATAAACAAAGCCAGCACAAAGGATACAGAATTTACATACTACCTACTCTATGTTAAAGTTCAGGTCAAATGAAAGCAATCACAATCAACACAGTCAGCACATAAGGTACACAAATCACATAGTACCTGTGTTAAAAATATAAAGGATATGTCGATTTAAAGGACACATGGATGGAGGGGATTCAAACCACAATGGCCTTTACTCATTGTTCAAGGTTGAGTCGACGACTGATGTTTGGTCCTTGTTGTATACTCTAGATGGGCAAAACGTCAGCGCGGTAGGCTAACTTTGGCCGAGCAGCTTCAATGCGAATGATACGGCACCAATTTGGGTACTAAGATAGGACTTGTTAAATTTCCTAAGGCCTCACGGCCCTCGTGGTATAAGTTATGAAGGTACTCACGTTCGATGTTTCTTCAACATCCACGAATTGATCACAAACGTATCTTGTTGTTAGCAAGCTAAGCTAAGGAATACTAGGCCGATAAGCAAGTTTATGTTGCCGTTTCGACCCGCCCAACTTCTTATTGGTACTCACTACCCTCGTTGTATATGATACGTAGGTTTTGTGGGACGTGTAGATACTAGTGTTTGATGTTTTCCTCCTCAGTAAATATTGGAAAACAGACGCTTTTGTTGATAGTGGTCCCAGCTAGGTTAGGCTAACTTAGGCCCAGCTGCTTCGACGTGACGGAAGTCGTCGCCAACAGTGTCCCATGTCAAGTATTCACAACATTCGGTCCAAAATAAGCAGGTTTTATTGAATTACGATCGTGCTGTCAGAGTCTTCTATTTAAGCTGCTACCAGCTTGGAGACCGGAAACAAGCTCACCTGACACATCCCTAATCAAAGTAATTAGCTAACTGTTGCCACCTACTGATAGTCAGTTTCTTTCAGCTTGTACCGTCAGGGGTCACCACAGTGTTATGGCCCTCGTCACACCATGACGTTCTGGTCAGCATTTGAGGAATCGTTGGTAGTCGCCCATGGTCGCCGGGATAGCTCCAGAAGAGCGTTGTTTGAACGCTAGTGAACGTCATTGATCGCTGGGAATCGGCGGAGAACGCCGGTCTGGAAAAAAAGTTTTAAACATGCACAAAAGTTCTCACCGAGACCAGCGTTCGTCAACGTTTAATTTTAAACGCTGCAGAATGTTCAAGAACGTCCGTGGAACGTTTTACTAAGGTTCACCGAGCGTTGCACGCTTTTGGCTTTCGTTAGTCGTAACTCGAGCTTTACTTGGTTGTTACTTAATCGTTTGCTTTGCAGTGAACGACTCACTGGCGACCTGTCAACGACCACTGAACAATCCCCTAGCACACACAGCGTGTAACTAAAGTGAAATGAACGTTGTTTGGCGTCCATTGAGCGTCATTCGAGCGTTTCCCGAACTTCCATGCATATGGGTATATAAACCGATGCTTTGTAAGCAAGGTCCATCTAATAGTAAGCTACAGTAGAGAGCACCTACTATGGAAGATCCAGAAAGCAGCAGTTCGTTTTTGCGGAAAAACTCCACTAGACTATCCTCAACAGCCCGGTCCAGGATCCTGCAATCCTTTCTCTGCTTCTTTTGTCTCTTTGTTGGACCGTCCTCACTGGGGTTTGCAAGGTGTTTAGGGTCCCCAGGGGGTGTCACATGGTGCGTGACTTCGCGGACATGCTCTTCCTCCTGCTGTTGTTTTTCCTCCAAACACATTGCTCGTGATGAAAGAGGCTTAGCTTTCTTACTAGCAGCGCCAGTTGCTGAAGTCCGCGCCCTAACTTTTTTTCTTCTCGGCGGCATGATGCTCACCGTTCTAACTCACGACAACAACTGAAGTGAATATGAACTTTCCAACGTTTTAGTGCCGGTTCCACTGTAAAAATTACACACCAGCAAAACGCTTTTCTGTCGTTATTTACCCATTGGTCACACGCTCAACACGCTCGACAAATCTCTCGTCGCGCCCCAATGACACGTTTGCACACGCTAATGGTTTTTAGGGGTATCTTATTTGGTCGCTTTAACACGTTTTTCGTGCGTTAGACACATGTTAAGTCATGCGTTAGACACACGTTAATCAGACACCAGATGTGTCATTCGCATTTGAGAACGCTGAAAAATAGAACGATTAAAATGTCCAGAGGATGTTGACCAGAACGTCATGGTGTGACAGAGCCTTTACATCTCATGTAAACGCTCATATTTGTTTGTCACAGTTTTTATCCCTGATGCCCTTCCTGACACAACCCCTCTTGGGGAGTAGAGGAGTAGTAGAGGCCCCAGTGAGATATGAACTCACGACCCCTGGTTTACCAAACCAATGCTCTTACCACTGAGTTATGGGGCCTCTTGTTGCCACCTACTGATATAGAAGCCTATTACATGATTACTGTGCCTATCATTGGACAGCACAGACAGTCGGCGGCTGCACATTATCTGTGGATTCATTTTTGCAAATTAGTTGAGATTGGATGGTTTCCCATGCCACACAAGGACGCTATGCCACGGCAGTTCTGTGCGGTGGCCCACTGGTTGAAAAACACTGCTCTACCCTTCTAACTTTCCGTCTACCTGCTCCCTGCTTTCACTGTAGATCACAACGTCATATGCGAACATCATGGTCCAAGAGGATTCCAGTTTAACCTAATCTTGTCACCCTATGCATTACTGCAGCAAACAGGACGGGGCTCAGAGCTGATCCCTGATTGCATTACCTCTATCTAACAAATAACTTCTCACAAATATACATATTAAAGCAAAACAACTGAAATACGATCAAGAAACATACAATACTATACACACCTTGTCTTTTAATTGGGGGAAGATGGTTAGGGCCCAGTCCAGCAGCTCCTGAGACATACCGTTTTTCAGATCCAGGTAATCCTGTCCCCTCTTACCAATCTTCGTCCCCTCCCATTCTTCAAACCACTCATAGCGAGCCATCGTTAACAATGTCATGCAGGACTTTCCTGAATGGAGATAAAATGAATGATTGTATTGTTTTCATCTGCACAAGTTTTTGAAGATTTAAAAAAAAAAGCAAAACTTATTTACGGAGGTATGCACGGTTATTCATGCCATAGAACTGTAAAAATAATAAAACAAGTTTTTATTAGTCATCTGCCATACTGCACATTATCGTATCGATCTGATACCAAATAAATACATGGCAGTATCAGCGAACCTACACTTTTAAAAAAATAAGGGAAATGCTCACTGTTAATTATTTTTTCTTGAACTATTAAGGGTTTTTGTGATATTTCCTTTTATAGACAGAAAATACTGTATGATAAAAATCTCATTTTTTCCAAATAGAAAATAGAACAGTAAAAAAACATTTTTCCAATGCATTGTCATGTTTAGATTTTTCTTAAACTAAGTGCACAAAAGGAGGACCAGAAAACAAATTAACGAACAATTTTTTTTCCATGTACTGTTCACAAACTGTCCATCCATCCATTGCCTGAGCTGCTTATTCTCATAAAGGGTGCCTATCCCAGCTATCATCGGCCAAGATGCAGGGTATACCCTGGAATGGTTGCCAGTCAATCCCAGGCCACAAAGAGACAGACAACAGTCGCACTCACAATTACACATCGGGGCAATTTAGAGTCTCCAATTAACACATGTTTTCAGGATGTGGGAGGAAACCGTAGTGCCCGAAGAAACTCAAATGCAAACTCCACACAAGCAGGGCCTGGATGTGAACCCCTGTCTTCAGAACTGTGAAGTCAACACTCTCCAGTTGTCCACCGTCCCACCTGTTCACAAACTAAAATGAAAAAGAAAAAATTCTTCCTTCACTGTACTTCTTTTCTGGATTTTTATGAACATTGGTAGAAACACAGACTAAAAAGGCTATACATCTATTTTTCTTGCTTTGGATAGTACACTAGTACTTGTGAGATGAGTGGAAATCATAAACATGCACTATGGATGGCATTTTCTGTTTTGGAGATGTTCGTAGAACAGTTAGAATTGGACTATTAGTGTGTAACTGTTGAAAATACACTGATTGTTTATTGTACTTTTATATTTCACCCCAGAGATTGACATTCTTTATCAGCCATATTTTACATCTAATTCATATAATTCCAACAGCCACATCCTAAGAATTTATACTTTGTGTCAGATTTCTCATCTCATTAAAAAAATATTCAAGTTTTCCACAATTTTGTGTTTTGGACAAAAAAAGTCACCAATCATTGGCAATGATGCATTTAACAACACAAATTCACATTGTTGCCATTCCAAATTTAAAATGTTCATCTCATTGCACTTTAGCAATAATTTTCAACATTCCAAAAATTGCCACACTAAAGCTTTACGTTCCAACAAATTTTTTTTAATCACATTTTCACCAATAAAATTCCTGTATTAAGACACAGTCCATGTTGTTTCCTATTCCCTTTTTTTCCTCTCTTGACAGATTCTAATCACCGCTACAACAAAATAGTCTCCACAAAAATTCCAAACACAAAAATGTCATACATTTGACCAAATTTATCTGCCTCTTTCAACAACAAAATTCTGGTCCTATGTATTTTACATTATTCCTTCCTGCTTCAATAGTTATTTTCCAATCCCCAACATTCTAATTACTTTCCACATTCTAAATAGTCCTATACATAAAAAATTGCACATCTTTCAACAAAAGTTTCACCAACAAAATTCCCATACAAGATATTCTACATTATTGCCCCCTGCTTCAATTATTTGGCAACAGATATGAACCATTCAAGCTAAAAAATTCCACATTTCTTACCCAGATTTAAAAAAAATTCACTTTTAAAATTTTACATATAAGAACATATTCAACATTATTCTTTCCTCATTTCTTGTCTTCAGATTCAAAGCATTCCAACTTCAACATTTCAACTCATTCAAGAAATCCCATGAACTATTCCCATTACCACAACTTCCCAAATTTTCCAAAATAAAAGCCCGATTTTTTATTTTTTATTTTTACCAGTGTTGCTTGATTCAGTCGTCGAGTTACATCCATCTATCCATTTTTGTAGGAATAATTGTGATCATAATTATCATACATCTGCTTCCAATAAAGAAATGCTTTGCTCTGCTCTAGATAACGTGGCAGCCTCCTGGCAGGAGATAGCAAGAACAAAAACATCTCATCATCAGAACTGTTAGAACTGTTGCCTGTTGAAGAAATGATGACCACACATGTATTCAGCAATCTTCCACACAAGCACACGCACATGAACAAACATGTACACCTTGTTTCAAACTGTTTTGCTTGTCGTCTCCTTTTTGTAACATCCATGTAAATAAGGGGGGTCTTAAAACTAAATAAATAGAAGTGCTGAGGAGAAGATAATCAGAGAGTGCAGAGGTGAATTGTACGAGACAGTTCCTCTCCTCGCGAGACTTGAACTGGTGTCTTTGGTTCCTTTTTTGTCCTGTTTAATGAATGTCTCATTGGTGAACCTGACAATTTTCTTTGCCGCTTATCCTCACGTGGGTTGGGGGGACTGCTGCAGCCTATCCCAGCTGTCCAATGAGCAGGAGACAGGGTACACCCTGAACTGGTTGCCAGCCAATCGCAGGGCAGATAGAGACAAAGAGCCGCACTCACAATCACACCTAGTGGAAATTCAGAGTGTCCAACTAATGTTGCATGTTTTTGGGATGTGGGAGGAAACCGGAGTGCCTGGAGAAAACGGATACAGATATGGGGAGAACATGCAAAGACTACACAGGTGAGTCTGGGATCGAACCCGGATCCTCAGAACTGTGAGGCCAACGCTTTACCAGCTGAACCACCGTGCCACCCAGTCGAGTTACAGTACATAAAGAGTTTCTTTAGGCTTGTCCCTTTTCGGGGTCACCACAGCATGTCATCTCAGATGAACGCACATATATGTTTGGCACAATTTTTACGCCGGATGCCCTTCCTGACGCAACCCTTCTCAGGGAGTGGAGGCCCCAGTGAGATACGAACCCACAAACCCTGGTTTACCAAACCAGTGCTCTAACCACTGAGCTACGGGGCCTCTGGGTTGATTTATTTCAACCTTGGACAATGAAGGAGCTGTGCTAAGCTACTCTGCATTACGATTTATTATTGAGTGCAGATGCACTACAGTGCTCCATTCACATTTAATTCGGACCAAGGAAGTGTACATTTAGATATTCACTTGATGCCCTAACATGACTCAAAATGTGTGGGCCGAGTTTTGCAGAACAAAACCTGAAGATATTACAAACTGCTGAAAATAAAGCTAACATGCGATTGCAGCATGGCTCATTCCAGAACCCCTTCTAATTGTGAAAATCTCCACCATCATTTAACTCTGCTGTTTAGAGCTACTTTGTTCTTTGTTTTGTCCCAGATGGCAAGTGTTTTGTAGAGAAAAGTATTCATGTCAAGTGTCACATAGTGCTCAACTACATTCATAGAAATATAACAAACATGACATCACATTAATGCCAACATTTTGGACACCATGAGTCAAACAAGGCAAAATACCTTTAATGCTGACAACACTTAACACCATTCTAATTTCTTGAGATAAACCTGTAAATATACCTGCGACTACTGACAATGCCAGGAAAATAGATAAATACAGTAGTTGCTGGGTTAATTATATCTTTTATTTTCCAAGGATCTATTCTTCACATTTGTAATATACTGTGTTGCTAATATGCAAGCCTTATAGGGTCCGAACTGTAGGCTGGTCCCAAGCCAGGATAAATGCAGAGGATTGCGTGAGGAAAAGCATCGGGCTGAAGACTCCAAAATGCCATACAACACTTTAGTTGTGGCTAAGTTTAACATCGTCTCCCATCGACACCGGTGGAAATTCAGCAACTGTAGCTCAAAGATGAAGGAGAGGTGGAAAGTGGACTCTTATGCAGAAAGGGGAAAGCAGAGAGCCTATATCTATTACTATTGCTCCTGTTTCTCATACAGTGCAGACGCTTTTTTCCTTGCTCTCGTTCTTGCTCTGGTTACTTTGCCTCTGTTCACATTTTTTTTCTTGCTGATAAGCTTGTTTTTCTTCTAAAAATGTTTTTAGAAGCAGCGAATCCTGAATACTTTTAAATTTGTGGGACTCTTTTTCTTTTTTGTAGATTATCAGTTGTTTCATCATTACAGGAGCATGACCTGCTAATTAGCATAAGCCTGGTGTTAGCAACAAGACCAGCCATCGAGACATCTCCCTTTTCTACTGAGAACTATCATGGACTACTGTGGATGGTGTCAATTCTGGAATCCAAAATATTCTGTCTTGAAGTCTATGTGGATGTAAATGGACATTGGGGAAAGAAACCACTCGACCGACGTCTCAAAATGGTGACCAGAAGTGTGCTAACAGACAGCCACCTAGCTCAACAATGAGGACAGACGTGGCATGTGGAAAGAATAACAGACCCTCTAGCAGATCTCCAGGGAATTTACTGGGAGCAAACCCCAAATATATGGGACATTTAAAAAGGAAGATATATCAGCACCAGGAGATTACCGGAGGAAAATTGCTGGTCTGTGTTGCGGGCTGCCTCAACACCAAGTTAGCGGCCATGTATGGTCATTACAGTGAAGCGCAAGACAAAAGAATGTGTCAGTACAAAATATTGACATCAGACTTAAAAATAGATTTGAGCCACTGTTACAAGACCCTGGCCAAGAATGCTCATCCTCCACCACCATGAATGGTATGAAATTAAATCATCCAAGAAAAAGAATTGGGACCCTGGTAGGGGCATGACCAAGCCACTGCCCTAGACGGGGCTGCCTCCGGCAGCAGCTCCACACCTGCACTGTTTCGACAGTAATTAGGCCAGGCATATAAGCCTTGAGTTTGTCACTCTCATTTGCCAGTTCGTTGTGCTAGAGACTGCTGTAGTGTGAACGAGTATACAAGTCTCTTGTTATATATTAGCCTCGTTGTCACTGCCAGCATTCCTGAGCCACCACAGCTAAGTCAAGTCTTGTTTTTGCCTAGTAGTAATCCGACCTCGTTTTCATGTTTTTGGACCTTCCCTGTTGCCACGTGTTTTTGTACCTCTGCCTTTTTGGGACTGCTTATCTGTGTATGACCTCTGCCTGGAATAAAACCACCCTCAACATCATGTCCTTGCCTTGGAGTCCTGCACTTGGGTCCAGTTCCATGTCACATGTCCGTGACAGAACGAACTGGCCAGAGAAGGACCCAGCAGGTAAAACGCGGCATCGCTGGTCATGCTGCCGGTCACGCCACCGGTCTGCCTCCCAGGGCACTCGGCCTGTTGACCAAGCGTCCCCTATCCAAGTGGGCTCTGTCTTTTTGTCCCCTCCTACCTTGTCATCTGCACCAGCCATATGTTATGATTATCCCCATGCCTGACCCATTCATGTTCACCATATTGCAAAATATAGATATTGCTCGCAAAAGCGAGACTCAGATTTATCTTATTTTGAGGAGGACCTGGACTAGAACTGACCGAGCCACAGCCGCATCTCGCTCAAGCCTGGGTGGCAATCGAGCCACAGTTGCCTCTCGCCAACGCCTCTGTGGCGACCAATCAATGGCTGCCTCCCGCCACGCCTTGGCGGCGACTGAGCCACAACCACCTCTCGCCCATGCATCAGCAAATCCCCACCCCCAGTCAAGCCATCCACACCTCAGAATCTCCCCTCTGTGACTTCTTCCTTTTCTTTCTGCTTGTCCCGTTTGGGGTCGCCACAGCATGTCACCTTTTTCCATCCAAGCCTATCCTGTGCATCCTCCACTCTAACACCCGCTGTCCTCATGTCCTCCCTCACAACATCCATCAACCTTCCTGGCAGCTCCATCCTCATTACCCTTCTCCCAATATACACGCTCTCTTTCCTCTGGATGTGTCCAAACCATTGAAATCGGTACTTTTCCATGAGCATCCTTAAGGCAGTCACTGGGTATTAAATCAATGTTGATTAATGACATCATTACAACCTAGGATCTAGACTTTTTATTATTAAATGAAACGTTCCTTTTTCGGCAGCGACTCGTCCATGGTCGCCACACGTTCCTGTACTGATGGCGACGCGTCCCTGGTCGCATTACTTCCCTGTTTCGGTGGCGACCGATCCTTGGCAGCCTGATGACCATGTATCGATGGCGACCGATCCTTGGCAGCCTGATGACCATGTATCGATGGCGACCGATCCTTGGTAGCCTGATGACCACATATCGATGGCGACCGATCCTGGCCTCCTAATGACAATGCCTCAGCAACGACCAATCCATGGCCTCCTCACGACCACGCCTCAGCGGTGACCGATACCAGACAGCCCGATGACGACACCTCACTGGCGACCGTTCCTCGGCCGCCTGATGACCACGTCTCAATGGCGACCTATTCATGGCTGCCTCACGTCCATGTCCCAATGTTGATCGACCTGCAGCAGGCACTGTCTCGCAACCACGACCTGGGAGGTCTTCGTCCAGAGCCGTCACCTGCTCCCGTCTGGTACCTGTTATGCCTTTGGATTCCTCCTCGAGGACGTCCACCTGAGTCGCTCCGTGGGGACCCTGGTGCTTGGCATCCTGGTAGACCTTCTAACCTGTTCGGCCAGACGGCTCGCTTTGGGTGGCCTGGACAGCCACCAGACAGACTAGGGTGGGGAGGTTTGGAAAGCTCTTAAAATTAAGAAAATAAGTATTTCAACACCCTGCTATATTGCTATTTCTCTCACTTAGAAATCATGGAGGGGTCTGAGATTTTCATCATAGGTGCATGTCCACTGTGAAAGAGATAATCTAAAAAGAAAAATTCAGAAATCACAATGTATGTTTTTTTTTAACTATTTATTACTGTGATACAGCTGCAAGTAAGTATTTCAACACCTGTCTATCAGCTGGAATTCTGACCCTCAAAGACTAGTTAGTCCGCCTTTAAAAGTCCACCTCCACTCCATGTATTATCATGAATCAGATGCATCTGTGTGAGATCGTTAGCTGCATAGCGACACCTGTCCACCCCATACAATCAGTAAGACTCAAACTTGTAACATGGCGAAGACCAAAGAGCTGTCAAAGACACCAGAGACAAAATTGTACAACTCCACACGACTGGAAAGGGGTACGGAGAAATTGCCAAGCAGCTTGGTGAAAAAAGGTCCACTGGTGAAGCAATCATCAAAATGGAAGAAGCTTAACATGATGGTCAATCTCAATCGGAGTGGAGCCCCATGCAAGATATTACCTCGTGGGGGCTCAATGATCCTTAGAAAGGTGAGGAATCAGCTCAAGACTACATGACAGGATTTAGATTATTATAATAAATTAATAAAAAAAAATTAACCTAATAAATTAGATGTTTTGTAGAAAAAGTAAGTCGACTTCAATGGTTTGGACACATCCAGAGGAAAGAGAGTGTGTATTTTTTTTAGAAGGGTAATGAGGATGGAGCTGCCAGGAAGGTTGATGGATGTTGTGAGGGAAGACATGAAGAGAGTTGGTGTTAGAGAGCAAGATGCAGGAGATAGGCTTACATGGAAAAAGATGACACACTGTGCGACCCCTAACAGGACAAGCCAAAAGGAAAAGAAGCAAAAAAATCAGATCGACAGTGTCCTTATAGAGCAGTGGTGCCCAATATGTTGATCGCGAACACCCAATCGATCGCTGAGGCAGTTTTGGACGATCGTGTGAAATGAAAGGCAGTCAGCAGCCCCCAGTGACATGACGCAATAAAATAATAAAGTGAAACCAGAATGACAAAGTACAGTGAAGATGGGTCGTGGCTTGGTCTTTCAACATGAGAATGTCCTGAACCACACAGCCAGGAAAACCAAGGAGTTGCTCCATAAGAAGGATATCAAGCTTCTGGCGCGGCCTAGCCAGTCTCAAGACCTAAACCCAATCGAAAATCTGTGGAAGGAGCTGAAACTCCACGTTTCTCAGTGACAGCCCAGAAACCTGTCTGATCTAGAGAAGATCTGGGTGGAGGAGTGGCCCAAAATCCCTCCTGCAGTGTGTGCAAACCTGGTGAACAACTACATGAAATGTTTGATCTCTGTAATTGCAAACAAAGGCTACTGTACCAAATATTAACATTGGTTTTCTCACGTGTTCAAATACTGATTTGTACCTGTATCACACAAATAAATCATTAAAAAAATCATACATTGTGTTTTCTGGATTTTCTTTTTAGATTATCTCTCTCACAGTGGACATGCACCTACGATGGCAATTTCCTGAATTTAAATACACTATTTGACAAATTCCAATCAGGTTTCCGAGCTCATCACAGTACAGAATCTGCTCTTATCAAAGTGCTCAATGTGATATAAGGTTCAATACTGACTCAGGAAAGGTGTCAATTTTGTTCTTGTTGGATCTCACGGTGGCTTTTGATACGGTAGCTCATAATATACTGCTGAACGGGTTGGAAATGTGGTTAGAACTAAATAGAATGGTCCATAAATGGTTTGGTCCTACCTGGCGAAAAGGAGCTACTTTGTCACCATTGGAAGTCCTCAATCTCAACAAATGGCAATGACCTATGGGGTCCCTCAAGGGTCGGTTCTCTTTTATTCAGCCTGTATATGGTAGTCTTGGGTCAAATTCTTCAAAACTTTTTTGAAACTAATTTTGACCATCATAGTTATGTAGATGACAAACAGTTGTATTTAGCATTGTCTCCAGATGAATACAGTTCAATTAAGGTTTTGTGCCGTTGTCTAAAGCAAATAAATAACTGAATTTAGACACTTCAATTCTTCTTCCCTGCATGTTTTTGGGATGTGGGAGAAAACTGGAATACCCAGAGAAAAACCATGCAGGCACGGCGAGAGCAGAGCATGGGCAGGATTTGAACCCCGGTCCCAACACCCTTTGTATTATTCAACAAGGATTTCTTATAATTATGCATGGTTTCACATTATTTAATTCAGCATTTCAGCATTCACATCCAATTTTCCCAAAATTATATTGTCTTGTTGAACATAATTCACCACCACCAATAAGGATGCTCTTATTGATGTAGGTTTTACATCCCTATAGTTCTACACAAGATGAACCATCAGTTACCTGGTTGTCGAATGTTGGCAGTGGGGTCTTTGGCAGATGGAAAGGTGATGAACATCATAGGAATGTTACCCAATACCTGCTCTCTGCTCAGCAAAGCATATCGGTCCATTCTTTCCAAAAAAATCAAACACAATGACATACATGTGTATTAATAAAATTCAAAATTGTGTACACAAATTGAGACTGAAAGATGAAAAATGGACACAGCAGGTAGAAATACATGGTTTTAGAAAACTACGTTAAAGGTAGCAAACAGAATAGCATAACTAGCAAATAATAAAACAAACAAACAAAAAAAAAGACTGAAGAAATAATTGACAGAAAACAAGGAGTTTAAAGGCCTTATTACCAAAAAGCTTGCAGGGAGCACCACCCAGCCTATGCCCAGCATGCTTTGTGGCACTTAAGATTTAAATAGAGCTAAGTGCATTGGTGTTTTAATACTGCATCAATTACTTGTGGATTTTGGGGGTTTGTGTGTGTAACCCTTGTGAAGATAAGCAGCTCAGAAAATGTATGTATGCAAGTGTGTGTGTGTTTGTGTATATATATAAGTGGCATGGTTGTTCAGCTGGAAAGTGTTAGCCTCACAATTCTGAGGTCCCGGAAAATGGATGGATATATCAATTTTCTTTTGCCCGTTCTGAATCATTGTGTCACGAACGAGGCTTGAGGGCGGACCCAAATGCACGACTCCAGAGGCAAGCGGTCCGTGGTCAATGATCAGCGAGTCAGTCAGGAAAAGCAGCAGTATCAGAAAAGGCAGGCTTACTGGGATGGTCAGGGAACAGGCGAGGGTCGGTACACGGTAGGTCAGGTATACGGGAGTGCGGGAACGAGGCATGATCTGGCGGAGGACTAGTTGTCCCCCGTGTCCTATAAGTATCGGGTGGAATCAACCGAAACAGGGTGCAGGTGTGTGCCGAGTAATTGGCTGGCCACGCCCAGCCTGGGCAGGATGCCAGGAGCATGACAGTACCCCCCCCCAATGGCCGGCTCCGGACGGCCCAGGAGCGTCTGGATGGGCCACGTGGAAGTCCTTGATGAGGGAGGGGTCCACAATGAAGCGTGAGGGGATCCAAGAGCGCTCCTTTGGTCCGTATCCCTCTCAATCCACCAGGTACTGGAACCCCCTTCCTCTGCGGCGGGAAGAATGCAACTGGCGCACTGTGAACACCGGCCGGGGGCGAGGGTTTGGCCGGAGGAGCCAGCAGCAAAGGACGATCTGGGAGTAGTCTGCTGATGTGGAACGTAGGGTGCACCCTCATCGACCTTGGTAGTCTAAGTGATACAGCGACCGGGTTAATGATTATGGTGATCGGGAACGGACCAACGAACCTGGGAGCAACTTTGCGGGATTCCATCCACATCAGTCTGTGGGCAGTGAGGGAAACAGAGAGGGATGATAGCCGTGCACAACGTGGAGTAGAGCCATACCTGTTGAGGCAGAGGATAGGGAGTTGTGGGCGTACTCAACCCATTTGAGGTGCTGGCTCCACGTGCCCTGGTCCCGAGATGCTAGCCATCGAAGTCCGGTCTCTAATTCCTGATTTACCTTCTCTGTTTGGCCGTTAGACTCCGGATGATGGCCCGAAGTTAGACTGGCCGAAGCGCTGATGAGGGTGCAGAATACCTTCCAGAAGCGGGTGCTGAATTGCGGGCCTCTGTCCGAGACAATATCCCGGGGGAACCCGTCCAACACCAGCTGGGCTGTCTGCTTGGCCGACGGGATCTTCGGGAGTGGCACAAAGTGAACCATCTTGGAGAATCAGTCCACTACAGACAGCACAACTGTGTTTCCCTGAGAGGGTGGTAGGCCGGTGACGACGTCCAATGTGATGTGTGACCATGGGTGGAAAGGGATGGACTGAGGCTGCAACTCACCCACCGGTCGTAAACGGGACGTCTTATTGGCCGCACACACCGGGCAGGCATTGACGAATTCCTTCATGTCTTTGCTGAGGTTGGGCCACCAGAATCTCTGTTCGCCCACAGAATGACTTTTTGCCATACCCAGGTGGCAGACCATCTTGTTCGAATGGGCCTAATTGACGACATCTCCCCGAAGTGATGGAATGATGAACAGGCGATCAGACGGACAATCTGCGGGTGGCGGCGTCTCTCCCAGGGCCTCCTTCACCCCCGAGTCGACCACCCAGGTGAAGTCGGACACAAAGCACGCCTCTGGCAGTATAGTAGCCGCTACTGACTCCGTGCACTCCCCCTCGTGGATCTGTGAGAGGGCGTCTGGCTTGCCATTCTTGGAACCTGGGCGAAGGACAGAGTGAAGCGGAAGCGGGTGAAGAAGAGACCCCACCTGGCCTGGAGGGTGTTCAACAAGGATGGGTGCAGTAGTGAAACTTGCCTTAAGTTTATTGAAGGCCTCCTGGCAGGTCCTGGACCATTTGAAAACGTTGTGCGGAGAGGTGAGGGGGGTGCAGAGGGGCGTGCACAGCACTGAAGTTCCGAATGAACTTTCTGTAGAAATTTGCCAATGAACCTCTGCACGTTCTTCCTGCTGGCGGGGGTGGGCCACCGAAGCACCGCGTCGATCTTCCCAGGATCCATCCGTATCTCCCCTTCTGCCAGGATGAAGCCCAGAAAGGACACGGATGCTCGGTGGAACTCGCACTTCTCCCAATTCACGAACAGCTGGTGCTGCAAGAGACGCTGGAGCACCTCTCTGACCTGTCGGATATGGGAGGTCAGGTCTGCTGAAAAGATAAGAATGTCGTCAAGGTATACAAATACGTTTTTGTTCAGGAACTCCTGAAGCACGTCATAAATAAAGTTTTGGAAGATGGCCGGGGCATTGGTCAATCCGAAGGGCATCACAAGATACTCGTAATGCCCCGTGGGAGTGTTGAAACGCGTCTTCCATTTGTCGCCCTCCCGGATGATACGTGCTGCGCAGGTCCAGCTTGGTGAAGATCCGGGTTCCTTGGAGGAGTTCAAATGCCGTAGCGATTAAGGGCAAGGGGTAGCCGTTCTTGACCGTGATGTCATTCAATCCTCGGTAGTCGATGCAGAGTCGTAAGTGGAATCCTTCTTCTTAACGAAAAAATAAAACCCCCTGCACCGGCTGGTGAGGACGACGGACGAATGAGTCCGGTTGCCAGCGACTCCTCGACGTAATCCCTAGTTGCCTGGTGCTCCGGTCCTGTCAAAGAGAACAGTCTCCCACTGGGAGATGAGGTGCCGGAGAGGAGTTTGATAGCACAGTCATAAAGCCGATGCGGTGGTAGACTCAGAAAAAAACTCCTTTAAATCATGGTAGCAAGAGGGCACCGTGGCTAATTCGGAAGCGGTACTCAGTTCAGCAAATTGAATCCCTCCGTCCTCCCGAGCAGAGAGACACTGCTTGTGAGAGTCCTCACCCCATGCCATTATCCGACCCGTGACCCAGTCAATGTGGGGGTTGTGTCTCTTGAGCCACGGGCTCCCCAGAATTATATCACTGCTGCTAGAGTTAAAAACATGGAAACTAATGCGCTCCGTGTGCGTGTCCGGGAAGTCCATACGTAAGGTTTTTGTGCGGTGTGTAACCCGGCAGAGGAACTTGCCGTTGGCGGCGTAAGCAAGACGCTGTGTGGGGAAGGTCGCCGCATGCTTCGACCACACTGGGATTTATTAGGTTAGCGTCTGAACCGGAGTCAATGAACGCGGTCACTAGGCATGAATGAGAGTCCGTTCCTACAGTGAGGTGCAAAAACGACCGCCCTGACTCAGCGACAGTATACCACACACTCACCGGCGTAGAGATCCCAAGGTCGGAGCGCTTCAGTCGAACGGTGCAACTAAGTGTCCAAGACGTCCACAGTAGAAACAACGACCTTCTTGTTGCCAGCATAAGCGCTCCTCCGCTGAGCTGCCGAGCCCCTCCACTTGCATGGGTTCCGACATAGTAAGCAGCGTTGGTGGCCGGGAAGCGACCGGGCTGAGCCTCTCCGTTTCCTCCTCGGTCATGCCGTCCATCTGCCTCTGCATGGCTAAGCGCTGATCCACCTTGAGGGCCAGTGCGATGAGGGCGTCCAGCGAAGGAGGAAGATCCACGGCAATGAGGTGACCACGGATCTGTGGGGAAAGTCCCTGGTAGAAGGCGTCATGGAGAGCCTCCTCGTTCCACCGGCTCTCGGCGGCCCGGATACGGAATTTGATAGCGTAGTCTGACACGGAAAATTGTCATGAGTGAGGCCGCCGCCTTGCGTTCCGGAGCCGCGTACTGGAATATTTGGGTGAGCGCGCAGACAAAAGTCGTCCATGAACAGCGGCTCTCCAAGTTGCGACTCCATTCTGCTGTGGCCCACACCTCCGCCCTTCCTGTCATGTGGGAAATGATGAAGGTGATCCGGGAGCGGTCCGTGGGGAAAGCGGACGCATGCAGTGCGAAATGGTACCGGGTGTAATCAGCCGAAACAAGGTGCAGCTGTGTGCCGACTAATTGGCTGGCCACGCCCAGCCTGGGCAGGATGCCAGGAGCATGACACAGGTTCGTCATCAGGAACAACTCCCTTTCCATTTTTCATCCTTTGTAGTGCCTACTTCCCCCTGACTAATCATTGCCACTTCCTGGTCCATCACACTTCCTTCTCTCTCATTTTCTTTGTTTATTAACTTCTCAACGTATTGTTTCCAACTACGTAGCACAGTACTGGCACCAGTCAACACATTTGCATCTCTGTCCTTAATCACCCTTACCTGCTGCACAATCTTCCCATCTCTATCCCTCTGTCTGGCCAACCTGGAGACCTTTTCTCCTTCTTTCATGTCCAACCTGGTGTACATGTCGTCATATGCCTCTTGTTTAGCTACCACCACCTCTACTTTTGCCCTACGTCACATCTCAATGTATTCCTTTCACCTCTCCTCAGTCCTCTCAGTGTCCCATGTCTTCTTTGCTAATCTCTTTACTTGTATGACTTCCTGTATTATGGGGTTCCACCACCAAGTTTCCTTCTCCCCTTCCCTACCAGAAGACACACCAAGTGCACTGGCTTGCTCCCTGGATGTCTCTCTGATGACTCTACCTGTAGTAGTCCAGTCTTCCAGGAGCTCCTCTTGTCCATCGAGACCCTGTCTCACCTCTTTCTAAAAGGTCGCACAACATTCTTCCTTTCTCGGGTTCCACCACATGGTTCTCTCCTCTACCTTTGACTTATTAATCTTCCTACCCACCACCGGAGTCATCCTACACGCCACCATCCTTTGCTGTTGAGCTCCACTCTGCCTTACAACTACTTTACTTTCAGTAACCTCCTTCAGATTACAATGTCTGCACAAAATATAATCCACCTGCGTGCTTCTACTGCTGCACATGGTCACTTTATGTTCCTTCCTCTTCTGGAGAAAAGTGTTCACTATTGCCATTAACTTCCCTTTTGTAAATTCCACCACCATCTGTCCCTCCAAGTTCCTTTCCTGGATGCTGTACTTCACTTCACTTCTTCATCACCTGTTTCCTTCACCAACATGTTGCAATCTGCACCATTCACAACTCTCTCTGTGTCTGGGATGCTCAGAAGTAGTTAATCTAATTCCTTTCAGAATTTCTCTTTCAACACTAAGTCACAACCTACCTGTGAGGAATAGCCTCTAATCACATTATACAAATTATACAAAACACCCTCAATTCCAAGTTTCAGTCTCATCACTCGATCTGATACTCTATTCACTTCCAAGGCATTCTTAGCCAGGTCTTCCTTTAAAATAACCTGTGCTCCATTTCTCTTCCCATTTACTACATGGTAAAATAATTTAAAACATGCCCTTAAACTTTTAGCCTTACTACATTTCAACCTGCTCTCTTGGATGCACAATATATCAACCTTTCTCCTAATCATTTTGTCAACCAAATTCGTCTTCGACCCACAGCAGCGAAATTTCAACCGATGCAGCGCGGGTGTTGTTAACCCAGGCCACAACCAATCCGGTATGGAGTTCTTTAGATAAACACATTTGTTTGGCAGAGTTTTAAACTGGATACCCTTCCTGATGCAACCCTCTGCATTTATCTAGGCTTGTGACCGGCCCACAGATTGCACTGTGTGGTGCCCTCATAGGACTGCATTTAGATGAAACCAGTAGAAAAACAATTAACTTACAGTGTATCCAAGTCATTGTCTTTATACATCCAGACATTTGTGGAAACTATTCCCAGTTCTTCTTTCCCAGTTCTACGATTATCATGTATCCATTTTCCGTACCGCTGTGAGGAAGCCCGAGTACCCGGAGAACACCAAGCAGGCAGTAAGAGAACATGCAAAGACCATGTGGGCGAGGCTGAAAATTGAACACGTTCGTCAGATTTGTGAGGCAGATGTGCTAACCATTTGCCGACATCCCGCCCATTATGACCGAGCCATCCATTTTCTGAGCCCCTCATCCTCATTGGTGTCGTGGGAGTGCTGAAGTATATCCCAGCTGTCATCGGGCAGGAAGCAGGGTACACCCTGAACTGGTTGCCAGCCAATTGCAGGGACAACAGTTGCAAATTTACACGTACGGCCAATTTTCCAGTCTTCAATTAAATGCATGTGTTGGGGATCTGGGAGGAAACTGAGCTTTTCCTATCATAGTCCCAACATTCTATGTTTCTAAACTCAATGGTAGGCCCTGTGCATTCCTCTTCTGCCAATTAATCCACTTTCCTCATTTTCTTTGTCTTTAACCCACAGCAGCGAAATTTCAACCGATGCCCTGCAAGTGGCCACAACCGATCCGGTATGGAATTCTTTAGATAAACACATTTGTTTTAAGCTGGATGCCCTTTCTGACGCAACCCTCTGCATTTATCTGGCTTGGGACTGACCCACAGATTGCACTTGTGGTGCCCTCATAGGGCTGCATTTAGGTGAAACCAATCGAAAAGCAATTAACTTACAGTGTATCCAAGTCATTGTCTTTATACATCCAGAAATTTGTGGAAACTATTCCCAGTTCTTCTTTGGTACCATCCAGACCGACAAAGACCAAGAAAGAACCCATGCCATGGCGCACCATACTCAGCAATGACTGGATCTCTGCTCACAGAGCACCAACAGCAAAGTAACAAAAACATAAATTCAACGACACAGATCCGTCGAATACTGTGTGTGGGTGTATGAATCACCTGATTTTTGTTGTATGTGCTGTGGCAGAAACTTCTGGAAAGTGTTGAAGATTCCAGCATTGGAAATGACAGCAGGAGCCAGGATTTTCATCTCCTCTTGGCCTTTCAACACAGTCACTCCTGTTACAAATAATGAATTCCCATAAAACTCAAACATGAACAAAGAGCATACATAATAGGCAAACTGCAAAGGAACTATGTAGCATGGTGGCGCAGCTGTAAAGCGTTGGCCTCACAGTTCTGAGGACCAGGGTTCAAATTCGGGCACCCCTTGTGGAGTGTGCATGTTCTCCCCATGCCTCCGTGTGTTTTCTCTGGTCACTCCGGTTTCCTCCCACATCCGCAAAACACGCATTAATGGGAGACCTCGTTGTGATTGTGAGTGAGTGTTGTCTGTCTCCATGTACCCTGCAACCCTGGCAACCTGTTCAGAGCATACCATGCCTCCTGCCAAATGACAGCTAAGATAGTCTCCAGCACTCCTTTGACCCTCGTGAGGGCAAGCGGCTCAGAAAATGGATGGATGGATATATATATATGTAGACAGAGAGAGAGAGAGAGAGAGGAGAGAGAGAGAGAGAGAGAGAGAGAGAGTCATCAAATTCTGGATGGCAAAGAGGTTTCTCATTTTTTTTCCCACCAACAAATACATATTAGTGAGTTGTCGTCCACTGGTCCACTCACCAGGTTAAGCCTCGTGATTTCCTTCAAGGTTGTTACATCACCAATTCCACAAATGGCGATGGTCTCACCCCTGTTGACATTGTCATTGTGCATTGACACGGGTGCTATTCACACTAATCTAATACAGTGTGAAATACTTTAATGCATGCTTTTATTTCCAGTCGGATTGACAATTGGAATGGCCAACTTTCTGGTCTTCCCCCAAAAAACAGTATCATCACTATTTCTTTTAATTCCAACTATCCATTCATCATGTGAAACGCTTATCCTCACCAGGGGTCATAGGCATGCTTGAGCCTATCCCAGCTATCTTTCGGTGAGAGAGGGCTGGTACAACCTGAACTGGCCGCCAGCCATTTGCAGGCCACAAATATACAACAATTCACACTAAAATTCACACCTACGAGTGATTTAGAGTCTTCAGTTAACCTACCATCCTTCTTTTGGGGATGTGTGAGGAAACTGGAGTACCGGGAGAAAACCCACAAAGGCACGGGAAGAACATGCAAACTCCCCACAGCCGAGGCCAGATTCCAATCCAGGTCCTCAGAACCATGGGGCAGATGTGTTAACCAGTCTTCACCATGCTGTCCTATTCCTCTTCCTCTTCTTATTGTTACTATTATCATGTATCCATTTTCCGTACCGCTGTGAGGATGATACATTGTGATTTCTGGACTTTTCTTTTTAGAATATCTCTCTCACAGTGGACATGCACCTATGATGAAAATTTCAGACCCCCCGATGAGAACTTATATAGCAGGGTGTTTAAATACTCATTTTCTTCACTGTAAGCTTGTTCTTTTTCTGACAATAACAAAGGTACAGTGAGTCCTCAGTCTACAACTGAGATCCATTCCCACAGTAGTGACTTAACTTGAATTTCGAGTTAAATCGGATTTCACATTTAAAGTCAAATATTACGATGACCGCTGGGATTGGCTTCAATATTCCCTGACTCTCCTCGGAAAATGGGTTGGTTTGGGTACTTCGTATAAAAAAGTAAAATACATTAAAATAAAAAATACAAGATGCTTCACTTACTATTAGGGAAGGGAGGCTGGGATGGTGAAGAATGAAGAGAGGCTACGTTTGGTTATTGCTAAGGAAGCAAGTGCAGGTAGCCCTTGCTTGCGGTAAATTCCTCCTGAGCATCCTTGCCTTTCTGCTCTTTCAAAGTTAGGAAAATTTGCTATGCCTTTTCCCTGAATGAACATTAGACTGATATTGAGCCTATGTTGATTCTGATCCTCGATCCATAAGGTAAGTATTCTACTTTCCATCGCTACAATGATCGTAGAACATTGTTTTTTTTTCTTCACAAAAAAAGTTGCTTTGTGATCACTATACCTCACAGCGATGAAACCCTTCACGTGGGCTAAAATACGAGCTTTGTCCTTAATAATAATTACCACGCTCGCCCAAGTCTTTATGTCCATCATGTCCGTCTGTGTTGTAAGATAAGCTTACACATTTCACAGAGGCCTGTGAAATGTATCACCTCATGTGTCATAAATCTCTTTTAATAACTCTGTTACTGTGCAAAGATGCGTGTGTGTACTGTTTGTCTATGGGAAATTTAAGAGCTCAAAGTGACTGCAAATTTATGATAGCTGTTTTCTTGTAAGCTTAAGAGCTCAAAGTGACTGCAAATTTGTGATAGCTGCATTCTTGTGGGTTTTTGTAACAGGAAGAACTGTGTCTAATCAGAGGACACCCGGCCTTGAGAAGATTAACTGTCTCTGCAAAACAACTTTACTTGTCTTGTGAAACCTGCTCTCCCCCACCCAATGTGTGAAGCTCAATAAAATGTGTGGTTTTGGGAGGGCTCGGAGAGAGTCTTACGTGCGGGCGTGAAGAATATGTTCTTCTCTCCCCGAACCCTCCCTAAACTGCAGTTTGGTAAAAAACAACTCTGCCTCTGTCTCATCATTTTATCCTGGTGCCGGAGCCTCTGGGTCCACATTGAGCGAGAAGTCCGTGCTTTGGACCTAACAGTGTTAATCCTTTCTCCGATTAAAAAAAAAATAATAATATTAAGCTTCATTTCCATGGTCATTGCTTTTCTTTCGGCTGGACCAGTATTGCTAAAAAAAAAAAATACAAAACAAAAAAACAGCTTTCTTCTTTTGGGGCATAATGTGTAAAAAGGTGGGAGAAAAGGGCAAATAAACTCCCAGGGTACAAACACAGATAAGCAATATGCATGCCCTAAGCAGAAACACTATGGTGCTGGGGCCATAATTGCAGACAAACTCGGGTGTCATAAAGTTTAAACATTTTAGGTCGAGATCATCTTAACCCGAGAACTCCCTATAGAATTGTGCCTCACTGTCTCGTGAGCGCCACCATGTCTGCGCCCAATAATAGGGTACACCTTATATATGTGTTAAATGCTGAAATTGCACTCGCAACTGAGACTGTACATTTTGATACGATGCGTCTTATGGTCACGAAAATACGGTATTATTAATATGGAACTCATCAGAGGTATAAGAGGCAAAAACAAAAAAAACCAACACTCTTTCTTAGAAGGACGCAAAAAACATACATTCCAGGAAAAGTCTCGTTGTTTCCTCACCACAAGCTTTGCCCTGCTTGTTTAGCAGAATACGTTGCACTGGTGCCCTGACCAAGACAGCACCCCCTGTCTGCTGAATGACAGGGATGATGTGAAAGGCAAACTCACTTGCACCTCCTCGTGGATAGTATGCACCACGTTTGTAATGGTGAATCAGGAGTGCATTGATGAGAAAGCTAGACTGTTTAGGGGGCACACCTTCAAGAAAAGAACAAAGAAAAAAGTGAATACATTAAATTCATGTGTTTGCTTGATCTAATAGACTACTGTATTTAAAACATTGTGAATACCCAGTACCATAGAAAAGATAGGCAGATAATGCCTGAAGGTCCTTGTTTTCTGTTAGGTGGGACATTATTTCAGAATGGTTTGTGGTTGCTAGCCGGAAAACTGTGGATATGCGATCTAATAGACCAGTCCAAACCAGGAACTTGACCAGCCAAAAAGGAATGATCTTCAAGCAGGCAATATATGGTGTCCGTTTTGAGGCTATCTGCAAGAGAAGATATTGGCCATATTTATATTGAGCTATTTCTTGATTTCGTTTTGAAGAAAACATCAATCAATCAACGACTTAAACAATATGCACCAGTAGCTTTGACAAAAAGAGTCTACAATTTTTCCTGGATTAGTTTTATTACATTTTCTTTAAGGAGGGTGAGTTACAATTTTTAGGAAAAGACCAATGTATGACTATAAAAAATTTCAATAGTTTTTCATGCTCAAAACTTCTTTTCATTTCGGCTTGTCCAGTTAGGGGTCGCCACATCTTTTTCCATTCAAGCCCATCTCGTGCATCTTCCTCTCTAACACCAACTGCCCTCATGTCTTCCCTCTCAAAATCCATCAAAATTTTCTGTCACACCTACGGCACACCTCACCATTGTTCTGCTGCAGTCATACATGTCCTGTACTATTCTAACATATTTCTCCGCCACGCCAGTACCACAGTTCCTCTCTTGGTACCCTGTCATAGGTTTTCTCTAAGTCTACAAAGACACAAAGTAGCTCCTTCTGACCATCTCTGTACTTTTCCACTAGCATCCTCAAGGGAAATAATGCATCTGTGGTACGCATCTGTGCTTGCAGATACTTATTTCTGTCCCGAGTCTAGCCTCCATTACTTTTTCCCATAACTTCATGCTGTGGCTCATCCGCTTTATTTTTCCATCGCTTCCACAGCTCTTAGTTCTTAAAAATGGAAACTAGCACTCTTTTTCTCCATTCTTCAGGCATCTTTTCGCCTGCTAGTATTCAGTTGAATAAGTTAGTCAAAAACTACACAGCCAACCACCAGATTGCTTCCAGGCTTCCACAAGTTCGTCATCAGGACCAACTCCCTTTCCAATTTTCATCCTTTGTAGTGCCTACTTCCCCCTGACTAATCATTGCCACTTCCTGGTCCTTCACACTTGCCTAATCTACTCTTTCTTCTCTCTGTTTCTTCATTTATCAACTTCTATTCTTTCCATCTATTTAGAACACTGCTGGCACCAGTCAACACATTTCCATCCCTACCCTTAAATCACCCTTCCCTGCTGCACATCCGTCTGTCTCTATCCTTCTGTCTGGCAAACCTTGAGAGATCCTTTTCTCCTTCTTTTGTGTCCAACCTGGTGTATATGTCATCATATGCCTCTTGTTTAGCCTTCGCCATGTCTATCTTTGCCCTACTTCCCATCTCAATGTATTCCTTTAACCTCTCCTCAATCTTCTCAGTGTCCCACTTCTTTGCTAATCTCTCTCCTCGTATGACTTCCTCTATTTTTGGGGTTCCACCACCAAGTCTCCTTTTCCCTTTGCCTACCGGAAGACACACCAAGTACTCTCCCACCTGTCTCTCTGATCACTTTGGCTGTAGTTGTCCAATTTTACAGGAGCGCCTCCTGGCCATCGAGAGCCTGTCTCTGTCATGATCCTGCCGCTCCAGCCTGGGCTGTGCGGGTGTCCGCGCGGTTGCTCTGATTGGGAGGTGCACAGCTGCGCCTCATGCAGCCCGATTATGCTGTGTATTTATATGACCCCGATGACGACTGGCCGGCGCCAGTTCGTTGAGCTTCATGTCCCGGTCCAGCACTCTCGTATCCCTGATCGACAACCTGTGTGTACCGACCTTGGCCCGTTCTCCGACCAACCTTGTAAGCCTGACTCCTTTGATTCTTCTGCCTGCCTTGATCGTTCTCCTGTGTACCGACTACTGCCTGCCCGCTCACCTGCTCTCGCACGTCAAATGTGAGTGACTGCAGTATGGTATTCTCTAGATGTATGCTCATATTTGTTTGGCACAATTTTACGCAGGATGCCCTTCCTGACACAACTCTCTGCATTTATCCGGTGTTGGGACCGACCTACAGATTGCACTGGCTTATCCCCCCATAGGGCTGCATTTCAAAACATGCAGAGTGTCTGGAAAAATATCTGCACCCAAGCAGCAAGGCTGAAAACCAACATTGAATGATCCTGGCCGTCAATCCCTTAGGTAGAATTGTATTAAAATCAGCAACATTGTGTTTAGGATATCATCACGTGGACTCAAGAACACTTCAGAAAACCATTGTCGATTCACACCATTTGCTGTTGTACAAACTACAAATGAAAGTTTAAAAGCGATCAAATAAAGTGAAATACATCTCAATATCACCCAGAAATGCCGCAAGTTTCTTTGGACCTGAGCTCATCTAAGATGGAATAACACTAAGTGAAGAAGTGTGTTGGGTTCTGAGGAGGACCATCAAGATTTTTATCGGCACAAAAGTTCAAAATACAGCATTTGTCATGGTGTGAGGATGTGTTCATATTCTGTGAAAACAGTAATCCCTCGTTTTCCACGGTTTATTGGGACGAGAACCAACCGCGAAAAGTGAAAAACTGTGAAGTAGTGGGGGATGTATGTTTGTGTGAGTACCAGAACTATTGTGCTATTGTACAGTATTGTACTTTGCATATTTGAGACAAAAAGAGGTATTATGTCAAATCTAAAATAAAACCTTACAAATAAATAATGTTGAAAATATGTAATATGAATATAAAACATTTACTGTATTATATTATTGTATAGTTACCATTCAACACCTGAAGATGTAATTTTCTTTTTTGTGTGTGGGGGTACCAGAATGTTTCAAATTTGTCAATAGTACAGCATTTACACTTTGAATACTTGAGACAAAAATTACAACGGTACAAGTGTCTAGTTAAACAAAAAGAACAAAACATTTTTATTGCAGTACAGAGAGTGACAAAATAAACACGTGATGCCTTCTGCTATAGAGCGCAGAAATGTCATGAACAAGGCCTGGCCACTGCCAAGAGGGGCCTGGCCAGACCATTGCTCCGGGCGGTCCCACCTCTGACACCTGTCACAGCCGTTTCACATCTATCCAGCCATCCATTTTCTTCACCACGTATCCTCATGAGGGTCGCGGGGAGTGCTGGAGCCTATCCCAGCTGTGAACGGGGAGGAGGCGGGGTACACCCTGAACTGGTTGCCAGCCGATCGCAGGGCGCATAGAGACAAACAGCCGCACTCACAATCACACCTCGGGGCAATTTAGAGTGTCCAATTAATGTTGCATGCTTTTGGAATGTGGGAGGAAACCGAGGTGCCCGGATGAAACCCACACTGGCACGGGTAGAACATGCAAACTCCACACAGTGGGGTCAGGGATTGAACCCAGGACCTCAGAACTGTGAGGCCAACGCTTTACCATCTGATCCACGGTGCCGCCGCTGCTTCACATTTGGACTGTAATTAGACAGGCATTTAAGTTGGAGTTTTTGTCACTGGCATTTGCCAGTTCGTTGAGTATGCTTCACCGCATCCAGGGTTACTTTGCTACTGTGCCCTACCGTTTTTGTGCCTGTGCCTTGTCGGATTGCTCCACCGTGTTTGACCTTACTTTGGAATAAAACCACAATTAACACCATGCCTTCGTCTCCGAGTCCTGCATTTGGGTCCGCCCCCGCACCGCTGGATCATGACAAGAATGTTTCCGATGTTGTTCTTGTGACAACCCCTCCGTCTCACTGTTGTGACGTTCCCCTAGCCCACCAATGTGCCTTTATTCGTTGCATTGCATTTTTTAAGCACATATAGCATTACCCATTAAAACCAAAACAAGACAGAAAATATGAGACAACTATCTCCAATTAATCCAACAGTGCTGACGGTGTAACTGAGGTTTTTATATTTGTGAAAAACATGGTGTTGTTTTTCCTTCTGCTTCAGAATTCCCCTTTATGAGGACATAACCCCGTCAATACATATGTTAAACTCGACAGCTTGTACCATTTTGTCGCATGCTTCTGAAGGCGTAACACTTTTGAAAATTTTCAAACCAACCTTTACTTTCCGAAAAGGCTCGGCCTAGGGTGAATGCCTCCTTGCAGCTTGAGGTTTGTCAACACTTTCTTCAGTCTCTTCATCATCGTCACCGGGCCATTTTTCTGCAATCCGTCTTTCACAAAGCGAATGCAGCTTCCATTTCGAACAATCCTCTTTTCTGGAGTCACCACACATTTCGCTTCCTTATTAAAAATTATTGAAGTGGTTTTAGGGATGTTTACCACACCCTTCTATGTGTAGTGCATCGCTGATTCATTCACGCCATAATGGCACCACAAAAGTGTAACTTCTGTTGTCTTTGATCATATCCAAAAGTTTTACTTTTTCACCGATTGTCATCATCTTCCTCTTCCGCTTGTGTGCTTTGGAGGGAGCTTTAACATCAGCATAGTGCTTTGGCGGCATTGTGAACTAAAGAGGTTATTGTGCATGCAGTCAACAGCGTAAAAAATGGCAGATAGGAAGGACAAGGGAGAGGGTGGAACAGAAGTTGCTGGGTGAGGCTTCGATGATGGTCAGCCAATCATCTCACGAGATAAATCCACACATGCTGTCATTCGTCGATGTTGCGCCAGGGAGCAATCACTTACCTTGTATCAATTCGTCTACCATACATTAATACCATACTGTATTTTGATCTGGCTTTTTTGGGGGGTGGGGAGGGGAGGGCACATACAAAAAAACATGAGTGAATCCACAATCGGTGAAGTGTGAAGTAGGGAGGGATTACTGTACACCATCAATACAGAAATGTAAATTCAGGTTTTGAGCAACATATCCTGCCTTCTTAGCAACATCTTTTCAGGGACATCCAGAGTTATTTTAGTAAAACTATGCCAAGCCACATTCTGCAAGTTTTACAACAGTCCGACTTTAAAAAAAAAAAAAAAATTGTAAAGTATTAAAATATTTAACTGTCCTGCCAGCAGTCCAGCCCTGTCTCCCTTTGAAAATGCGTACCACATTATGATACACAAATACGACAACGGAGACACCGGACTGTCTCGCGACTGAAGCTGTTCATCAGTTCAGAATGGGAAAGAATTCTACCTCCAGAGCTTCAACAATTAGTGTCCTCAGTTCCCAGACAGTTATTGCAGATTATTAAAAGGAAATGTGATGTAAATCAATGGTGATCAATACCCTGTTTTGGCTTCTTGGGAATGTGCTGAAGGCATCAAATTGAAAATGTGAAAATAATTGCAAAATAACATTTATCAGTTTGAACATTAAATATCTTGTATTTGTAATGTATTCAGTTGACTATAGGTTGTAAAGAATTTGCAAGTCATTCTAATCTGTTTTTTTAATCTATGATTTACATAAGGTCCCATTTTTATTAGAATTGGGGTTTGTATTTAATATTTATGTAATGTCAATCATTTCAATATCTTTGCCTGTTGACTGAACATATTCAAATCCGTCCACAGTTATCCCCTCCTACTCTACCTTCATTAATCTGAAGAACTCATCAATTGCGCCCTCCTCGCCAGGAAACTGCTTCTTTAGGTGAGCTGCCATTTCATTCTTCCCTGCATGTATATAATATTCCCTAAAAAGTAAAGGTGAAATAAATCTATGAAATCTGTGAAAGATGAAATATATATGCTATATACCAAAATTAAATAAACAACCAAATTAATCAAGCAATCAAGAAATAAATAGATAAATAAAATACCTGTGTTTTCCAGGCTGGCCCAAAACTAATGTATCAAAGTGTTGCTCAAGCATTGTAAACTGCAGCTGGCCCTCTGTGATCTGATCCAGGGCAACCCGAAGCAGGCTGTTCTCATGAAGCTGTCCAAGATAATGAATGCCTGTTTGAAACAATTATTAATTAGATTCAGAAGCCAGTATGACAGTGTCACAACACTGCACATCTAATGTTGAATCTGTTATTGTCAAGCATTTAAAATTACTTAAAGGCCACCAATCATTTTACTCAGCAAGAAAAAAAAAAAACATTGGTATTGGCAACAAAGCCATGGGCCTCACAAAACCTCAGTATATAGTTGATGGGTTTGATGAGATTTACATATGGATGTGAAAATTTAAGTAAATAATGTAAAAAGTCGCTGTCTAAAAGGTACATATCGTTTATAGATCCTCTGTGCGTGTAAATTGCATCCAGTTAAACAATTTCAGAGTGCTCATGATTTTAAATTCGATTTGCTACAGGGTAATCAATATGTGAATCTTCTTCTTCTTTTCCTTTCGGCTTGTCCCGTTAGGGGTCGCCACAGCGTGTCATCTTTTGCCATCTTAGCCTATCTCCTGCATCTTCCTCTCGAACCCCAACTGCCCTCATGTCTTCCCTCACCACATCCATAAACCTTCTCTTTGGTCTTCCTCTCGCCCTTTTGCCTGGGAGCTCCATCCTCAGCATCCTTCTACCAATATACTCACTCTCTCGCCTCTGAACATGTCCAAACCATCGAAGTCTGCTCTCTCGAATCTTGTCTCCAAAACATCCAGCTTTGGCTGTCCCTCTAATGAGCTCATTTCTAATCCTATCCAACCTGGTCACTCCGAGCGAGAACCTCAACATCTTCATTTCTGCCACCTCCAGTTCAGCTTCCTGTTGTTTCTTCAGTGCCACCGTCTCTAATCCGTACATCATGGCCGGCCTCACCACTGTTTTGTAAACTTTGCCCTTCATCCTAGCAGACACTCTTCTGTCACATAACACACCAGACACCTTTCGCCAGCTGTTCCAACCTGCTTGGACCCGTTTCTTCACTTCCTGACCACACTCTCCATTGCTCTGTATTGTTGACCCCAAGTATTTGAAGTCGTCCACCCTCGCTATCTCTTCTCCCTGTAGCCTCATTCTTCCCCCTCTACTTTTCTCATTCACGCACATATATTCTGTTTTACTTCGGCTAATCTTCATTCCTCTCCTTTCCAGTGCATGTCTCCATCTTTCCAATTGTTCCTCTGCGTGCTCCCTGCTTTCACTGCATATGACAATATCATCTGCGAACATCATGGTCCAAGGGGATTCCAGTCTAACCTCATCTGTCAGCCTATCCATTACCACTGCAAACAGGAAGGGGCTCAGAGCTGATCCCTGATGCAGTCCCACCTCCACCTTAAATTCCTCTGTCACACCTAAGGCACACCTCACCATTGTTCTGCTGCCATCATACATGTCCTGTACTATTTTAACATACTTCTCTGCCACACCAGACTTACGCATGCAGTACCACAGTTCCTCTCTTGGTACTCTGTCATAGGCTTTCTCTAGATCCACAAAGACACAATGTAGCTCCTTCTGACCTTCTCTGTACTTTTCCACGAGCATCCTCAAGGCAAATAATGCATCTGTGGTACTCTTTCTAGGCATGAAACCATACTGTTGCTCGCAGATACTTACTTCTGTCCTGAGTCTAGCCTCCACTACTCTTTCCCATAACTTCAAATCAATATGTGAATATTTTCCAAATATAATATTTTAATCCCAAAAAATGATTTACCATTATTCTCTTCGGTCCGCTTGAGATCAAACACAGAAGGAATTCCATCAAGTGCTCTGTAGTGAATGTTAGTACTCAGGACTCACTGAATTGCCTATAACATCCTGTTTATCATTCTCGCTTTTACTTTGTAGGTACCATGTCCCAAATTGGTTGAGATCTTAAGAGGTCGTTTTCTCATTTTCCACTCACCGCCCCCAAACCTGGTGTACTTACATAGTGTGTTTCTGAATCTATTACAAGCCCATGGATATTGAAACTTTGAGGAAAAGATATTTGAGGAATTAACTTACCCACATCAAACTCAAATCCCTTGTTTTGGAAAGTGTGAGTGCAGCCACCAGCCTGATCGTGTTGCTCCAAAACAAGAACTTTCTTTCCAGCCTTAGACAACAAAGCTGCAGCTGTCAAACCGCCCATACCGCTGCCAATAACGACAGCATCCAGAGCATGTGGAACCCGATCCATCCGGAATCCTGCATGTTTCACAGGTTACAGTATGATAAATGCTGTGAAGATGGCTGCAGGAATACATTTTTGGAGTGTATTTATCCAGGACTACAATCAGACTTCCCAACCTTAATTTATTGTGTAAAGAGTAATGTAAACATTGTTGCACATACACTCTGTGAATTTCACACACACCTTGAGCTGGTTGCCATCCAATCGCAGGGCACATAGAGACAAACACTAGCACTCACAATCACACCTAGGGGCAATTTAGAGTACAGTAGTATGCCGCACAGGGAGCGCTGGGATTGAACCTGGGTCCTCAGAACTGTGAGGCCAACGCTATCCAGCTGCACCACCGTGCTGCCTATATCCATCCATCCATCCATCCATCCATCCATCCATCCATCCATCCATCCATCCATCCATCCATCCATCCATCCATCCATCCTCTTAGCTGCTTTTCCTCAGAAGGGTCACGGGGAGTGTTGGAGGCTATCCCAGCTGTCAATGGGGAGGAGGCTGGGTACACCCTGAACTGGTTGCCACGCAATCGCAGGGCACATCGAGACAAACAGCCGTACGCACAATCACACCTAGGGGGAATTTAGAGTGTCCAATTCATGTTGCATGTTTTTGGGATGTGGGAGGAAACTGCAGTGCCCAGAGAGAGAGAGGGAGAGAGAGAGAGAGAGAGTGAGAGAGAGAGAGAGAGAGAGAGAGAGAGAGAGAGAGAAGAGAGAGAGAGAGAGAGAGAGAGATAGATAGATAGATAGATATAAAAAGATTTCCCAAGCTTTAAACATCTCAATGAGCACTGTGCAAGCAATCATATTGAAATGGAAGGAGTATCAGACCACCGCAAAGCTACCAAGACCCGGTCGTCCCTCTAAACTTTCACCTCGAACAAAGAGACGACTGATTAGAGATCCAGCCAAGAGGCCCATGATCAATCTGGATGAACCGCAGAGCTCTACAGCTCAGGTGCAAGAGTCTGTCCATAGGACAACAACCAGTCGTACACTGCACAAATCTGGCCTTTATGGAAGAGTGGCAGGAAGAAAGCCGTTTCTCAAAGATATCCAGAAAAACTCTCTCTTAAAGTTTGCCACAAGCAACCTGGGAGACACAGCAAACCTGTGGAAGAAGGTGCTCTGGTCAGATGAAACCAACATCGAACGTTTTGGCCACAATGCAAAATGATATGTTTTGCGTAAAAGCAACACAGCTCATCCCCCTGAACCCACTATCCCCACTGTCAAACATGGTGGTGGCAGCCTCATGGTTTTGGCCTGCTTTTCTTCAGCAAGGACTGGGAAGATGGTTAAAATTGATGGGAAGATGAATGGAGCCAAACACAGGACCATACTGAAAGAAAAGCTGTTGGAGTCTGAAAAAGACCTGAGACTGCGACGGATATTTATCTTCCAAAAGGACAATGATCCAAAACATAAAGCCAAATCTACAATGGAATGGTTAACAAATAAACATTTCCACGTATTAGAATGGCCAAGTCAAAGTCCAGACTTGAATCCATTCGAGAATCTGTGGGCAGAGCTGAAAACTGCTGTTCACAAATGCTCTCCATCCAACCTCAATTTGCATAGAAGAATGGGCAAGAATTTCAGTCTCGTGATGTGCAAAACTGATAGACACACCCCAAGCTACTTGCGGCTGTAATTGCAGCAAAAGGTGGCGCAATAAAGTATTGATGCAAGGGGGCCGAATAATATTGCACGCCCCACATTTCCAGTTTTTATTTGTTAAAAAAGTTTTGATTATCAAATGAATTTCGTTCCACTTCACGATTGTGTCCCACTTGGTGTTGATTCTTGACCAAAAAATGAACATTTTATGTCTTTATGTTTGAAGCCTGAAATGTAGTGAATGGTTGAAAGTTCAAGGGGGCCGGATACTTTCATAAGGCACTGTAATTATTTACCATTCTTGCTTGATGTACAACTTTATGGGGTTTAGCGCTAGTTCTTGATTGCGGGATTTAGATTAGGGGATGTCGTCAATCCTTGCCACTGGTTGTGTATGAAGCTCTTTGACACTTTTTGATTTAACAAACAGTGTGGGATCACCATTGTCATATTATGCACTTCATAATTTGGCACACATTTTCAGTGGAAAACAGGTCAGGACTGCGGACATACCAGTTGACTACTCGCACTTTTACTAAGGAGCCACACTGTTGTAATCCATGCAGAATGTGATGCACATTGTCTGTCTGAAATAAGAAGGGACAGCCCTGAAAAAGACCTTGCTTGGATGGCAGCACGTTCCTCCAAAACATATCATTATATTAATAGTGTCTTCACAAATGTTGATGTCCATTTGGAATGGAGAAGGATGGGATTTGAAATGAACACAGCACATTTTCACACTTTTTGCATCAGTCCATCTCAAATGAGCTCAGGCACAGAGAAGTCGGTAGTTTTTCTGGATGTCGCTGACACAGTATAATGGCTTTCGGTTTGCATGGTTGAATTTTTACTTGCATTTGTAGACGTAGTCTCAAACTGTTAACTAATATTGGTTTTCTGAAGTGTTTCTGAGGTCCCATACAATATTATTTAAACAATGATGCCAGTTTTTAATGCAAAAAAGCCTGACAGATCGAATGTCATCTGCATTTAATGTTGATTTTCGGACTTGCTGCTGACGGGCATACAATTCTCCAGATTGTCTGAATCTTTTGAAATTATGTACCACAGATTACGAAATCCTGGAATGCCTTGCAATTATACATTGAGAAACAATGCTCTTAAAATGTTTGACTATATGCTGAAACAAAACCTGCAATACAAAGATGCTCCTTTTCTCCCTAATAATGTCATGTCAGTCATACGACATGGGGTATGACCCAAATACAGGAGTCTGAGGCAGGGACATGATGTTGAGGGTGGTTTTATTCCAGGCAGAGGTCATACACAGATAAGCAGTCCAAAAAAGGCAGAGGCACAAAAACATGTGGTAACAGGCAACGTACAAAAATATGAAAACAAGGTTGGATTACTACTAGGCAAAAAATGACAACGAAGCAAAAAACACAAGAGGCTCGCATACTCAGACTACTGCAGTCTCATGCACAACGAACTGGCAACTGAAAATCACAAACACAAGGCTTATATGCCTGGCCTAATGAGTGTCAATACAGTGCAGCTGTGGAGCTGCTGCCGGAGGCAGCTGCGCCCATGACAATAGCACTGGCCATGTCTCTGACAGAGACAAAGTTAGAGAGAGCAGACTTCAAGAGTCTGGACAGGAAGAGTGAGTATATTGGTAGCGCTGCTAGGCAAAAGAGCGAGGGGAAGACCAAAGAGAAGGTTGATGGATATTGTGAGGGAAGACAAGAGGGGTGTTGGTGTTCGAGCAGAAGATGCAAGGGATAGCCTTTCATGGAAAAAGACGACACGATATGGCGACCCATAACGGGACAAGTCTAAAGGAAAAGAAAAAGAATCACAATCCTGCAGTTAACGTCTGGTGTGAGTTTAGTGGGAATGAAGACGACCCTCTTAGGACTTTGTCTACTGCTCTATAACAATTGCTGGTTACATCACGAATGGCACAAAAGCAGGGGTCCGATGAAGTCATAAATCATAAACACATGCTGCATCTTGCAGTTTATAATCTGTACCAGTACTCCGGCGAGCAGGGAGGACAGCACGCACAACTGATGTGCTCGTGCACGGCTTTGTTGACATGAGGGTACCCAATAAGTCGTTTTGTATTTGTTAAATAGTAGTCTGTAATTTTGTTTTGTTAAAAGATGGCTGGCGGCACGGAGAACAAGTGGCTAGTGCGTCTGCCTCACAGTTCTGAGGACCTGTGTTCATCTCCTGGTCCCACCTGTGTGGCATTTGCATTTTCACCCCATTCCTGTGTGTGGTTTCTCCGGGGCCTCTGGTTTCCTCTCACATCCCCAAAACATGCAGGGCAGGTTAATTGAAGACTCTAAGTTGCCCGCAGGTGTAAATATGTGCTCATAGTTGTTTGTGTATATGTGCCCCATGATTGGCTGGCAACCAGTTCAACGTGTATACAGCCACTTGCCCAAACATAGCTGGGACCCTGGTGAGTATAAGCAGAATGGAAGATGAATGAATAAATGGATTATTAAATATTGGTGTGTGTTGGAAATTTTAGTGGATTTATCCTATTAAATTGTGTTGAATAGAAATGATCTGATTTAGGAAAAAAAAAAAAAACGCTTGGTGCTGATGCTTGGGCAGATCTGTCTGGAATGGACTGGCTGGATGGGAGATGTCCCGAAACTCCCATCTGACACCTTTCTCGTGCCCCTGCATTAATCCAAATAAATACCAGAAAACTAAAGCATCTATCTAGATATTTTATTTTTGTGGTTCAATTCTGTCTTTGTCAGACAATTGCAACTTTATTTTTTACGTCAATCGCTGTCGTATATATGATCAAGCAGGAAGCTGTTTTATTCAGAACTTCGAAAATAATTATTATTGACATTAAAAAATAAAAACTTAATCAGGTCCAGTCTTATTTATACAGGTGCAAAATTTCAATTAAATAAATTATCATCTTAATTTTCTTAGATGCATTTATTTCCTGATGCTGCTATCATGCAGTAGATGAAAGGAACAATTATTTGAACTCTGACTTATTTGTTAAGGGCCTCCCTTTAATAACATTATGAATCATATACACTATTCAACAGATCCAATGTACATTGAAAGAGTAGACAATAAACAGTACCTTTTATTTACTGTACATCAGCAAATGTTAGAAAATATGTCTCTTACCTCTTTTGAGCCTGTCATCCCTCTTTTTGTCGTCATTCACCAAGGGTCCTGGTGGTCTAAGGCATGTCTCACTAAAAACCTTGTAGCGTTGCCCAATGGTCAGCAATATGACAAGACCCAAGACAAACAACAGAATGCTCAATATAGAAAAGAGCAACCACCACATTGTAGTTGAGAGCTATGCACACTAAAGCTTACTGAAAACACAAATAAAGAAATGATGGAAACTTGAGGGGGAAAAGGGAGCAGCAATGAGGCGGAGTCTAGGTATAGTATGAAGTAAATGATTTTAAAAGGACTGACTTAGCCATGAATACGCCATTCATTAGTAAGGAATGTTATGGGGGAAGTATAGGGAAAGAGAGATGGCATTTAAGAAGAAGAGAGGATATTAAATGAAGTAACTCCTGATGTTTTTGGAATTATAGTCCGACAAAGAAAATGAAAGACATCACATTATCTGCGCCATGCACATGAGACTCAGAGAAAACAGAAAGTTAGTTCATAAACTCTTCATCAGTGTGAAGTCACACAAAAAAGTAAAACCGTTTCTAATTTAGTGGTCATTGTTGAAGTACCTTAGGGCATTTTCTTAGTGAAAATTAAACTGTGACTTCGAATTTAATTCTTGTTAACAAGGACCCTTTATAGATGTGATAGCGATAGACGTCTGGTGATTTCGTCCTAAATTAATCTGGATGATTTTTCCCCCCTTTTTTTTCCTCCATTCCAAAAGTCATGAGGCTCAAAATGTCAAATGCCATTTTGTAAAATATCTTGGGAGTTACACATTGAATAATATTGTTTGGAAGAACGGGCACGGTGACACAGCTGTAGAGTGTTGGGCTTAAAGTTCTGAGGACCGGGGTTCAAATCACGGCCCCACCTGTGTGGAGTTTGCATTTTCTCCCATGCCTGCGTGGGTTTTCTCTGGCCACTCTGGTTTCCTCCCACATCCCCAAAACATGCATTAATTGGAGAGTCTAAATTTCCCCTAGGTGTGATTGTGAGTGTGACTGTTGTCTGTCTCCATGTGGTCTGCGATTGGTTGGCAACGAGTTCGGGGTATACCCGGCATCCGGCCCGATGACAACTGGGAGTGGCTCCAGGACTCCTGCGACCCTCGTGAGGATAAGTGATGAAGAAAATGGATGGCTGGATGGATGTGAAACAGCTGTGACAGGTGTCAGAGGTGGGACCGCCCAGGTCCCTCTTGGCAGTGGCCAGGCCTTGTTCATGACATTTCTGTGCTCTATAGCGGAAGGCATCATGTGTTTATTTTGTCACTTTCTGTACTGCAATAAAAATTTAGTTTTATTCTTTTTGTTTAACTAGACACTTGTACCATTGCAATTTTTGTCTCTATTCAAAGTATAAATGCTGTACTGTTGACAATTTTTTTTTTTCAGATTTTTGCAAGAAATGTCATAGCACAAACTGGGTTAAAATATCCCTTTTACCATGAAGGAATACTATAAGAAATTAAATCTTAAGAAAGACATTAAGGTCTAAGAAGTAAGTCAGGGGTGGTGAACCCACAGCTCTCGAGTTACTCGTGGCTCTTTGCTTGTTTTCATGCGGCTCTCATGAAGAAACCAAAGCATGTCGAAGTTCTGTTTTTTTAATGTGCGTTTGCGAGCGTGCTTCGCTTGCATTTATTACGGTATTTGCGTCAGCGCTTTGCTTGAGTTTATTACAGTTATGTGTGGGCGTGTGTGTCGATGTGTGAGTGAGAAGGGATTATGCAGGTATGTGCAGCGCGAAGATGAGAAGGAAAAAAAGCACGGGGCAGGTGTGAGTGAAAAAGGTAAGGACACAATGTGTGCAGAGGAGCCAATAAAGTCATTCGAGCAGCAAATCAGTGCTGCGTGGCTTTATTGTTCCTGTCACCCAGCTCAGTTGCGCAACAAGAGAAGGTAGTTAAACCAGAGGAGGATGACCTCGGCCCTCTGCCCCATGTATCTCCCAACCACGGTCAGGTGACTGTAGCAGAAAGGTTAACACGGTATTTTGGCAAAACTCGCACACGCATTGAAAATAACTTGAAGTTTCCCACCCTGATTGTCATTTTGGGAGAAAATAATTTGTCAATTTCACTCTCAAAATAGTGGGGAAAATGTAGAGTTAAATGAAAATATGTGAATGAAAAGGACTTTTTTTAATTGACCAAGAGAGCTCATATTTTTTTGTGGAGCACAAGGCAAGCCTTTTGTGTCAGACTGTCACGTCCCATCGGAACGAGAGTAGGACCTAAATGCAGGAACTCGGAAGACGCAAGGTAGTTCAAGAAGAGACACGTTTATTATATGCAGAGGTAGGGGATCGAGCAGGCAGTCCGGTGCAGCAGCGGTAGTTGGGACGTCGGGCGAAGAGAGCAGATGAGTGGACAGGCAGGAGTTGGTACACAGGGGAACAATCAACGCAGGCAGAAGTATCAAAGGAGTCAGGCTTACAAGGTTGGTCGGAGAACGGACGAAGGTCGATACACACAGGTTCAATCAGGAATACCGGAGCACACGAACGGGACATGAAGATCAGTCGAACTGGCCCCTGCCAGTTGTCATCACGGTCATATAAATCCACAGCATAATCAGGCTCCATGAGGCGCAGGTGTGCACCTTCCAATCAGCGCACCTGCGCGGACACCCGCACAGCTCGTGCTGAAGCAGCAGGATCATGACACAGACTAGACTCTATCATATATCAGAGCTGCAAGTCTTCACTTCAGCTCACTCCACGTGAACATTGACCTGGAATTTCCAAGAGAACTGTCATGTACCGTCGGTGCGGGGGAGGACCCAAATGCAGGACTCGGTGACCATGACGTTATTTCCAGTAGGTTTTATTGCAGCAGTTTCTGCACGCGGCAATACAGTGTAACTCACTAACTCAAAGTACACTCACAAACTCGGAGCACAAAAAAATAAACGAACTGGTGAATGACAGTGACCAAAACTCCAATTTAAATACATCATCTAATTACAGTCCCAATGTGAAACAGCTGTGAGCGGTGACAGGTGTCACTGGCCAGGGCAGTGGCCACGCCCCTCTTGGCCGTGGTCTAGCCTGGCTCATGACAAGAACTAAAGTTCGTAGTCACAAGTTAATCCATTCATCCATCCATCCATCCATTTTTTAGCTGCTTATCCTCACGAGGGTCACGGGAGTGCTGGAGACTATCCCAGCTGTCAACGGGCAGGAGGCAGGGTACACCTTGAACTGGTTGCCATCCAATCACAGAGCATAGAGACAAACAGCCACACTCACACCAAGGGTCAATTTAGAGTGTCCAATTAGTGTTGCTTGTTTTTGGGATGTGGGAGGAAACCAGAGTGCCCAGATAAAACCCACAGAGGCACGGCGAGAACATGCAATCTCCACATAGGGGGGTCCGGGAATGAACCTGGGACATCAGAACTGTGAGGCCAACACTTTACATCTGACCCACCATGCTGCCCCACAAGTTAATCACTGAAAAATCACACTGAAAAGCAGAGGCAATTTTAAAAACAAGTAATGAATAATCCAGAGACCAACACTTGCATCGTGTCAACTGTCTTGGAACATTGCAAGGACCAAAATATTATCCATCCATCCATCCATCCATCCATCCATCATCCATCCATCCATCCATCCATCCATCCATCATCTTCTTAGTTGCTTATCCTCACAAGGGTTGCGGGAGTGCTGGAGTCTATCCCAGCTGTCAACGGGCAGGAAGCCGGGTACACCCTGAACTGGTTGCCAGTCAATCGGAAGGCACATAGAGAAACAGCTGCACTCACAATCACACCCAGGGGCAATTTAGAGTGTCCAATTAATATTGCATGTTTTTGGGATGTGGGAGGAAACCGGAGTGCCCAGAGAAAACCCACGCAGGCACGGGGAAAACATGCAAACTCCACAAAGGCGGGTCCGGTATTGAACCCGGGACCTCAGAACTGTGAGGCCAAAGCTTTACCAGCTAAATCACCGTGCCGCCAAAATGTTATACAATGAAGGGGAAATTATTTAAAAAATTCTTTGGTGACATTGCTGAAGTCTTGTGTCCTGAGAACAACAATTTTAAACAGGGTATCAGAGCTTCAGCTGTCCTGCCACATTGTTGAACAGAGAATATCGGGCATGACCATGGCAACTGATGAACAGTTGCACCCAGACCTCAAGTTATAAATATTTTAGTGTTGCACTAGATGAGAGTTGTGACATAATTATTTGAATTCGTAGTTTGTGCGAGAGAGAACACACTTTTTTTTACTGGCTTGTGGTCTTGGTACTCTGTAGGAGACTCTTTAAATACTGACAATACTCTGTAGTGCAAAAATTAAAACAAATATAATCAATAAGTTGCAAGATGCCAGTTTCATGTTATTAATTACAAAAACCTTTGCTGAAAAATAACTTGAGATTTTCAAATGTGTATTGTTCAATCTCATCGCTGAAATCCCAACATAGCATATAGGAAATCTTTGCCAGTCGTGTTCCAATGGTTAAGATCATCATCCTCCCCCAACGATGAACCTAGGTTCAAGAGTGTAACTTGACTATCCACAAAGATCCCCCAGATTCACGGGTGGAGTGTCCAAGTGTGTGTGTTCACTGTGATGGGAAAATGGAGAGAACATGTTTTGTGTGGATGGATGCATATTCTTGACACTAAAGGTGATTCTTCTTATATCCACCCATCCATCCCTCTATACGTCCAACAATCAATCTATTTTTTTCCGCTTATCCGAGGCCGTGTCGTGGGGAGAGGAGCTTTGACGAGGATGCTCAGACATCCTTCTCCTGAGCCACTTCATCCAGCTCTTCCCGAGTGATCCCAAGATTTTCCTGGGCCAGCCAGGAGACACTCTCTCCAGCGTGTCCTGGGTTTCTGAAGAACCTAGCCGACAATGCCTCACTCAGCAGTGTGCGCGCAGTAAAGCGCCCTGGCTCGACGGTGTTGTTCATCGCGTACTGCGGCACCTATGAACAACCCCTAAAACAGCACGGCTCGGCTCCATTATAAGCTACCACGGCGCCGAAAATGAGCCACACCGGCTGAGGCTGATTCCTCACCTTTCTAAGGATCATTGAGACCCCATAAGGTGATATCTTGCATGGGGCTCCACTCTGATAGAGATTGACTGTCATGCTGAAAGACCCAGCCACGACCCATCTTCAATGCTCTGACTGAGGGAAAGAGGTTGTTCCCCCAAATCTCACATTACATGGCTGTTGTAATCTTCTCCTTAATACAGTGTGGTTGTCCTGTTCCATGTGCTGATGATCCAAAACGTCATTGGCAAAATTTAACACAGGCCTTGACATGTGCTGATTTAAGCAGGAGAACCTTCCGGGCCATGCATGGTTTCAAACCCTGACGTCTTAGTATATTACCAACAGTCGCCTTGGAAATGGTGGTCCCAGCTCTTTTCAGCTCATTGACCACATCCTGTCATGTAGTCCTGGGCTGATTCCTCACCTTTCTAAGGATCATTGAGACCACATAAGGTGATATCTTGCAGGGGGCTCCACTCTGATAGAGATTGACTGTCATGTTTAGCTTCTTCAATTTTCTAATGATTGCTCCAAGAGCGGACCTTTTTTCACCACGCTGCTTGGCAATTTCTCCGTAGCCCTTTCCAACCATGTGGAGTTGTACAATTTTGTCTCTGGTGTCTTTGGACAGCGCTTTGGTCTTGGCCATTTTACAAGTTTGAGTCTTACTGATTGTATGGGGTGGACAGGTGTCTTTATGCAGTTAACGAGGTCACACGGGTGCATCTGATTCAGGATAATACATGGAGTGGAGGTGGACTTTTAAAAGCGGACTAAGAGGTCTTTGAGGGTCATAATTCTAGCAAATATGTGTTTAAATACTTATTTGCAGCTGTATCACACAAATAAATCCTTAAAAAAATTATATGTTGTGATTTCTGGATTATTCTTTTTATATTGTTTCTCTCACAGTGGACATGCACCTACAATGAAAATTTCAAACCCCTCAATGATTTTTAAGTGGGAGAACTTGCAATATAGCAGGGTGTTCAAATACTTATTTTCTTCACTGTAAAATATGAACTTACTTAATACCTACATACAGACAAGCACTTAGGTCTGTGAAGCCTGAAGTAAAATCAGTTAAAAAGTGGACCAACGAGACAAAATTATAACTTCAAAGCTGCTTTGACTGCACAGACTGGCGCGTCTTTGAAAATTGATTGCGCAGCCTAGATGACTTCACAGATATTGTTACTGCGTATGTCAGTTTCTGTGAGGAGGTGTGTGTACCATTAAAAACATTTTACATGTTCGATAAGCCGTGATTTTCAGCCAGACTTGGGCAACTCCGGCTGGGGGGACAGGGGACAGGGGCCTCTAAAACCACACGAGAAACCATATGACTAAAGAAATTAACATTACAAAGAGGGACTATGCAGTTAAACTGGAGAAACATCTCGGCACTAATGACTCCAAATCAGTTTGGCAGGGATTACAATTGCTCACGAATCACAAGCAACGTTCCCCCCTAGTCGAAAACAAGAGCGGGCCAACTGACGACCTGAATAGCTTTTACTGCAGATTTGAAAGAGACACTTCCACACCATGCACCCACCAAGAATCACCACCTTCCACTCCAGTGTTTGACATCCATGAAAGGGACATTAATCACATCTTCAAACAACAAAAGATCAACAAAGCGACATGCCCAGACCTTGTGTCCCCATCCTGCCTCAAAGTCTGCGCAGACCAACTTGCTCCTGACTTCACAAAGATCTTCAACAGGTGTCCAGAAATGTGTGAAGTACCAACCTGCTTCAAATGTTCTACCATTATATCGGTTTCCAAAAAAGCAGCAGTCGCAGGCTTTAATGACTACAGGCCTGTTGCCTGTCTGTGGTCATGAAGTCCTTTGAACGTCTTGTGATGGACCACCTCAAGAGTGTCACAAGTCCTGAGCTGGACTCGCTGCAGTTTGCCTATTGAGGTAACAGGTCTGCGGATGATGCCGTCAACATGGGTCCGCAGTTCATCCTTGAACATCTCGATAGCGAGGGTACCTAAGTGACGATCCTGTTCGTGGACATTTAACACCATCATCCCTGAACTCCTCTCCTCATACCTCTCCAGCCTGCCATCTCCCAGTGGATCTACAACTTCCTGATGGGCAGGACACAGCTGGTGAGGCTCGGGGACACCACCTCTTCCAAGCCCACTATCGGCACCGGGGCACTCCAAGGTTGTGTCATCCCCCCTCTGGTCTTCTCGCTCTTCACAAACGACTGCACCTTGTGGCATCAGATTGTCAAACTCCCGAAGTTCGCAGATGACACCACGGTCATCGGCCTCATCAAAGATGCCGACAAGTCTGCATATCGACAGGAAGTGGCAAGACTGGAGCTCTGGTGTGGTCAACACAACCTGGCGTTGAACACTCTAAAGGTTGTAGAGAGGATTGTGGACTTCAGGAGGCAATTTCACCACAGCTGCCCTTGACCCTGTCCAACTGTCTTGTGTCAACCATCGAGACCTTCTAGTTCTTGGGGATTACAATCTCAGAGAACCTGAAGTGGGAGATGAACATCCACTCTATCCCCAAATAAGACCACCGAACGATATAATTCTTGTGGCTTCTGAGGAAGCACAGCCTGTGCCGAGATGCTGAGACAGTTCTACATAGCAGTCATCCAATCAGTACTGTGTACCTCCATCACAGTCTGGTTTGGGCCACCACAAAAAAGGACAAGGACAAATTCTGACTGCAACGGACAATCAAAACTATTGAATGGATTGTTGGCACCACTCTACCCACTACTGAAAACTTGCACGCAACGCGAACAAGGTCCAGAGCGGGCAGAATCCTTTTGGACACTCCACATCCTGGCCACGAGCTCTTCAAGCTCCTTCCGTTGGGAAAACGATACAGATCAATGCAAGTGAAAACTAGCAGGCATTCGAAGTTTTTTTTTCCCTCTGGCTGGCAGTTAAGTCATCAAATTCTTGATCAACGAATCAACCATTTTCTGCCTTGTGCCATTGTTGAGACACACACTCACATCCTGCTGCTCCAATCAGTATTAACATTAGTCATATATTTTGTAGACTATCGCATGATTCATCACTTTAAACTGCTCTCTATGCACAATTGTCATTGCACTGGTCTATAACAGGAACCGCGAAAGGGTAAAGGCACTCTATAAAAGTTTAACCCAATGTGGGATGTTGACACACTCTTATCTTGCACAAGGGAAATTGCACATGGTTTGAAGAAAGAAGTTAAAAACTTTGACAAAGTAAGAAGAGGATATTCACATTTTTGAGACAAATAACATACACTTCAGGCAGACACTTATTTATTTTCCCAAGCCACCCAGAGCGACAACATAAAGATGAAAGTTGTATGCAGCTCCGGAGCCATGGGTTGCCTCCCCGTTTTAGACAAATCTTCCCCTTATTCAGAGTTTCATGCATGAAATAATATTTTATGTCAATATTTTTCACCTTTTTTGGTTAACTTGGTATCTGGCTTGTGCAATAGCTCCTTGGTTGTCATCAAATACCATGGTTTTAGCAGATTTATATTAATTCCTTTGACCGTCTGTTATCAATACATGCACTCCTGTATAGCCGACGCTAAAGCCATGTATTCTCCCTTGCAGATAGATAGTGCGACAGTCGGTTGTTTTCTACTCTTCCACAAAATCAAAGAGCTTCTCTGACTCAGACTGACACAGTAACTGTCACGATCCTGCCGCTCCAGCACGAGCTGTGCGGGTGTCCGCGCAGGTGCGCTGATTGGAAGGTGCACACCTGCGCCTCATGCAGCCTGATTATGCTGTGGATTTATATGACCGCGATGACAACGGCCGGCGCCAGTTCGTTGATCTTCATGTCCCGTTCGTGTGCTCCGGTATCCCTGATTGAACCTGTGTGTACCGACCTTCGTCCGTTCTCCGACCAACCTTGTAAGCCTGACTCCTTCGTTACTTCTGCCTGCTTTGATTGTTCTCCTGTGTACCGACTCCTGCCTGTCCGCTCACCTGCTCTCTTCACCCGACGTCTCAACTACCGCTGCTGCACCGGACTGCCTGCTCGATCCCCTACCTCAGCATATAATAAACGTGTCTCCTTGAACGACCTTGCATCTTCCGAATTCCTGCATTTGGGTCCTACCCCCGATCCGATGGGACGTGACAGAATGAACTGGCCATCACAGGACCCAGCAGGAAAGACCCGGTGTCGCCGGGACCGATGCAAGGTAGCCCGTCTGCCGGAGGACCAAGCCTGTCCGATCCGGGTAGGCTCCCTGACGTCCCCCGCTTCCATATCTTACGCTCCGCCAGCGAGGTATGAATACGTCACACGACCCGTCCGACTCCTCATATTCTTCTGGACTCTGACTTTTCGGAATATGAGGAGGTCCGTGATTTGTATGACCGGCTGCCGGAGTACGACTCCGATTATTCTGATTATGAATCTGCTCGTCCGATCTTTCATCCCAGTCAGTTTGTTTCACCTCCCCGCATTTCCAGCACCCGAGCGTCTTCGCCCGGTAGGTTTAAGTACACCAATCCGCATGAGGGAACCTGCTTGACCATCTACCCGGGACCTCCGCGTGGCGGCCAGAGGAGACCCCCTGTCCGGGCGCTCCCTGGGCCCTCCCGCTGCGCGGCAACTAATACATCGTCCTCCCACTCCTCGCCGGCAACGGCGAAACCGGCAGACCCGCAGCTGGTGGCGAAGCTTCCAGCCCAGAGGGAGGAGGAGCCGCCAAATCACGATGCGTTCTGCCGCGAAATGCGGGCGCAGATAGAGCGGCAGAGCGCGGAATTGGCGGCTCTCACGGCCCAGGTCTGGCAAGGATTGGCGAACCAGCCAAGCTACGCTGACGTCGCAACGGCGACGGACTCGCTGCTGATGCAGGTTCACGTGGCAGTTGGAACTGACCTGCTCCCGAGATACGCCCACGTGTCAGTTTCGACTGACTCTCTGCCTACTCTCGTTCACGTTGCCGTGGAAACTAACCCGCCACCTCGCCAAGCGCACGCCGCAGTGGGTACGGACTTGCCACCTCGCCAAGTGCACGTCGCAGTGGGTACGGACTCGCCACCTCGCCAAGTGCACGTCGCAGTGGGTACGGACTCGCCACCTCGCCAAGTGCACGTAGCTGTGGAAACTGACCCGCCTACTCGCCATTCCCATGTCGAGGTTTTGGCTGTTCCGAGCAGAGTTCACGCGGCAGTTGGAACTGACCCGCTCCCGAAACACGCCCACGTGTCAGTTTCGACTGACTCTCTGCCGACTCTCGTTCACGTTGCCCTGGAAACGGATTCGCCACCGCGCCACGCCCACGTTGCTGGTTCAACGGATGCACTGCAAGCTCATGTGGCAGTGGGGACCGACCCGATGCTGCCTCACATTGCTGTCCAGGAGGGGGCGATGGTGTCGCCGCCTTCTCACGTTGCTGTCCAGGAGGGGTCGATGGTGTCGCCGCCTTCTCACGTTGCTGTCCAGGAGGGGGTGATGGTGTCGCCGCCTTCTCACGTTGCTGTCCAGGAGGGGGCGATGGTGTCGCCGCCTTCTCACGTTGCTGTCCAGGAGGGGGCGATGGTGTCGCCACCTTCTCACGTTCCTGTCCAGGAGGGGGCAATGGTGTCGCCGCCTTCTCACGTTCCTGTCCAGGAGGGGGCGATGGTGTCGCCGCCTTCTCACGTTCCTGTCCAGGAGGAGCTGGGGAGTTCTGTGGAGCCACCCTGGAGCTGGAGAGACTTCGGGATGGTGGCGGTCATGGCTCTGGTCCTGCGCTCCATCATCCTCTTCGCTCCTGAGGGCGCCCAGCCGCTTCAGGACCTGGCCTTGTTGGTGACCAATCCATGGCTGCCTCCTGACCAAGCCCGGCCTGGCGACCAGTACCTGGTCGTCTCGCAAACCACGCGTGGGGAGGTTCTCGTCGAGGGCAATGGCCTGCCTCGTTCTGGTTCCTGCTTCGCCGTTTGGTTCCTCACAGAGGTCGTCCGCCCGAATCGCCCCTTGGGGAACCTGGTGCTTGGCGTCCGGGTCGTCCTCCTAACCTGTCCACCCGGACGCCTTGTGTTTGGTGGCCTGGATGGACACCCCTTCCGCCCACCCCTGCCTGTGTTAATTATTGTCTGTTTTTTCATTTCGGCACGTCTGGGAGCCGTGCCTTTTGGGGGGGGGGGTACTGTCATGATCCTGCCGCTCCAGCACGAGCTGTGCGGGTGTCCGCGCAGGTGCGCTGATTGGAAGGTGCACACCTGCGCCTCATGCAGCCTGATTATGCTGTGGATTTATATGACCGCGATGACAACTGGCCGGCGCCAGTTCGTTGATCTTCATGTCCCGTTCGTGTGCTCCGGTATCCCTGATTGAACCTGTGTGAACCAACCTTCGTCCGTTGTCCGACCAACCTTGTAAGCCTGACTCCTTTGTTACTTCTGCCTGCTTTGATTGTTCTCCTGTGTACCGACTCCTGCCTGTCCGCTCACCTGCTCTCTTCACCCGACATCCCAACTACTGCTGCTGCACCGGACTGCCTGCTCGATCCCCTACCTCTGCATATAATAAACGTGTCTCCTTGAACTACCATACATCTTCCGAGTTCCTGCATTTGGGTCCTACCCCCGATCCGATGGGACGTGACAGTAACCTGTGGTGCTACGTCGGTCTGGGGCCTCGGATGCCCAGTCTGTATCACTATGGACTATCAGGCCTACGGCATCTGTGCTGTCCCTTTTGAAACACAATGCATGGTTTGTTTTACCTTTCATCAATGTATTCAAGTTTAGACTACCATGGGGTCTTTTGTGGTCGATGATATTGCATATGAAATTTTGTGAGAGTTTTGTTGACATATACAGTCTTCTTTTCCTTTCGGCTTGTCCCGTTAGGGGTCGGCACAGCGTGTCATCTTTTGCCATCTTAGCCTATCTCCTGCATCTTCCTCTCTAACCCCAACTGCCTCATGTCTTCCCTCACCACATCCATAAACCTCTCTTTGGTCTTCCTCTCGCTCTTTTGCCTGGGAGCTCCATCCTCAGCATCCTTCTACCAATATACTCACTCTCTCGCCTCTGGACATGTCCAAACCATCGAAGTCTGCTCTCTCGAATCTTGTCTCCAAAACATCCAGCTTTGGCTGTCCCTCTAATGAGCTCATTTCCAATCCTATCCAACCTGGTCACTCCGAGCGAGAACCTCAACATCTTCATTTCTGCCACCTCCAGTTCAGCTTCCTGTTGTTTCTTCAGTGCCACCGTCTCTAATCCGTACATCATGGCCGGCCTCACCACTGTTTTGTAAACTTTGCCCTTCATCCTAGCAGACACTCTTCTGTCACATAACACACCAGACACCTTTCGCCAGCTGTTCCAACCTGCTTGGACCCGTTTCTTCACTTCCTGACCACACTCTCCATTGCTCTGTATTGTTGACCCCAAGTATTTGAAGTCGTCGACCCTCGCTATCTCTTCTCCCTGGAGCCTCACTCTTCCCCCTCCACTTTTCTCATTCACGCACATATATTCTGTTTTACTTCGGCTAATCTTCATTCCTCTCCTTTCCAGTCCATGTCTCCATCTTTCCAATTGTTCCTCTGCATGCTCCCTGCTTTCACTGCATATGACAATATCATCTGCGAACATCATGGTCCAAGGGGATTCCAGTCTAACCTCATCTGTCAGCATATCCATTACCACTGCAAACAGGAAGGGGCTCAGAGCTGATCCCTGATGCAGTCCCACCTCCACCTTATATTCCTCTGTCACACCTAAGGCACACCTCACCATTGTTCTGCTGCCATCATACATGTCCTGTACTATTTTAACATACTTCTCTGCCACACCAGACTTACGCATGCAGTACCACAGTTCCTCTCTTGGTACTCTGTCATAGGCTTTCTCTAGATCCACAAAGACGCAATGTAGCTCCTTCTGACCTTCTCTGTACTTTTCCACGAGCATCCTCAAGGCAAATAATGCATCTGTGGTACTCTTTCTAGGCATGAAACCATACTGTTGCTCGCAGATACTTACTTCTGTCCTGAGTCTAGCCTCCACTACTCTTTCCCATAACTTCATTGTGTGGCTCATCAACTTTATTCCTCTTTAGTTCCCACAGCTCTGAACATCCCCTTTGTTCTTAAAAATGGGAACTAGAACACTTTTCCTCCATTCTTCAGGCATCTTTTCGCCCGCTAGTATTCTGTTGAATAAGTTGGTCAAAAACTCCACAGCCATCTCTCCAAATTGCTTCCATACCTCTACCGGTATGTCATCAGGACCAACTGCCTTTCCAGTTTTCATCCATTGTAGTGCCTTTCTGACTTCCCCCTTAGTAATCATTTCCACTTCCTGGTCCTTCACTCTTGCCTCTTCAACTCTTCCTTCTCTCTCATTTTCTTCATTCATCAACTTCTCAAAGTATTCTTTCCATCTATTTAGTACACTACCGGCACCAGTCAACACATTTCCATCTCTATCCTTAATCACCCTGACCTGCTGCACATCCTTCCCATCTCTATCCCTCTGTCTGGCCAACCTGTAGAGATCCTTTTCTCCTTCTTTCGTGTCCAACCTGGTGTACATGTCTTCATATGCCTCTTGTTTAGCATTTGCCACCTCTACCTTTGCCCTACGTAGCATCTCGATGTACTCCTTTCGCCTCTCCTCAGTCCTCTCAGTATCCCACTTCTTCTTCGCTAATCTCTTTCCTTGTATGACTCCCTGTATTTTGGGGTTCCACCACCAAGTCTCCTTCTCCCCTTTCCTACCAGATGACACACCAAGTACTCTCCTGCCTGTCTCTCTGATCACCTTGGCTGTCGTCGTCCAGTCTTCCGGGAGCTTCGGTTGTCCATCGAGAGCCTGTCTCACCTCTTTCCGGAAGGCTGCACAACATTCTTCCTTTTTCAGCTTCCACCACATGGTTCTCTGCTCTACCTTTGTCTTCTTAATCTTCCTACCCACCACCAGAATCATCCTACATACTACCATCCTATGCTGTCGAGCTACACTCTCCCCTACCACTACTTTACAGTCAGTAACCTCCTTCAGATTACATCGTCTGCACAAAATATAATCTACCTGCGTGGTTCTACCTCCGCTCTTGTAGGTCACTATATGTTCCTCCCTCTTCTGGAAATAAGTGTTCACTACAGCCATCTCCATCCTTTTTGCAAAGTCCACCACCATCTGCCCTTCAAAGTTCCTTTCCTGGATGCCGTACTTACCCATCACTTCTTCATCGCCCCTGTTTCCTTTACCAATATGTCCATTACAATCTGCACCAATCACAACTCTCTCGCTGTCTGGGATGCTCAGAACTACTTCATCTAGTTCCTTCCAGAATTTCTCTTTCAACTCTAGGTCACATCCTACCTGTGGTGCATAGCCGCTAACCACATCATACATAACACCCTCCATTTCAAATTTTAGTCTCATCACTCGATCTGATACTCTTTTCACCTCCAAGACATTCTTAGCCAGCTCTTCCTTTAAAATAACCCCTACTCCATTTCTCTTCCCATCTACTCCGTGGTAGAATAATTTAAACCCTGCTCCCAAACTTCTAGCCTTACTACCTTTCCACCTGCTCTCTTGGATGCACAGAATATCAACCTTTCTCCTAATCATCATGTCAACCAACTCCTGATCTTTTCCTGTCATAGTCCCAACATTCAAAGTCCCTACACTCAGTTGTAGGCTCTGTGCATTCCTCTTTTTCTTCTGACGCTGGATCCGGTTTCCTCCTCTTCTTTGTCTTCGACCCACAGTAGCTGAATTTCCACCGACGCCCTGCAGGTTAGCAGTGCTGTTGACATATACAGTGAAGAAAATAAATATTTGAAAACCCTGCTATAATGCAAGTTCGTGCATCGAAGACATGAAAGCTAATGCGCTCCGAGTGAGCGTCCGGAAAGCCCATACGTAACGTCTGAGTGTGGTGTGTTACCCGACAGAGAAACTTGACGTTCGCGGCGTAGGTGTTATGAAGCCGCTGCATGGGGAAGGTTGCTGCCCCCAACGCCTCGACCAAGCGGGGATTTATCAGGTTTGCATCCGACCCGGAGTCAATGAACGCAGTCACAGTACATGAGCGGGAGTCCATTCCCAAGGTGAGGTGAAGAAGCAACCTCCCTGACTCTGCCGCTGTATACCGCACACTCACCAGAGTGGAGATCCTGAGATCGGGGTGCTTTGGTTGAACCGGGCAGTGTCCCAGATGCCCGCAGTAGAAACAGCGCCCCTCCCGTCGGTGGCACAGATGCTCCTCCGCTGGGCTGTGGAGACCCTCCACCTGCATGGGTTCAGTCGTGGAGGGCAGCGTGGGTGGCCGGGCAGCAGCCGGACTGGGCACCTCCATCTCCCCCTCGGTCATCGCGTCCATTTGCCCCTGCATTACCAGTCGCTGGTCGACCTTGAGGGCCAATGCGATGAGAGCGTCCAGCAAAGGAGGGAGAGCCACGGTGATGATGAGACCACGGATCTGCGGAGAGAGTCCCTGGAAAAAGGTGTGGAACTCGATCGCGTATTCCGAGACGCGACGATGACCCTGGCGAAGTGTCATGAGTGAAGCCGCCGCCCTGCGTTCCGGCGCCGCATACTGGAACACTTGGGTGAGTGCACAGATGAATGATGTCCAGGAATGACATGTCTCTGAGTTATGACTCCATTCTTTCCGTCATGTGGGAAATGACGAAGCCGATCCTGGAGCCATTTAATGCAACCTTAAACCTGAATGCCATACAAAAGAGTTCGCATACTACGGAGGGAGTTGAAGTGTTTTAACCAAAGACCGTGAGGAAGTTTTAGATTTTTACAAATAGGAAACAACTGGTTGTTATTAATGTAGACTGCAGCTAACAGGGTAAACTATAGTGACATCACGTGCATGGACCCTAGGCCACTACTACATTTCATTCCAGCAGAAATCCCAAAACAGTGTACCCTGGAGGTAATGACGAAAACAACTCCTAACACCACTTGTCAGAAATGGAATAGGGGTTATCCAACAACTCAGGCAGTAAATGATAAACTGATATTTTCCACTAATGTTGCATTGGCTAATTTCTCCTGTGTTAGTCTCACGGGAGAATCACACCGTGAGTTGAGGAATGACCCTCGCCACAAAAAGTAGGAAGTTTTGAGACAATAGACACGGACACCAAAGGCAAGGAGAGAGGAAGTCACAGTGAGTTGGCCTGATACTACTACAATAATACTCTACTTGAGCCTTTTATTAAGAATCACATAGTTTAGTCAGTCGTAGGCCCCATAGCTCAGTGGTTAGAGCATTGGTTTAGTAAACCAGGGGTCATGAGTTCGTATGCCACTGCGACTTCCACTCCCCGAGAGGGGTTGCGTCAGGAAGGGCATCCGGCGTAAAAACTGTGCCAAACAAATATGAGCGTTCATCTGAGATATAACGCTGTGCCGACCCCTAACGGGACAAGCCGAAAGAAACCGTTGCATAGTTTAATCAATACAGAAGTCAACATGAGATTACATAGAAAGTGATGAAAACATCGCAAAAGGTTATTTGTTTTTACCCTGACAGAGTTGTTTCGTCTGCCTGCATTCGCAACCCTTTGTCCCTGGCCTGTATTTTTAAAGCAAATGTTGTTCAACTGCTCTAACCTAAGTGTGGGTGGCAGTGTCCTGTGCTCCCAGAATTGTAGTTAATGTTATTCCTTTAAACTGAGACTACTTGTTTTAATGAAGTACATAATAAGGTAGTTATACAATTATGTGTGTGGATAAATATGGTTAATATTGTTTGTTGTAATCTTGGAACTATATTTGAGAGTATTCCAATACTACATTACATTTGATAATATGGTTGTACACACACACATATATATATATATATATATATATATATATATATATATATATATATATTTATCTCAGTTAGCTTTACAGGCACAGCTGTTAAGGTGGGAAGTCTCAACAAAACATAGTGTCCTGATATCCATCGGCAAACTGCCCCACTGCTCCCATCCAGCGATATGTGGTGGTGATGTGTTGGTCAAAAGCTGCATGACACACTGATAAACGCACCAGGAACATGTGCACTGGTATCAAGCAGACTTTAGTGCCATAAGAGAGCCAGCAGCAAGCTGCAACTTCACTCATGGCGTTCCAGAACCGCATTGCGGTTGACATGCTCCTGCCCAAGAAGGGTGGTGTCTGCTCAATGTTCAGTGACCAGTGTAAACTAAATAACACAGCACCTGATGGGTCACTCACAAGGGCCATTCAAGGCCTCCGCACCCTGAACCACAAGATGAAGGAGCACTTTGATGTGAACACATCAGCGTGGTCTGAGTGGTGGGAAAAAAGTTTGGCAAATGTAAAAATTTGGTGTTCTCTGTCCTAGTTTCTATAGCTGTTTGCAGCTATTCTTGCATTGTGTGGATAATGCTGTATTTCCTGCATAAAAGCATCACTTAACCATCTTATAACCACTGCTATTGCCCCGACAAATTCAAAATTGGCAGAAATATATCCACTATTGGCACAACAGGGTAATGACAGTGATATTGTTGACCACAGTAATGACATTATGACTTCTCTTCCAGACCTGTTCTCTAATCCAGAAGATTACAAATAATTAGTGCTATATTTTCCACCGAGTGTAACCATATTTGTTTTCATAAATATGATTCTGTAGAATAGAGCTGAAAGGATAATCTATTAGATGATGTGAGGATTTGACCAAATGTAGGATAAACAGTAGGATAATGTAGAAATAATTTTAAATATAATTAAGTAACTGCTTCTGCCTGCAATGAAGATATGTTTTTCCCTGCTCCAGTTCAGTAACTGTTTCTGCCTGCATTGAAGAAATGCTTTGCCCTACTCCAATTCTGTCACTGTTTCTGCCTGCAATGAAGAAATGCTTTGCTTTGCTCCAATTCACTTACTGTTCCTGCCTGCAATGAAGAAATGCTTTGTTTCTGCCTGCAATGAAGAAATGCTTTGCTCTGCTCCAATTCAGTTCCTGTTCCTGCCTGCCACGAAGAATGTTTTGCTTCTGCCTGCAATGAAGAAATGCTTTGCTCTGCTCCAATTCAGTTACTGTTCCTGCTTGCAATGAAGAATGCTTTGCTCTGCTCTAGAAAATGTAGTAGCAATGTAGGATAAATAGGGGGGAAATGTAGGAATAATTGTGAATATAATTATCATACATCTGCTTCCAATAAAGAAACACTTTACTCTGCTCTAGATAACGTGGCCGCCGCCTAGCAGGAGATAGCAAGAACAAAAACATCTAATCATCAGAACTTTTAGAACCAGGAGCACCTGCTGCCTCTTAAAGAAATAGGACCACACATGTACCCAGCACTCTACCACACACATGCACACACACATGAACAAACAAGTACACTTTTTTTCCAACTATCTTTTGTTTGCCGTCTCCTTTTTTTAACATCCATGTAAAATATGGGCGTCATGAAACTAAATAAATAGAGGTGCTGATGAAAGGATAATCATAGAGTGCAGTGGCGAACTGTACGAGACACTTCCTCTCCTCTCTCCCCGCGAGTTGTCAAACTTGAACTGGTGTATTTGCTTCCTTTTTTGTACTGCTTAATGAATCTAATTGGTAAACCTGATATGGATGTGCACCAAAATCTCACAAAACATGGCTGCGGTCGTCCTCTCCTTAATACAGTGCAGTCGTCCTGTCCTTTGTGCAGAAAAATAAAACCCCAAAGCATCATGCTACCACACCCATGCTTCATGATAAGGATGGTGTTCTTGGGATGGAACTCATCATTTGTCTTCCTCCAAACACAGTTAGTGGAATTGTGACCAATTGTGACATTTTGGTCTCATCTGACGACAAAACTTTCTCCCATAACTCCTCTGTATAATCCAAATGGTCATTGGCAAATTTAAGACGGCCCTTGACATGTGCTGGTTAAAGCAGGGGAACCTTCCGTGCCATGCATGATTTCAGACCATGATGTCTGAGTGTATTACCAACAGTCACCTTGGAAACGGTGGTCCCAGCTCTTTTCAGGTCATTGACCAAGTCCTATCGTGCAGTCCTGGGCTGATTCATCACCTTTCTTAGACCCCACGAGGTGATTTCGTGCATGGGGCTCCACTCCGATTGAGGTTGATCGTCATGTCTTCCTGACGTGGCTTCTTTCATTTTTTAATGATTGCTCCAACAGTGGACCTTTTTTCAACAAGCCGCTAGGCAGTTTCTCCGTAGCCCTTTCCAGCCGTGTGGAGTTGTACAATTTTGTCTCTGGTGTCTTTAGACAACACCTGTTTGGTCTTGACCATGTTACAAATTTGAGTCTTACCGATTGTATGGAGTGGACATGTGTCTTTATGCAGGGACCTGAAACTCTGGTTTTCTCAGCGACAGCCCAGAATCCTCTCTGATCTAGAGAAGATCTGTGTGGAAGTGGGCCAAAATCCCTCCTGCAGTGTGTGTAAACCTGGTGAGCAACTACAGGAAACGTTTGACCTCTGTAATTGCAAAAAATGGGCTACTGTTCTAAACATTAACATTGATTTTCTCAGGTGTTCAAATACTTATTTGCAGCTGTAACACACAAATAAATCGTTAAAAAAATCCTCCAATGTGATTTCTGGATTTTTATTTTTAGATGATCTCTTTCACAGTCGACATGCACCTATGATGAAAATTTCAGACCCCTTCATGATTTCTCAGTGGGAGAACTTGCAATATAGCAGGGTGTTGAAATACTTATTTTCTTCACTGTATTTCTTAAGTAATAGTGACTTTACCATCTGAGTGTTTGAAATGTATTTCTAGAAATTTGCTCAATTTTCCCAGGTCCTTCATTTTAAACCTCTCAGTCAGCATCCTTTTAGCACTTTTCACAATCTCCTGAGTATTAGCAGCAATGATATCATCAACCCACACAATCAGAAAAACTTTTTCATGTCATCTTTCTTTTGAGTACATATAGTTATCAGGGAGATTTTGATTGAAACAATTTTCAGATATATATTAATGTAACAGCAATGCAGCCTGATGGGATTCCAAGCCAGTGCAACCTGTAGGCCGGTCCCAAGCCTGGATAAATGCAGAGTGTTGCGTCAGGAAGGGCATCCAGTGTAAAACGGTGCCAAACAAATATGAGCATTAATCTAAAGAAAACCATACGGTATCGGTTATGGCCTGGGTTAACGATGCCCGACCCCAGCACCATAAACTTGCAGGGTGTGAGTGAAAGTTCAGATACTGTGGGTCAAAGACAAAGAAGAGGGGGAAAGCTGATTCATCAGCAGGAGAAGAAGAGGAATGCACAGGGCAACTGAGTGGAGGGACTTTGAATGTTGGGACTATGACAGGAAAAGCTCAGGAGCTGGTTGACATGATGATTAGGAGAAAGGTCGATATATTGTGCATCTAAGAGAGCAGGTGGAAAGGTAGTCAGGCTAGAGGGTTCGGAGCAGGGTTTAATTATTTTACCATGGAGTAGATGGGATGAGAAATGGAGTAGGGGTTATTTTAAAGGAAGAGCTGGCAAACAATGTCTTGGAGGTGAAAACAGTATCAGATCAAGTGATGAGGGTGAAATCTGAAATTGAGGGTGTAATGTATAATGTGATTAGCGGCCATGCCCCACAGGTAGGATGTGACCTAGAGTTGAAAGAGAATCCTGGAAAGAACTCGATGAAGACAGAGAGTTGCAAATAGTGCGGAATCTAATGGACATGTTGGTGAAGGATACAGGGAGGATGAAGAAGTGATGGGTAGGTACAGCATCCAGGAAAGGAACTTCGAGGGAAGAGATGGTGGTGGACTTTGCAAAATGGATGGAAATGGCAGTAGTAAGCAGTTTTTTCCAAGAAGAGGCAGGAACATGCAGTGACCTACAAGAATGAAGGTAGAAGCATGCAAGTGGGTTATATTTTGTGTAGACTATCACACGATTCATCAGTTTAAACTGCTCCCTTTCCACAATTGTCATTGCTTTGGTCTATAATGGGAACCGCAAAAGGGCAAAAGCATTCTGTACAAGCTTAACACAATGTAGGACATTGACACACTCTTATCTTCTTCCTGTTCTAAATGAACATCTTGCACATCTGTGACTCTTCTTAGGAATAGTTGCTATAAACAGAAATGAAATATTGGAACGTCTCCAATTGGGGCAGGATATCATCACTGACCCAGAGAGAGCACTTCCCCATTTTCCGACTGAGGAACAAAGTCTCAGATTTGGAAGTGATGATTTTCATTCCGGCTGCTTCAAACTCAGATGTGAGAGCTGGAGATCACGGCTTGATGAAGCCAACAGAATTAAATCATCTGAGAAAAGCAGAGCTGTATTACTGAGGCTAGCAAACTGGACCTCTCTAGAAATTCTCTCCAAAAAGTTATAAAACAAATCTGTGATAAAGGGCAGCCTTGGTAGAGTCCAACCCTCACCAGAAATAAGTCCGACTTATTGCCAGCATTGTGGGCCAAAGTCTCACACCGGTCATACGGGGACTGAACTGCCGCAATCAGAGGGTTCGATACCCTGTACTCCTGATGCGACTCCTACAAGACTTCCTGAGGGACATGGTCGAATGCCTTCTCCAAGTCCACAAAACAAATGTAGAGTGGGTGGGAAAACTCCCATGCACCCTTGAGGACCCTGCCAAAGGCATTGAGGTGATCCATTGTTCCACGGCCAGGAAAAAAACCACACTGCTCCTCCTGAGTCTGAGAGAGAGAGAGAGAAGGAAGAATAGAAGAGGCAAGTGTGAAGGACCAGGAAGTGGCAATGATTAGTAAGGCGGAAGTTAGAAAGGCACGAGAGAGGATGAAAAATGGAAAGGCAGTTGATCCTGATGACATACCTCTGGAAGTATGGAAGCAATTTGGAGAGGTGGTTGTGGAGTTTTTTAACTTATTGAATAAAATACTAGTGGGCAAGAAGAGGCCTGAAGAATGGAGAAAAGTGTACTAGTTCCCATTTTTAAGAACAAATGAAACGTGAAGAGCTGTGGGAATTATAGAGGAATAAAGTTGATGAGCCACACAATGAACTTATGAGAAAGAGTAGTGAAGGCTAGACTCAGGACAGAAGTAAGTATCTGTGACAGTATGGTTTCATGCCTAGAAAAGGTACCATAGGTGCGTAATTTGCCTTGAGGATACTCGTGGAAAAGTTCAGAGAAGGTCAGAAGAAGTTGTTGTTTCTTTGTGAATCTAGAGAAAGCCTATGACAGAGTACCAAGAGAGCAACCGTGCTACTGCATGCATAAGAATGGCGTGACGGGGAAATATGTCAGAATAGCAGTCACTGAGATTTGACGGGTGCATATGTGCCCGCGCGCCATCGCACTCGCAAATCTTCATAGTCGAGCACGTAAAATCATGCGCATAAAATTTGTTACGAGTAGAAATAGATATATAGATATGATACATTATAGAAAGAGACATTGAAAGACATCATTTATTTTGTATAGACTCTCTAAGTTGCGCGAATGCACACTGATGGGAATGTAAATTATGTATTCTGAATCTCTGAATGAGCCATGTAACTTCAGTGGACGACACTGATCTGACCACAGTGCATATGTGTGATGTGGTGTGGTCAAACTGTTCAAAGTGAGTGCTCACGGGATTATTTCATAAATGTTGGTAACAAAAAAAGCCTGATCCTAAACAATCAGTATTCACCTGGAAACAGGAAATGCAAGATAATAGGACTGAGCATGTTTGGAAGTTATGCTAAAACCACATGTTCAGAGCTTCTTCACGTACTGCTAGTGCATTTACATCGAAAGTCATCAACATCATGAGCCATGTCAAAGGAAATTCAATTACACTGAAAACATTTCTGGGCTATAACACAGTTAATGTTTCTAATGATAATAAGTATGAGATTGTGATTTATTTTGACTTCATCTAAGTTCCAAGGTTATAGTTGTCTGTATAACTTTATCTAAACGGTCATTTTCTCCTGGGGTACCGTGTTACCTTGAAGTTGAAAACTATTACCCTCTACATGCTTTCGGAAGATATAGATCATCTACTGATAGCTTACATCAATGGATTAACAATGGATACCGTCGTAAATTACGCCAGGTTAACACAATACATCATCATGAAATAAAATGTGTTGACGGTATGAATATTTAGTTTAGAAATTGAATGTCTATTGACCTCTTGAAAAATGTCTGTCTCAGTCTGTGCAGTGTCAATAAAATATGACTACGGTTTTAGGTAACAACTACAAGTTATTTTTTTTTTTTTCTTGAGATTCCATCCCGAATCACACCCACAACTTTATACCTGCGGGCATGACTGGTGGACCACACTCGTAACTTTATATCTGTGGGCATGACTGACCAAACCTGTAAATTTTTCAAATGTGAGTGACAGCAGAATAGTGCAGGACATGTATGAGGGCAGCAGAACAGTGGTGAGGTCTGCTGTAGGTGGGACAGAAGAATTTAAGGTGGAGGTGGGATTGCATCAGGAAACAGCACTGAGCCCCTTCCTGTTTGTAGTGGTCATGGATAGGCTGACAGATGAGGTTAGATTAAAAATAAATAAATTATTAAAAAAAAACAAGACTATCCAATCATCCACCTCGTCGCATGATTCAGGTGTGGCCAATAAATTGATCGCACACACATAAAGGCGCGTTCTAGGAAGCTGGCCACCTATTTACGGCAGTCGCGGCAACGCTTCACATGTAAGTAAGTTATGCCTCCATCTTTCTAAATGTTCCTCCTACTGAACATCATTGTCCAAGGGGATTCAGTCTAAACTTGTCTATCAGCCTATCCATGACCACTGCAAACAAGAAGGGGCTTAGAGTTGATTCCTGATGCAGTAAAATCTCCACCTTAAATTCTTCTGTCACACCTGTAGCACACTTCACTACTGTTCCTCTGCCCTCATACATGTCCTGCACTATTCTGTAGTCACTCATATTTGAAAAATTTATGGGTGTGGTCAGTCATGCCTGCAGATATAAAGTTTCGAGTGTGGTACCACCAGTCATGCCCGCAGGTATAAAGTTGTGAATGTGATTTGGGATGGAATCTCAAGACCTTAAAATAACTTACTGAGTTGTTTACCTGAGTATGTAGTTGTTACGTAAAACCATAATCATAATTTATTGACACTGCACAGACTAAGACAGACATTTTTCAAGAGGTCAATAGACATTCAATTTCAAAACTAAATATTCATATCATCAAATCATTTTATTTCATCATAATGTATTGTTATAATCGAGAAAAATTTTCAAGAGCAATTTTGTGTTTTTACCCACAATGAAATCCCCGTCTGTTTTTCTTGGTGTAAAACTGAATAATTGCTTGCAGATATTTTTAGCAATGCATGTTGAAAGCTGAATGATGCTCCCAAACAGTTTTCAGGTTAAAGTTATGTTGCTTCCTATATTTAAAATACAGAATTAGCTTTTTGTACACTGTATTGTCTGTCCTTTCATCCTCAATCAGGCTGTGACCAGGTCCAACATTATACACCATCTCATCCTGTACTTTCTACTATAGCTTCAGACCAGACAATTTTTTACTCAAAAAAGAGGAAATGTTGTTCAGTTTCATCACTTTTTCTCCGAGTACTCGCATACCTCGAGATACAGTCACGAAACAGCACCTCTTTTTTTTTTACATTTGCCACTATTATCAGGAGTAAACATGAGGAGCATGTCTAACCTCTTTGCTCTATGCTGCCCAGACTGTGTTGCTCACCATAGCACTGGTGGTGGGTGGTGTTTGTAATTATGAGTCTACCCCTTTAAGAGTGGGCGGGGGCGGTTTCAGGTAAACCAGGAAGTAGAAATAGGCTGAGCACCAGGTAGTTGTTAGAGACTGTGTGCTAATAGGTTAAAAAAAAAAAATCCCGTCAGGCTGTGGTTCACTGCGCTGGATTGGTTTTCATGTGCGCTGAGTGTGCGACAAGTGTGCAATTGTGCAGTGACGCAGTTTAGAGGGAACGTTGGTCAAGACTACACAAAATAAACGACGTCTTTCAATATATATGTATTTCTACTGATTTTTCGTGGCTGCACAGTGGATCTGCTTGTAAAGGGCTGGACTAACAGTTCTGAGGACCTGGGTGTGATCCCAGCCCCGCATTTGTGAAGTTTGCATGTTCTCCCTTTGCCTGCGTGGCTTTTCTCCGTGCACTCCGGTTTCCTCCCACATCCCAAAAACATGCAACATTAATTGGACACTCTAAATTGCCCCTAGGTGTGATTGTGGGTGTTGATGTTTGTCTTTATGTCCCCTGCGATTGCCTGGCAACCAGTTCAGGGTGTACCCTGCCTCCTGCCCGTTGACAGCTGGGATAGCACAAACAAGTTGCGATAAGATTGTTTCAATAGGATGGTGCAATGGTGCACACGTGTAGGTAGCGTGGCATCAATTCCCGCTCAGGGATGGTGTTGATATCTGCCCTGCGACTGGCTTCGGGGTGTAGTCTGCCTTTGCCCGAAGTTAGCTGGGATAGGCTCCAGCTCTCTCTCCGAATAAATGCAGATGCGTCAGAAAGGGCATCCTGCATAAAAAAAAAATCAAAAAGACTGTTACCGCCGCACCACAGTGACAATGGCACAAAAATGGTTTTACACATCAATGCTGATACATTTCCAAATTTGTTTCCAGTTCCTATAAATTTGATGCATATGAAATTCCCTGGTGACACGTCATGAGAAAGCAATGTTTTTTTGTTTTTTCAAAAAAAGTTAATGGATACATAGTATCCCCCCAACCCCCGTTTTTTTTTTTTTTGCATTCATGATCAGGTAATAGCACTGGAATTATCTGTGGACCCATTCAAACAACACAATCGTTTGAACAAGTTTTTGCAACTTGTTTTACTTCTTCTTCTTTTCCTTTCGGCTTGTTACGTTAGGGGTCGCCACAGTGTGTCATCTTTTTCCATCAAAGCCTATCTCATGCATCTTCTTCTCGAACACCCATTGTCCTCATGTCTTCCCTCACAACATCCATCAACCTTTTCTTTGGTCTTCCTCTCGCTCTTTTGCCTAGCAGCTCCATCCTCAGCACCCTTCTACAAATGTACTCACTCTCTCACTTGTGGACATGTCAAAACCATCATAGTCTGCTCTCTCGAACCTCGTCTCCAAAACATCCAACCTTGGCTGTGCCTCTAATTAGCTCATTTCTAATCCTATCCAACCTGCTCAGTCCGTGCGAGAACCTCAACATCTTTATTTTTGCCACCTCCAGTTCTGCCTCCTGTTGTTTTTTTAAGTGGCACCATCTTTAATCTGTTCATCATGGCCAGCCTTACCACTGTTCTATAAACTTTGCCCTTCATTCAAGCAGAGACTCTTCTGTCACATAACACACCAGACACCTTCCGCCAGCTGTTCCAACCTGCTTGGACCTCTTTCTTCACTTCTTTACCAGACTCACTATTGCTCTAGATTGTTGACCCCAAGTATTTGAAGTCATCCACCCTTGCTATCTCTTCTGCCTGTAGCCTCACACTTCCCCCTCCACACTTCTAATTCACACTTATGTATTCTGTTTTATTCATTCCTCTCATTTCCTGTGCATTCCTCGATCTTTGTAATTCTTCCTCCACCTGCTCCCTTTCACTGCATATCAAAATATCATCTGCAAACATCATGGTCCAAGGGGATTCCTTCATCACCCTTACCTTCTGCACATCCTTCCCTTCTCTATCACTCTGTCTGGCCAACCTGTAGAGATCCTTTTCTCCTTCTTTTGTGTCCAACCTGGTGTACATGTCGTCATATGCCTCTTGTTTAGGTTTTTGCCTTCCGTCGCATCTCAATGTATTCCTTTTGTCTCGCCTCAGTCCTCTCACTGTCCAACTTCTTCTTCCCTAATATCTTTCCTTGTATGACTTCCTGTATTTTGGGGTTCCACAACCAGGTCTCCTTCTCCCCTTTCCTACCAGACGACACACCAAGTACTCTCCTGCCTATCTCTGTGATCACCTTGGCTGTAGTAGTCCAGCCTTCTGAGAGCTCCTCCTGTCCATCGACACCCTGTCTCGCCTCTTTCCGGAAGGCCGCACAGCATTCTTTCTTTTTCAGCTTCCACCACCTGGTTCTCTGCTCTACCTTTGTCTTCTTAATTTTCCTACCCACCACCAAAGTTGTCCTACACACCACCATCTTGTGTTATCGAGCTAGACTCTCCCCTACCACTACATTACAGTTACTAACCTCCTTCAGATTACATCACCTGCACATAATATAATCCACCTGCGTGGTTCTACCTCCACTCTTCTCGGTCACTATATGTTCCTGCCTCTTCTGGAAAAAAAAAGTTTTCATTACTGCCATTTCCATCCTTTTTGCAAAGTCCATCACCATCTGTCCCTCAAAGTTCCTTTGCTGAATGCCGTACTTACCGCTCACTTCTTCATCGCCCCAGTTTCTTTCACCAACATGCCCATTACAATCTGCACCAATCACAACTCTCTCTCTCTCTGGGATGCTCAAAACTACTTCATCGAGTTCTTTCCAAAATTTCTCTTTCAACTCTCAGTCACATCCTACCTGTGGGGCATACTCACTAATCACATCATACATAACACCCTCAATTTCAAGTTTCAGCCTCATCACTCGATCTGATACTCTTTTTACCTCCAAGATGTTCTTAGCCAGCTCTTCCTTTAAAATGACTATTACTCCATTTCTCTTCCCCTCTATTCCATCGTAAAATAATTTAAGCCGTGCTCCTAACCTTCTAGCCTTGCTATCTTTCCACCTGGTCTCATGGATGCACAATATATTAAGCGTTCTCCTAATTATCATGTCAACCAACTCCTGACCTTTTCCTGTCATAATCCCAACATTCAAAGTCCCTTCATTCAGTTGTAGGCTATGTGACTTCCTCTTCATCTTCTTCTTCGGTAAGCTGTTTTCCTCCTCTTCTTTTTCTTTTACCCACAGTAGTTGAATTGTTAACCTGCAGGTTAACGATGCCGGGGAGGAGGTAGTTGATATTTTGTCCGGAAATGCCTGTTGCTATTTGAAACTATTTTTTTTTTTTTTTTTACATCTAATTTAGTATTAAAATATGTAGTCACTGCCTTTAACCTCAAAACTGTTTCAAAGGCAATTTATTATAGTTTGTGACCTGCACAAATCTATACAATTTAGGATTTTATAAACCCTAGTTCCATCTATAGGTACACATAATTTAACACTCTGTTGGCCTGATTATGGTCACAAGATTGTGGTTTTAGATTTACGGATCTACCGTGTCATTTTAATGAACTCAAATTCATTTTTTTTTAAGTATTAACAATGGTTTCAAAATGAATAACCTTCTTACAATCGACAAATGAACTTAAATATTCCTTTTTGCTATTTTTAAAGCTGTTTGGACTTGTCAATCACCCCTGAAAGGGACCTTCCCACTTATGCAATTTTTTTTTTCTCCATCATTCGTCTATCTCTTATTGTGTGGAAAATATTGGTAATTTGTATGCTCTCCCAAACATGTTTTGAATGGAATGAGACCTGTCGTGCTTGTAATGTATGTATAGTTTGACTAAATCTATCCATTGCGTCCATGGTCTGTGTTTCTTTTATGCATTTCTTCAGTCTGTTCTTAATTGTACTATTCATTCTCTCACTTTGTGGATGGTAAGAACAGTGGTGTTTCAAGTTCATGTGGATCATAAATCTTATTTTGTTGACCACTTTGTTTACAAAGTGTGTTCCATTGGTATGATGTCTTTGCACAATGCTTCAGCTACTGTTAGTGCATCAGGTTGTTTAGCTGGCAATATTTCTACCCTTTCTTCATTTCTTGAAAGAGCATCGATGATGACTAAACAGTATTGTTTTTTCTCACTTTTGTTTCGTTCAATGAAATTCATGTGTATCGTCTGAAACGGATATGTAGCCCGATGAAACTGACCACGTTTTGGACACACATTCCCTTTTGGATTATGTCGAGCACAGGTCAAACAAGCCCTACAGAATTTTTTTGCATACAAGTTAAATCCATAGGTCATATAATGCACTATCTTTCTTTAGCTTCACTTTAATTTCCAAGCAATAAGCATTAATTGTATAAACATTCTTGTGAATACAATTCCCTCATGCATTCAACAGGCTTGTTCTTGTCGGGAGCACATCGTGTGTTGACTTGTCTGAGAGAGACAGTCATACACAGGTTATATCTTTACACAAAGCAGTTTCAAAGCATCATCTACTTCAATATAAGCGAGATAAAACAAATGTCAAAACAGCTACTTAAAACTGCATTTAAAAAGTAGGATCAGCGCTTGCAAACACCCTGTGTGACAATTCAAGGATATTGCAAACATCGGGTATGGCAATTCAACTGTGTTGCAAACATCCTGTTTGGCGCTTGCAGACATTTTGGTTGCCTCAGCATTCTCACCGCTACAAACCGCAGGGTGTGAACAGCTGCTGAAATTTATCCTGTTGATATCTTTATTAATAAACAACAATGTGAAAACAAAAATATAAAATCTATCAGATTTTAAGGTTACTGACTTTGGTATGTGTATGTATTGTGGTAAGAATAAGTGGGAGAGTTGTGTTTATTTGAGAGACTTTTGCTGTGCTGGCGACCTGGTTAAGGTATAATTTGGTTTGGTGACATCTAGTGTTTGAATTAAGAGTTGGTTCTAGGGCTCAGCTCAACACATGAACCCTAGCCACTCAAGCCAATTATTATCAAATGCTCCATCGCGTCACGTGGCATGGCAACCTATTTAACAAACATGATTCTATATTCTATTCTGATTCTATATTCTTCAATTGTTCATTGTTTGTTTTGCTCTTCCAATGACAGGATGATAATTCGAGCAGAAATGCGCTCTATTAACCCTTGAACTCGATGATTAAGATCCCTGCTGCTTGGAGAAAGTACTTCATTTTAATAATTTGGATTCCAATAGCTCCTGATGCTTTGAAAAATTTCCCTTCATTGCTGTCATCCAAATTTGTTGTACTTCCACACCATTTAAGTGGTAAGACTTTCTCAAGTCTTCCATTCACTGGACAAATTCTTTTACATCAACTTTATGAGATGATTTATAATACATTTTATGACCATTTTCACATCATCATGAGTCTAGTTTTTTTTTTCAAGTTAATGTGTGTTTTTTCATTTTATCCTGCCGGTTAACTATATTTGTGTGTGTGTTGAGCTGGCCAGCAAAGCCATATTGTGCTATCCACAAATTTAGATGTTTTATTTTAGAAGGACATTGACTTTCTACAAACTTCTAGTCCTCACACATTAATTTTTCTTTCAGATGGTCTGTATCAAATATTTTGCCATTTGTTTTTCCCCCTGTTGGAGTCATTGGTTTACCTAGGGTGAGTATACTGACTTCCCCCTGAAAAGGGTGACAATTACTTTCTTTTTGAGGTAATTCTCAAGCTTCTATCACAAGTGGCGGAGAATTCTTACCTCTGCATTCTCAACAGTTGTCACTCAATTTCTTGTTCAAATGAGGTAGTGAACCTACGCTCACTCTTTTACACATGCACACGTTTCACCGAGCTCAAGTACGTACAGGATACACATTGCCCTTTTCTCTGTTTTATAGACCAATTTGTCTACTCGATAGGGACTAGTATTCTCGAGGTTTGGTTCTGCCGCAGTCGCGCAGATGGGCAAAATCACTCATTCCTCATGAGTGTGTGAGTTTCCTACTCACCAGAGATGTCTCCACTTCCTTCGGCTTCTCGTCAACCCTCAGCCTCAAGACGCAAAGCCAAGGCCCAGTCCCGGAAAGAGTCTCAAGTGCCGTGGCCATGGTCTTTACCTGGACGTCGACTCAGCCCCTGGAAACCTCAGGTATCTTGAGATCCGACTCGAAGGAGAAAATAAATGTCAGGTTTACCAATTAGACATTGATTAAACAGGAGAAAAAGGAAGCAAAGACATCAGTTGAAGTTTGACAGCTCACAAAGAGAGAGAAGAGGAACTGTTGCGTACAATTCACCACTGCATTCTCTAATTATCCTCTCCTCAGCACCTGTATTTATTTAGTTTCAAACAAAGTGTACTTGTTTGTTTGTGTGTATGTGTGTGTGTGTGTGTGTGTGAGTGTGTGCTTGTGTGTGTGTGTGTGTGGTGTGTGTGTGTGTGTGTGTGCGTGTGCGTGTGTGTGTGCGTGTGCGTGTGTGTGCGTGTGCGTGTGTGCATGTGTGTGGAAGATTGCTGAGTGGTCATCATTTCTTGAACAGACAATAGGTGCTCCTGGTTCTAACAGTTCTAATGATTAGATGTTTTTGTTCTTGTGCTATCTCCTGCTAGGCGGCTGCCACGTTATCTAGAGCGTAGCAAAGGTTTTATTTATTGGAAGCAGATGTATGATAATTATATTCACAATTATTCCTGCAATTCCAATGATAGGTTAACTGTGTCACTGAAGAAGAAACGAATGTCAATGTCAATGTCAATTTGGAAGCAGTAAGCGAATTGGCATGGGGGATCACCCATGAAGATGATGCCCTGCGACTCTACCAGGATCAACTGTGTGGTGCTGTATGTGAAACTGGTCCGTCACATTTTTTTCCCCCACATTTCCTATGCACAACAAGCAACATTATTAATTTGTTTCCATCAAATGTATCAAGTTCCCTTTAATTATTCAGGTATCTAGCTTCACAAGTTAGGGGTCCTTGAGTTGTCTCCAGATGTCATTGTCCTCTTCTCCCCATCAAGATCGAAGATATTCTGGCAAACACCAGAGGCCCAGGACCTGGTGGCTCCATTGATCGAGGTCAAGTGTCCATATTCAGTGGCACAGATGAAAATGGATGCAGCAAAGACACTTAAAACCTCGTTTCTTGGCGAGTAGTTAAACTGTCTTCAATATGCTACTTAATGCTACTTTACCTTACTTTACTTTAGGTTTTATTCTGATGTAATTTCAGAAGTACAAAATGACAACCTCATCGTCAAGAAAAGTCATGCATACTATCATCAAATACAGAGTCAGATGTACCTAACAGGAATAAGATGTGACCTTGTGGTATGGACACCAGAAGACTATGCCATCAACAGAATACCTGTAGATAGATCTAAGCACCCCAATCTGGGTATCCTAGAAGAAATGTGTTTTTCAAAATTTTTACTTTCAATTCCAGAATAACCATCTTCAATAGTTGTATCCGATCGGACACTATGTTTTGTCGTGTATACAGCCACCACCGTAGCTCGGGATTGACTTTGTAAGGCCATGAAGATATTATTTTTACAGCCAAAGTTGTTAAGGGTGGTTACAAAGTTAAAAAGCTTTTACAATATGTTGTTGCCTTTTATGCCTTTTTGATCAGAATTTAAATGTATTTATTTTGTACAAAAGGTGAGTAATAAGCAAGTTTCTATGTTTTAAAAAGGTAAGTTTTTATTTAATTGTTTGGACTGCTGAATGTACATACTATACATGGGAACACAGATTAAACTTCTGGTGTGTTGGCTCCAAATCATGACATGAGACATTTTAAAGAATTCGGTTTAAAATACAAAACACAGACTAATAGCACACAAGCATTCATATCAATTTCAGTATACAACTGTATCCACATTACATTCATAACATGTAAAATTTGGCATTCTCATTATTTCATTTATTTTTACAAATGCAACTTATCCTAAATATATATTGGAACATCAATAATCTTCTTGATAATCTACACATCTTTTAATACTTAACATGTACAGTGAAGAAAATAAGTATTTGAACACCCTGCTATATTGCAAGTTCTCCCACTTAGAAATCATGGGGTGAAATTTTCATCGTAGCTGCATGTCCACTGTGAGGGAAAAAATCTTAAAAGAGAAATCCAGAAATCACAATGCATGATGTTTTTAACGATTTATTTGTGTGATACAGCTGCAAATAAGTATTTGAAAACCTGAGATAACCAATGTTAATATTTGGTACAGTAGCCTTTGTTTGCAATTACAGAGGTCAAACGTTTTCTGTAGTTGTTCACCAGGTTTGCACACACTGCAGGAGGGACTTTGGCCCACTCCTCCACACAGATCTTCTCTACATTAGACAGGTTTCTGGGCTGTCACTAAGGGACACGGAGTTTCAGCTCCCTCCAAAGATTTTCTGTTGGGTTTAGGTCTGGAGACTGGCTAGGCCACGCCAGAACCTTGATATGCTTCTTACGGAGCCACTACTTGGTTTTCCTGGCTGTGTGCTTCAGGTCATTGTCATGTTGAAAGACCCAGCCATGACCCATCTTCAATGCTCTGACTGAGGGGAAGAGGTTATTCCCCAAAATCTCACAATACATGGCCGCTGTCATCTTCTTCTCAATACAGTGCAGTCGTCCTGTCCCATGTCCAGATAAACACCCCCAAACCATGATGCTACCACCCCCATGCTTTACAGTAGGGATTGTGTTTGTTGGAAGGAGGGCCTTTTGGGGTCATGTTTATCCAGTTCCAGGTTTGGTGAATAACTGGACTCCAGAGGCATGAAATATGACAAACATTTCGAAGTTTACTGAACAGAGCGCTCTGTGACACACAGTGTGACACCGACAAAGGCTGTGGTCCAACACCGAGAGAGTGTGTGTGTGTGTGTGTGTGTGTGTGTGTGTGGTGTGTGTGTGTGTGTGTGTGTGTAAAAGCAGAATAAAGCTTATATATGCAATGTTGCAACGCTACCGTTGGCGGACAAGTCTCAAAACAGGATCTAACTGATTTGACTAGACACCAAAGGCCAATGAGTCTACTGAAAAACACCTCCGTCCGCCACTCAAGGCCAGTGCCTGCTAAAAAAAACAACTCCGTTATGGTTAGTCACTCAAGGCTGAAGCCTGCTGGAAAAACAACTCCATTTAAGGCAGTTCCTGGAACCGGGTATTAGCCCAGGTTGCTGTGCTAAAATAACTTTTTCAGTCCCCCTTTGGGACTCAACAGTATTTTTCAAGTGGGGTGGAGGCATATAAGCAAACATTTCATTCACCCCCTCCCTCTTTCTGGAAAAGAACAGCAGTAACGCTGCTGGCTTTTTCAGACGCATCCAGGTAAAACATTTTGAAATAGTTAGGGATGGCTAGCTCACCAGCAGAGGACAGTTGCTGCAATAAATGAGTCTTCTTGCGCAGGTGTCCAATGGAGAAGGTGGTTAAAGTTTTTCATCCCCTTTTCATTGACAAGTGCCAGCAGTGAGTGTGTTAACTCTGTGAAATCAGGCACATGGTGTCGTTAGTAATTGCACAAGCCTAAAAAGGCAAGCTTTTGTTTGATGTTTGTAGGCTGTGGATTGTGTAGGTGCCTTGTGAGAAGAAGAGGTACCTTGTCGAGAAATAAGGCAGCCCACGAATGAAACTTGAGGGCGGGCAATTTGGAGCTTGCTTTTTGAACACTTTGAGCCAACCATGGCCAAATGAGGCAAAAGTGAGCGGGTGGCGTCCTTGCACATTATTTCAGAAGGAGCAGCAAGCAAAATGTCATCAACATATTTTCCCAGCAGTACTCCGTCGGGAAGCTACAAAGGAGCCAACAGTTGTTTCAAATAGGCATTAAAAAGTCCGGGTGAAAACACAAACCCTTGTGGAAGACGATTGTATGAATAACATTCGCCATTCCATGTGAACGCAAAATATTTCTGCATGCTTCGATCCAATGGGATCCAGAAAAAGGCATTTGTCAAATCAATGCAAGAGAAATTGTGTGGGATGGGGAAATTTGGGAAAGGGCCGAGTGGAGATTAGGAACGGGTAGTGTGGGTGTAGTGACAGCCGCATTGATGGCACGCAAATCATGGATCATTTGGTATTTACCAGTGTTTCTTTTTTCGACCGGCAAAATTGGTGTGTTGTATTGGGAGTGTGGAATTTTACACAACAGTCCAGCTTTTATTAATCCATCAATAGTGTCGGAAATGCCAATCAAACACTGCTTCTTGATTGGGTATTGTGGAACATAAATCGGGACGGGTGTCATTTGAAAGGCAACTGGAGTCACGTCGCAGAGGCCCACGTTGGTGGGATTGGTAGACCAAAAAGTGTCAGGCACATCAGCCAATCTCAGTGGAACCAAATCACTGTCAATTGTTTCTCGACCATGGTCTCTGACCTATAGGGAATGCTCGAAAATGGAAAAAGGGTGAAATGCATTAGATTGAATCCAATATGCATCAAGCGATGGCCAATACAACAACGTATTGGATAACGTTGGCTGCCAATCGGTAGCCATCGTGCATTCTCTGACAAAAGGGCCAAGATCAGGAGACACCATCAAAGAAATATGCGGGTGGAATATGGTCGGGTGGGTCAGCCGTCATGTACCATTTTAATTGTTCATCACTCAATGAAGTGTTGAAAGCCACTCCAGGTTTTCCCACGAATCAATCGCCAATGTTCAATTGTCAAACATCACCGTTGATGTTTTGAAATGAATCTGCATAAACCTCGTCGCCACGGCTGTCATAGTATAGAGTGCAGTGCATACAATCACAAACCATGTCATAAGCGCGAAGGTGTCAAATCCATGGCAGTCATAATGTCCAAAATTTTCAAAAATCTTTCCATCCTAAGGGTTCAATGTCCACGTGTGCCCAATAGATGTCAGCAGAGGTGGGGGCAACAACGGCAGATGTCGGGGACTCTTGAATCAATTGTAGAAATTGGGTATTAGAAAACTCATTTTTCGTAGAGCAGTGGAAAGTGTTTCCATCCGGAAACTGTAGAAAAAGTCCATCAGGGCTGCATTTGATAATTGGGACAGTCTTGATGAGGAGATCACTCCCCATTAAATTAACTGGGCAGTGGGGTCATACACAAAAGAATGCATGAGAGTCTGTGAATAACATTGAGTGGTAATGGGCGTCGTGTGAGGTAGGATAATTTCTTCACCCTTGAATCCAATAAGTGGAATGCCATTAGCCGTGCGGGAACATCCAGGAGGCAGCGCCATGACGGTGGAGTGTCTTGCTCCAGTGTCGACCATAAAAGGTGTAATTGTTCCTCCCACTGTCAGGCTGATCATCGGTTCCTGCAAGGCGTGGCCATTGGACTCATTGCTCCATCATTGCGGGTACTGGGCTAAGGAGAAATTGTCAAGCAGCTTGGTGAAGTGTGAAGTTGTACAATTTTGTCTCTCGTGTCTTTGGACAGCTCTTTGGTCTTGGCCATGTGACAAGTTTGAGTCTTATCGATTGTATGGGGTGGAAAGGTGTCTCTATGCAGCTAACGACCTCACACAGGTGCCTCTGATTCAGGATAATACATGGAGTGGAGGTGGACTTTTAAAGGCGGACTAACAGGTCTTTGAGGGTCAGAATTTTAGCTGATAAACAGGTGTTCAAACATTTATTTGTAGCTCTATCACAGAAATAAATCGTTAGAAAATCATACATTGTGATTTCTGGACTTTTCTTTTTACATTATCTCTCTCACAGTGGAAATGCACCAATATAGCAGGGTGTTGAAATACTTTTCTTCACTGTACATTTGTTGTTTACATTCCTCCTGCTTCTGATATTTCTTTCAACAATGGTGTTTGTAAGTTTAGTTGAAGATAATTGATTTTGGTAGAAATGGGTCTTCATGGGGCAGATAAGTGACCTAGTATCTTAACATTTTTTATTGTTTTGTTTGCCCATTCCACATGAATATGTGTACTTTCAATCTTGAAAGAAGCCGCAGCCTCTTGTGCTGTAAATGCGCTCTTGTCGGAAAGGATTTATGAGAGAAAAATAAATACATCTTGTCATAACCAGAACTCTAGTGTGGAACCAAATGCACGACGTAAGCAGGAAGACAGTTAAAGGAAGGTCTTTATTCGTTCCAAGGTCGTAAGATGGGAGGTCAGTCAGAGAGAGTAGCAGTATCAAGGAAGTTAAGCTTACTGGGTTGGTCGGAGGACAGGCAGTGGTCGATTCACCGGGATTCAGGATCAGGAACAAGGAAGTGCTGGAACGAGGCATGGATGGCAATGCTCTGGCAAAGCCAGACTGTCCGCTGGGTCCTATAAGTACTGGGGTTCATTATCGCAGATGAGGTGCAGGTGTGCGCCTCCTAATCAACGCAGGTGTGGAGGGGACCTCCACTACCAGGGCTGGGACCGGCAGGACCGTGACAGTCTGTCCGCACCGGGAGATCCTTTGTGGATAACCATACACGGTGTCCCACTTTGAACGTCGGTGCCCTTCTTCTCTTGAGATCTGCCGCGGACTTGTAGGAGCTGCCCATGCGTAGTAGCGTCTTCCTGGCTAGCTCCCAGGTCCGCTTGCAGCGTCTTACGACTGCCAACGCGGATGGCACCGCAGAGTCGGCAGCTACAGACGGAAACAGAGAGGGGGGTGGGTACCCATGAACAATGTGGAACGGAGCCATACCTGTGGAAGTGGAAGGCAGTGAGTTGTGGGCATATTCCACCCATCCGAGGTGCTGGCTCCAAGTGCTGTGATCATGTGATGCCAGACAGCGTAGACCGGTCTCCAGATCCTGATTTATTCTTTCCATTTGACCATTGGACTCAGGGTGATGGCCTGACGTAAGGCTTACTTTCGCCCCGATGAGGGTGCAGAACTCCTTCCAGTTACTGAGACACGAATTATGGTCCTCTGTCCGACACTACAACCACTGGTAGACCATGATAGCGAATGTCTTTATCTAGCAGGAGCTGAGCAGTATGCTTGGTGGACGGAATCTTAGAACAGGGTAGACCTGTCATGAAGTTTAGAGAGATGTGCGACCAAGGGCAAGAGGGAATTGGTAGTGGGCGCAATTCAGCCATGCAGATCGGGCACACGTTGACATACTCCTTCACGTCCCTTCCCAGGTTTGGCCACCAAAACCGTTGTTCAATTACTGAGCTGGTCTTTACCATGCCAGGATGGCAGACGGTCTTGTTCGTGTGGGCAAAATCAATGACGTCTCCCCGTAGCCAAGGTACCACAAACAGACAACCAGAAGGACATACGGCTGGGCCGGGAGAGTCCTTTAGGACCTCCTTTACCCGTTTCTCGATCTCCCAAGTGAAAGTGGTCACGAAGCAGGCCTCCGGAAGTATGGTTACACTCATGACTTCCGTTCACTCCTCTTCATAGATCCAGGATAGTGCGTCCGGTTTGCTATTCTTCGAGCCTGGACAAAAGGACAGAGTGAAACGGAAGCGAGTTAAAAAAAAGCACCCACCTGGCTTGGCAAGCATTCAATCTCTTGGCGGTTCTCAGGTACTCCAAGTTCTTATGATTAGTAAGGACCAGGAATGGCACTTGCAATCCCTCCAGCCAGTGCCTCCACTCTTCCAGCGCCGTTTTGACTGCCAACAATTCACGATCACCCACGTCATAGTTTTGTTTTGCCGGAGTCCAATTCATCCACTACCACCACAAACTGCCTCTCTGGATCTGGCATGATGAGGACTGGAGCTGTGGTAAAACTTGACCTAAGTCTGTCGAAGGCCTCCTGGCAGCTCTCACCCCATTCGAATGAATTGTGGGGTGAAGTAAAGGCGTGCAAGGGGGGAGCTACGGAACTGAAGTTCCTGATGAACTTATGGTACAAATTAACGAATCCAATGAACCTCTGCACCTCCCTGCGATTGGTGGGGGTGGGCCATTGGGGAACAGAGTCGATCTTAATGGGATCCATGCGAATCTTTCCCTCGGCCAAGAGGAATCCTAGGAATGTGACGGAAGACCGGTGAAACTTGCACTTTTCCATCTTGACATGTGTTATGTCGTAATAGCTGCTGCAGCACGTCCCTGACGTGCTCGATGTGGGAAACTTCGTCTGAAGATAAAAATGTCATCGAGGTAGACGAACACATTCTTGTTGAGTCTCTCACGTAGCACATCATTTATAAAATTCTGAAAAACCGCTGACACATTAGTCAGGGCAAAAAGCATCACCAGGTACTCGTAGTGGCCTGTTTGTGTATTAAAGGCAGTCTTCCACTCGTCCCATTTGTGATGCGTACCAGATGGTACACATTTCGTAGATCAAACTTGGTGAAGCAACTTGAATGCGGTGACGATTAGGGGAAGAGGGTACCTGTTCTTGATGGTGATGTCGTTAAGTCCCCAAAAATCAATACAGGGCCATAATGAGGTGTCCTTCTTGATGAAGAAAAATCACACTCCAGCAGCCGACAATGATGGTTGGATGAGATCTGCCACCAGCGACTCCTCCACGTACTTCTTCATAGCTTGGTGCTTCGGTCCTGTCAACGAAAAGAGCCTTCCTCGAGGGGGTGAGGTACCGGGCAACAACTCGATAGCACAATCGTACAGGCAATGCGGCGGAAAGGACTTGGCCTTTGCCTCTGAAAATACTTCCTTAAGATCCCAATAACAAGACGGAGCTGCTGATAGTTCTGGCACGAACCTCGACTCCTGTAAGTCTACCGGGGCGATCTGCAAGCTCCTCTCTTTTAAAGCCCCGATACACGTGTTACTGCATTCGGCGCCCCATGCGCTGATTTGACCGGTGGTCCAGTCAATGTGCGGGTTGTGTTTCTTAAGCCAGGGGCTGTCCAGGATGACATCACTGCTCCGGGAGTTAAATACGTGGAAGCTTATCTTCTCGGTGTGTGCGTCCGGAAATGTCATGCTCAGAGATTGCAGACGGTGTATTACTCGGCATAAGAATTTGCCATTGGCCGTGTACGTGTTACGGAACTCTTGGGTCTGAAAGGCCACTGGGCTCAAAGCCTCGACGACCCATGGATTAATCAGGTTGGTGTCTGATCCCGAGTCAACAAAGGCTGTAGCTGAACAGGTACGGCCCCCTGTGCTCAAGGTGGCTTGAAGCAGTGCTCTATTCGATACCGCCACAGGGTAATTCACACTCACCGGAGTCGTGATCTTGAGGGCGGGACGCTTGGGCCTGACCGGACAGTGGGCTATTAAGTGGCCCAGCCGTCCACAGTAGAAACATCAGCCCTCTCGCCGGCGTCGCAGTCGTTCCTCTGCCGGGCCATCGAGCCCCTCAATTTGCATAGGCTCCGTCACAGTTATGGGCGTTGGCAGAAGAGGAACCTGTGGAGCGGACGCGCCCTGCTCTCCCTCTAGTAGCAAGTCCACCTGTCCCTGGATTGCTAGCCTCTGGTCGATCCTGAGAGATAAGGCAATGAGCGAATCCAGGGAGGTAGGCAATTCCACCGCAATGAGGTGACTGCGAATTTGTGGTGAAAGTCCTTGGAAAAAGTGGTCGAGAAGCGTCTCTTCATTCCATCAACTCTCAGCTGCTCTGATGCGAAACTGCATTGCATAATCTGCCACACGACGCTGCCCCTGTCGAAGTGTGATCAACGTAGCCGCTGCCTCACGGTGCATACGAAGGAGGTCCAGGAGCGGCACGTTCCTGAGTTATGACTCCACTTTACTGTAACCCACACCTCCGCTCTCCCTGTCAGGTGGAATATGACAAAGGCAATCTGTGCGCGGTCCGTCGGGAAGGCAGAAGCCTGCAGCTCGAAGTGGAGGTCACACTGAACGAGGAAGGGCTTCATGTTCCCAGTGTCTCCGGAAAAGTGGTGGGGTGGCAGGAGCGACCTGGAATAGGGTAGAAACTGTAGCGGGTGCCGTCAAAGTGACGTTAGCGGCGCTAGCCTGAGATGGTAGCCATGGCTCTAATCGGGCACCTATCTTGAGAAGTCTTTGGTTGGTAACCTGAAGAGCAGTCTCCTGCTCAGCCAGGCATCTGCCCTGGATCTGTAGAGAGCGGCGGATGACTGCTGAGTCGGCTGAGTCCATGTCGTGGCGAGAACTCTAGTGTGGACCCAAATGCACGACTCGGTAAGCAGGAAGGCAGTTAAAGGAAGGTCTTTATTCGTTCCAAGTTCGTAAGCCGGGAGGTCAGTCGGAGAGACCAGCAGTATCATGGATGTTAAGATTACTGGGTTGGTCGGAGGACAGGCAGCGGTTGATTCACCGGGATTCAGGATCAGGAACAAGGAAGTGATGGAACGAGGCATGGATGGCAATGATCTGGCAAAGCCAGACCGTCTGCTGGGTCCTATAAGTACTGGGGTTCATTATCGCAGATGAGGCGCATGTGTGTAAGGGACCTGCACCACCAGGGCTGGGACCGGAGGGACTATGACACATCTCTGCTCGCAGTAACCTGCACACACATTCAAATGATGACTTTGTGTATCATTACCTTTACCTTTTCTTCAGTGTCCTTTATGTCGGAAATAGACATTGGTTTGCACTTTTCACAAATGAGGAAGAGGTCCTCAACCCGAACACAAGGCTGAACCCGAAATGGACAACTAACAAGACCAGGTACAGTTCGAGAAGTGTCTTTATTCAGTCCAGGGTCGGTACACAGGCAGACAAACAAGCACCAATGTCAGAATCAATAGGCATTGAGGCAGGGTCATCAATAAAGCAGGGTTCGGTACACAGAGGATCAAAGACAAGGATGTGGAGTTCTGGGAACATGACATGGAAATACAACAATCTGGCAAGTACCAGATTGCACGCGTGGACATATATCCGTGCCGCAGGTGGACGATGATACTCAACATTTTTCTGAAGTAGTCTTAGTTCTTCTTCAGTGTAGAAATAACGTCATCCTTGTATCTGAAAACACAAGATCGTTTTTTTCCATTGTCAAAGTTACAGAAAATCTGTTAACAGTGAACTTTGTATGGGGGGCGAAGGGGATATGTTACAAAGGGTTTGTATTTCCTCTCACAAACATGGATTAGTCCCGATAAAAAGAAGTTACGACAAAAAGATAGTTGTTACAAACCTTTTCAGATCTTAAATCATCCTTGATTATGTCAAAACGTGTCGGTTCACCAATCCAGTTGTTCAGCCGTGACGCAATGAGTCACGTGATAATTCTACTTCCAGACCCATACAAAAAACACGTATTTCTTGGTCAAGGTCTTCTCTGTGAAAATTCTCCAAAAAAGGCCTCAATGCTGTGTTCCAATATGCAGAAATCGACAGGAAACCTGTCCCGAGTTATCTTTCTTCAGATTTCCATTGAAAGAAAAGGAAAGAAACCAGTACCTACAGCTCATAAGGTAACTAAATCACATAGCATATGCCTGGACCTATATCGTTGTACGAGCGTGCTTACTTAGAATATCCCCATATACAGTAGTTACCCTTTCATGTACATAGCCTGGTACATGTACAAACATAACTGTATCTCCGGACAAAGTCGTGAGTTTAAATAGTTTACTGTGGTAAACGCTAGATGGTGTCAGTATTAAATTTAATGCAATGACAGGTTCTCAAATTTACAAACAAACCATTAATATCACTTTGTAATGTGTGTTGTCTGAATGACTGTATCTTTGAGAATATTTCATGTTTTTACCGACACGAAGATTTAATCCCTTTAGGTTTTTGGTAGTTAGCAATATAGTTCTGTTACAATATTGTTCACAAACTTACACATAATATCAGTAAATTTGTAACATTCTTGGCAAATGTAATATAGGGCACATGTGAGATGATTTAATGTTGGTGCCTGGGTTTACTCATGCATGTAATGATGGGTAGATTAATGTCGATAGTTAGTTTTATTTTTTGTTGATGATTATCTACTCTGAACCCAGAAATAATTCATATACCTGTATAAGTGCTGATTTCACGGGGGACAAAAAAAAAATGCAAATTTACTGTATTCAAAGATTTCTTTTTAGCTCATGTCAACAAGTTCATCTGTAGTGAAAGATCTGTAAAATATATTAGCGATTTTTGTATATTGTGGGCAGCACGTGTGTCATGTGCCGTCAGTTCGGAGGAGGACCCAAATGCAGGACTCTGAGACAAAGGCATATTGTCCATAGGGTTTTATTGCAGAAATAGTGTCTGCACACGGTAACACAGTGCAAACTCAATGAACTGGCAAATGACGTAAACTCCAACATACATATAGTACATGGTCAATTAACATGTCGAATGCGCAACAGCTGTGACGAGTGCCAGAGGTTGCACCGCCCAGAGGGGTGACCAGGCCACTCCCCTCCTGGCAGTGCTCCAGCCCCTCTCATGACACGGTGGTTCAGTTGGAAAGCGTTGGCCTCACAGTTCTGAGGTCCAGGGTTCAATTCCGGCCCCACCTCTGTGGAGTTTCCATGTTCTGCCTGTACCTGCGTGTTTTTTTTTTCTGGGCACTCCGTTTTCCTCTCACATTCCAAAAACATGCAACATTAATTGGGCACTTTAAATTGCCCGAAGTCTGATTGTGAGTGTGGCTGTTTGTCTCTATGTGCCCTCCGATTGGCTGGCAACCAGTTCAGGGTGTACTCCGCCTCCTGCCCATTGATTGCTGGGATAGGCTCCAGCACTCCCACAACCCTTGTGAGGATAAGCAGCTAAGAAAATGGATGGATGGATATCGTGTATAACTGACAATAGAATGTTATCTAAGACTTTTGGGTTTACTGTATCAGGTGTGATTGCACAAAGAACAATAAAAAAAAAAACAAAGAACTGGTATATACATATATTCAACATGTGATTCTTAAACACACATCCAGATTGAGATTTTTACAAATCTGCTAAAACATTTGGCAGGAAAACAGTTTTGTAAAATGTGTGAAGTACATCCAGGTTACAAACCCAGGATGGAATTATTTCTGTGTCCTTGAGAGTCCACGCCAGAAAGTCACACTTGTAAGACCACGCCAAGTACAGATTACCCTGTATTTGGTGCCAGTAAACATGGTCTCTTTTTAGCTTCAATGAACCAGTACCCTCATCTATGGTCAAAAAAAAGTCCTTCTTCTCAGCCGCTTGCTGGTGTGTTTCATTTCTGGCTGACCAGGGGCACTTGAGCTCAACGATATAGCTGGGAGCGATGATTCAATCCGGTGAAGCTCCAAGAACACCACTTGGAGAGAGTACAAATCCTGCTGGAGATACAGGCTGGCCAGTGATGCGTGTATACTCCGCAAGAGCAATAGGTTCATGAAGGATCTCCCAGTCCACAGCCTGAAAAAAAAGTTATGCTCAATATGGATTCATCTTATGTGTAATAGAGTTTAGCGAACATAAAAATGGTTTAAATCTTTAACCTTGTGTCCTTCTTTAATATTGTATTGTCCTCGCAAAGTCTTACAGAGTGAGGGAGTGTAAGAGTTGCGTCCAACTGCAGCCAAAACTCAACCAAAGTTGCTAGCAGTGATGCGATTCTTCTTGTAGGCAGACCTGAATAGGTGAAAGACCAATATGAATAATTAGAAATGTAGGGTCACTCATGACCTCTAGCATGTATACCAATATCATTGTATTGAATTGGGTGCATATAAATTAATTGCCCTTTATTTGTACTTAATCCTACTGTCTTTCTAAATGTTATCAATGCATTAAATATTTTGTTAGAATCGTGCTGAAAGGATATAATTTATGCGGAGCACAGTAAAGACTATACCACTACCACCAACACCACAAAAACTGACAAAAATAAGTCTCAATTGTTCATTATAGCTGAAAACATGTAGCAGGGGAAAATATATTTAAGCCTAGATTTATGACCAATAAATTATGCTTGACAGTCAATAGCTATATTGTGCCTCCATATATATTTTAGATATTTGCTGTTGAATGATTCATGTCAATGGAGTCTTATATACAAATCAACCACAGTTTATGTACTATTCCTAAATGACAAATCACAATTTATAATTATACTCACCATAAGGGATTGAAGATGCTTCACTTAAGTATAGTTATTTTCCGTCAACATTATTTACTAGTATTCAGTACAACTTTCTTTTGGCTTGTCCCGTTAGGGGTTGCCACAGCATGTCATCTATGATGAATGCTCATATTTGGCACATTTTTTACGCAGGATGGCCCCCGTGAGAAACAACTCACGAACCCTGGTATACCAAACCAATGCTCTAACCACTGACATGGGGCTCCTCCTTTACTTTCCTTTACTTGTATTCAGAGTATCATCTTTAAATTGGTTTGCTCAAATTGTACATTACTCCATGACAAACCACTGAGATATGGGGCTCCTGCTTTACTTGTATTCAGAGTATCATCTTTAAATTGGTTTAATCAGATTGTACATTACTCCATGACAAGGCACCGTCATATTGATGTGGTGTTTACATAATTCACCTGCGGGACCACGAGTTGGGGTGCGGGGTTCCGCACGGACTGTTTTTGTTGTTGCGCTTCCGGAGGAAAGGTTAACAGAGTTCCCGCCGTTATGCGAAGAGTTTGGTGTTGTCGAACAATAAAGCAAGTTCTGTTCCTGTGTCCGACACTCCGCCTCCGACTCCTTTTTTCCGGCGCTACACTGGTGACCCCGCCTGAGCCCTTGTCCCGTGACTCAATGGACAGTGCGGCCCCGCCCCCATCGGCCCCTACAGTGCACACTCGCCGGGGTCGGGTCATCATCCCTCCACGGCACAAGGATTTTGACTATGGGTGAATTCTGGGGGGGCTTGTGTGGTGTTTGCATAATTCACCCGCGGGACCTCGAGTTGGGGTGCGGGGTTCCGCACGGACTGTTTTTGTTGTTGCGCTTCCGGAGGAAAGGTTAACAGAGTTCCCTCTGTTATGCGAAGAGTTTGGTGATGTCGAACAATAAAGCAAGTTCTGTTCCTGTGTCCGACACTCCGCCTCCGACTCATTTTCTCCGGCGCTACATTGACATGAATGGGATCAATATTGTTGAAAAAAATTAAACATAAAGATTCGCACTGACAATCACACCTAGTTTGGAGTCTGGGCCAGGACTTTGCCCCCTGGTCCTCAGAACTATCAGACAGAGACTCAATGTCAATGTGCCGCTATTATTATTATTATATATAATATAGATTACTGTATTATTATTATTATGGATAAAATGGATGGACATTCATGCTCATAATTTTAAAGCAGAAGTTACTCTTTTGTTTAATTTTTTCGTTTATTCTTTCTCAGGTAAAAGTTTGGAGGACTACGTTTTACGTGAGTCATTTTTATTCTAAATAACAGTAGTCATACTCTAGAGTAGAGTCAGAACTCTACCAATCTCTTTTTGAGAATTAACTAAAATAATGAAGAAGAAAAAAACAAAGTGTAGCCCGAGGGACAGTACGGTGCCCACAGACTTGAACAAAAGCTAGATGAGCTGGAACGCAGGAGGAGCACGTGTATTTTTATTTTATTTTATTTTTTTAATTCTACGACGTTAGGTGCAGCTGCATGCAACAAAATGTAAAAACATCCTAGGCCTTTTGGTTTTCAGGAGGTCTTTTGGTTTTCTTCATTCTTCACACAGAATGTGCTGACGCATTTGCCCCCACTCCAGCAAGGCAATGCCCGTGGAGGCTGAAAAGGGCCATGATATATGTACCTAAATTATTTCTATGGGGCAAACAGTTCAACAACACCAAGAACAACTTCCGCTGCTTGTCGGTGAAGTGAGTCACCTCATTCTATAAGGGCTACGAGTTGTCTTCTATGTATTTTATTTTGTTGTTAATTTGGAAAAGATGACGAGAATTCGTTTGTTGGAAAAAATATTCGTTTTCTACTTTATAACGCATATTCCCATCACATTATTTATCGACTTTCAAACTATTCTACCTGGATATCTATATCCCCGAGCTGTAAGTATCCATCGATCCATTTAACAACCCTGCTTGATCAGAGCAAGTTCAAGTACCGTTCTAGCGACTTTGACGCAGTTTTCCCTCTAGCTGAAAGACCTTCTCAAGTGGTATTCAAGGGTGTTCAAAGACTCACTACTTCTGCATCCTCCGGCGTGGTTCAAGTCTTTTATCGTTTGTGAGGCTGCGCTTCAAACACCTTTCTTTCCGATTGCAGCATACGCTTTCCTCAAAGGTTAGTTTAGCAAAACGTCGACTCCTACACAAATGTAATTGATGTTATAAATACGGTTTTACCTTTGAAATTACAGTACATTCAAAAAAGATAATTAGAAGTAGTTTTTTTACGAGGAACAAGTAGACAATATTTATTTTATAAGAGCGTACAGTAATAACACAGTTAAATTGAATTAAGGATTGTTCTTTTATTCCATTTAGTATATATGAATGTTTTTCTACCAGTGAATTGAAAAAGAAAAAGCAAAGGTTTGGCCAAAACCTAAGCGGGCGGAATACCTATGTACCGCCCAACGTCCATTGGAATAAGATAGCCCTTTTGTAAATAAACCGTGAGTGCATAATGACTTTGTAATTGCACATTTTTTCAGTTCGTCTGAGGGGTTGTGTGAGGAAGGGCATCCGGCGTAAAAACTCTGCCAAACATATAGAGCGTTCATTTGAGATGTCACGCTGTGGTGACCCCTAACGGGACAGGCAAGAAAGAAACTTACTTAGTCATTGGGTTTTAAAAAAAATATTCTTAGAGGTAGAATATTTTGATACATGCAAGTCAGTCATCTTTTTTTTGAAATCTGCCATTTTGAACTGACAATAGATCATTTATGTAAATCATATACATCCAATGCGTTTTTTTTCACTGTGGTCAAGCGACCCTCAACTCGGACAGTAGCAGCCGTCATTTAGTTCATAGTAGGCATTAAAGGAGGACTCTCCCCAAAATGATAGGAATGGTAGCACACATTAAAAGTTAGTAGATGAGGGTTCAGTGTTTCTTTTAATGCCAGAATTATCCACAGGTTTCACCATGAAACATCTCTAAATTGTAAAAGTATTATCAAAATTCCTCTCTCGCTCAGACATTCCAAGGAGCCCGGCTGGAAAAGTGACAGCCAATCAGCGTTTGCCACGCCCGCAGTGCTTGCTTGCTGTTGTGACACCCCGTTGTTCGTGGATACATATCACCGAACAGAGAACGTCCACTATCTTGCAGTTTGCGGAAGATTTTTGTGAAAAATAATTACAAACAAACAAAAACAAAGTACATAACATGATGTACAATGTTCAAGCCTGAGCCAGAATATGCACAGGCGGAACTTGACGTGTTGGAGAGGGGGCATGGCACTAATGACGAACAATAATCCCATAATATGGACCGCGGAGATTTGTTTGATGCTTATCCAAGGAGTTGATAGGGATAGTTAGATGGAGAGAATATCCAGCAGGCGTGGCCAGACTTTTTTACTCCAAGTTCTACTTTTCAACCAGCCAGCCTCTCGCGATCGACCAGTGGCGGGAGTGGTGGTTGCACATGCGTATCATCGTAAATAGTAACCAGGAAGTGTTGTGTGCTAAGAGCCAATAAAGTGAGTATAACAGCAAGTCGATGCTCCATGTTATTGCACGAGAGGCTAATGTGTGCTAATACTACGATTTTTCAAATTTCCCCGGCTGATGAACAAGCCTCAACTGTGACAGCCACAGCTTTACCCTGTCAGGTTGACCCCACAGGAGGTGAAAGATGGACAAATTTGGGTGCATTTTCTCAGTTTTGTTGCAATTTGGTTCACAACACATCGGTATCTTGGCTTATCTTGAACGAACGGTCTGTAATAGATAATTTTCACGTGATGTCATGAGTCACATGACTTTTGTTTGCTTTCCATGTTTGCGGTGGATACCGTCAACCTCGTGGCTTATTGCAAGCCATAGACTTTAGCTGCACTTTTGCTAACTCGTGGGAGCGGGCTATGCTGATCGCTTTTTTCGAGCGTGAGCGCCGACCCCTGGCTATGCAACCTTTCGCGTACACTCGTTGAGTTGGAAGTGAAAACTATGCGGTCTCTGACCATCTCATCGCTGTTTCCTTTTGTTACAGTTTTAAACCAACAGCTTGAGTTCTGTCACAAACTGCTCACGTGACTCACAGTTACCTTGGCCTTCTCGTGAAAGTTATATTTAGCAAATATGGGGTTTGCTTTCGGAGTGAGGTAATCACAGAATTTTTTGTAATGTTTTTAGCAACTTATCTTCGTCTCCGGTCAGTGTCCACATATTGCTGACATCTCGTCCTTTATCGCTATTCCACAGCAGGAGGAAACTACACTTTTCCTCTTAAGCTCTGTTTTTAAGCGGTCCGATAAACATGAGTTTGGTGTGTTGCTTGAATCTCTGCCACGCATCTGGTAAATTGGATGAGGAGGAACACCGAACGCCTCTTCGTTGTCTTTTTTTTTTTTTTTCCGCCTGAGTCCGTGTTTTTTGTCCGTGTTTTCATTTTTTTTTCCTGAGTCCGTAGTTATAGTACCGTCACCATGTTATGATCTTGCTGTTGTGTTATTGAATAACGGAGACGTGAGTCCAAATGTACTTTTTAACGTGGGTGATATTTATTTATTTATTTACGTCACTTCCTTATCGTCCTGTCTCGTCGCGCCTCGCTGACGTCGACATAATCACAATTACACCACACTTTCTATATACGAGAAGTACTCTTACTCAATCTAATAATGAGACAGTACTTGCTCTCGAGTTTCACATGTGGCTTTTTTTTTTTATTCCTCACTCCAGCACAAGTGCCTCAATCACCTGTGATTACAGTGTTCGTATGTCAGAGGACTTTCAAGATAAAAGATCAAACGATAACCGTAGCTAAAACATTACAGTATACATTTATCGCTTCCTAGCCATGATATACAGACACGATGTTGCCGTCCAAAATGGCGTTGGAAACAAAAAACACATGGTCGGCGTGACGTCAATAAAGTATCTATGCTAAGCACCGGTCACGTCAAGGGCGGGGTCAAGGACGTTTCTTCCGGGTCTGGCTGTGAAAGCAGGCACATATCCAGATTTTGCTTGGATTTCAAAAATGTTCTTTATTTTCAATTTTTTTTTCAATTAATGTCCAAAATATATGTAATAATTATATTACTTCACATTGGAGGGTTTATTGTAAATATGAATTTTGGGGAGAGTCTTCCTTGAAGGTAATAAGTCGCCAACGAGCGACCTTCAAAATAAAAGTTTACCAATTAAACAGACGTCAGTGCAACCAGCAATATTAATTTGAATTCATCTTGAGATGCAGTAAAAAGTTTATTAATTACTCACGAAGCCTCACGTTCACACGCACTCATGAAATCCTTGAGCAGGCTGACCTCTCAGCCCTAGTTGGTGTTTACCTCTGTTAACGCGAAGTCATTGAACTATCAACATGGCTGCTGCGAAACAAAAAGACCCGCGGTATTTTTTGCTTGGGACCGTCCCAACCACGGATGATAAAGCCATGAAAGGAGCCAAACTTCCTTCCAGAAAAGAGATTCTTCTGTCATTCATTGCTGCAAAAAAGGAATTCCAAAGACGAGACGTCCCAAGCCTATCAGGGAAGCCGCAAAATCTGTCGTTCAGGAAGTCGTAATTTTTTACCAGAAAGCAAGGATGCCAACAGTTGCGGAAAACAAGATGTTAGAGAAGGTTTAATCGTTATACGCTGATATGCAAGAGCTGATGAAAATTCTGAAAGATCGACGATTGTCAGGAAGACCGCTTAAACGCATCGAAGATTTCAAATCCGGGTTGGAGGAGATGTTTCCATTCTAGCCACATGATGTCTTCGATCGTATTTCGAATGAAGAAGACCGCCTGTTCCTGAAAAACATGATAGAGACCAGGACGAACGGGATGGGAGGCATTGATTCAAACTTGGCCACAACCGAGAAGAAAGTCGCGGAGCGTATCAAACAAAACACCATGCACATTGAGAGAGAACGGCCATTGTTCAGGATCTTCATGAAGAAAATCAGTGTCTATATCAAGTAATTCAAAGAATTTCCACGAATCCCATGAACACAAATCTTTCAACTTTGTATGTTCAGGGTCAAAACAGGGGAAAATTGGTTTCCCGTAACCAGTCCCGTGCCAACGACAGCTTGAGACCGAAGTGAATAAGGAACTGGTCGAAGACCCGGACAAGTCATCCGAAACAGATGATTCAGACGAATTCGCTCCATCAACATCGACTAGACTTCCCCATAGAAGACTGAAGAAGACTGGCTCAGATATTCACGTCCCATTTGATGTGCTGAAATCACCGGCAATGAGGAACAATATATACTGCGCTAGCGGCAACCATAGAATCTCTCATCAGCTCATGTGATGGCACTACATCTGCAGTAAACTTGAACCCGGTGCAGTCCTACTGGTACCGGAAGGACGCGGCCACCAACATTGCTGAGAGAATCCAGATGGACTGGATTCCTCCCTGACCAGCAGCAATTCACTGGGATGGCAAACTAATGGAGACATTACCTGATAAATACGCAAAGGATGATCGTCTTCCCATGTTGATTTCGGGCCTGGGTGGGATCAAATTGCTCGGTGTTCCTGCCCTTCCTGTAAAGTCTTCGGAACGAGCTGGAGATCTTCTTTCTAAAGCTACGCTCGATCTAGCGGAGACATGGAACTGTAGTGGCAATATTTCAGCTATGGTATTTGATACCACCAGTGCTAATACGGGACATCTCACAGCTGGCTGCATTTGCATCCAGGAATACCTCGGGAAAGCTCTTTTGTGGTGTGCCTGTCGAAGACGTGGGTGAAATCTTACTCACAAAGGCTTGGGATGCTCTGGGTGTTTAAGTATCGAAAAGCAAAGACGTGTCAGTGTTTACGAAATTCAGGGACAGGTACTCCGAACTGGATTTGACTGCTGAGCTGACGAGAGACAGCAGTTCGGATCCTTTTATGCTGGAGCAGCGACATCATGTAATTGAACTTCTGACAACCATCAAGACAGGCACTGGTGACCCCAACTCGGCTGCTGTGAACTTGTTACCGCGAGGCGACTACCGAGAACTGCTAGACTTGGTTTTAGTTTACCTAGGAGAGGACAATACATCCAACTTTCAGAAACCCGGTGCAAAAGCTTGCTGGATGGCGAAACCTTTGTATGCGATCAAAATGATTCTTTTAAGAAATTCTGTCGCCGATTTGAAGGATAGACTCTTATCAAAGTCTGTCATGGATAAAGTCGAAAGATTTGTGACTTTTGTGACGCACATTTATGTGCCGTGGTGGCTCATGTGTCATATTAGCTCGGAAGCGCCGATCAATGATTTACAATTGGCTAAAAATTTGACAAAATTTGTGAATATTGATCCTGTGATAGCTAAAGCTGTTTTGAAGGGGTTCATGAATCACAACTGGTACTTGGTGCCAGAAATGATTCCGCTCAGTCTCTTCAGTGACAGTCTCGACAAGACAGAGAAATGTGAAATAGCGGAAACAATTATCTCATTACCAAAGAAACCACATAACGAGAGTCGGCACGGGACTGGTTACGGGAAACCAATTTTCCCCTGTTTTGACCCTGAACATACAAAGTTGAAAGATTTGTGTTCATGGGATTCGTGGAAATTCTTTGAATTACTTGATATAAACACTGATTTTCTTCATGAAGATCCTGAACAATGGCATTCAATGGAAAACTACCGAAGACAATCTGTCATCCGAAACCTGAGGGTGACTAAAGACAGCGCCGAGAGAGGTGTAAAACTAGCTGCCGAATTTCTAAAATCTGCTAAAAAAGAAAAAAAACTACCCAAAATTTTGCAAGTTGTGGAAAATGACAGGAAAGCTGTACCAAACCAACAGAAGAAAATGAAAACCTAAATTGAAAATTGGTATTTGCATTTGTAGACTGGAAACAAATTGAGAAAAATGTAACAGGGTTTGCATGCGGCCCTAAAAGTCCCTAAAAACCCCTAAATTTTCGCAGGTGCATTTAGGGGCTCCTAAAAGTCCTTAAAATCCGCGAAAACCGGTCAAGCCTCTAAAAAGGCCTTAAATTAAAAAAAATCAATGGGAGGACCTCTACCGCCAAAATTCTCCCTAAAAAAATAGATTAATCTTTTATTTAAAAAAAAAAAAATAGCGATCCGTCTGGCGTCCAAATCAGCCGGAAATTGTCAATTGGAGCGTTCCCTCGATGCCATGTTTGATGTTTCTTTGATTTAACTGAATGTTCTAACAGCGAAACTTGAAAAAAGTGGAAATGATGTTGAAAAAATAGCGCAATGTGGAGTACCGGAACCAGAAGAAATGATTGGAAATTTTAACCGATTTCAAAAGTCCGATTAAGGTTTCGGTTAAATGAAAACCAGTTGTAACCGGTTATTTGTAACCGGTTGCGATCCCTAATGCGCACCTACAGTTGTCCAGCCAGAAGTCAGGCTTTATGAACGTAGTTCAATACACGAAGACGGGACTCGTTAAAGGCAGAGATCGTGTGGACTTTAAAAGTGATCTGCAGCCATTATAGATACAAATCTTGTGAACATAATTCGAAAGTGTTTGCAGTCATGTTCCCAGACAGTGACATTGCTAAAAACTACCACTGTGGGGAAAGGAAGACTTCAGGCTGTGTGAGGAGGCAGAAGAAAAGAGGAATCTGAGGCTTATCACTGAGGCCAATGCATTCAGAGGCAGAGCAAAGGACAAAAGAGAGCCACTTTGGCACCTCTGCAGCAACAAAGAGGAGGCACTGGGTAGGTTAAAGGGGTGCTGAAAAAAATCTGTTTTTCTGTATACTGCTATGTGAAGACGTTGACAATGTTCATATCAATGAGAACTACCACAAAGGGCGACAGGTGATCACTGTCACAGGTACTGGAACATTTGATGAACCAAGAACGGTTGATGGCACCATTGGGTGAGTCTTTTTTCCTTACTCCTGATGTCCCACGATGGCCCTAAATTTTTCATGTCGGCCCTAATTTTTTTCCGTGTCAGCCCTAAATTTTTCGTGTTTAAGAATGCCCCTAAAAAGCCCTTAAATTTTTTTGGTCAGACTGAGTGTGAACCCCGTGTAATATTTTACTATTGCAGCGTTCTGTAGGAACATTTCAGGATGTATGGTTTGAATGATGGATGTTTATTTGAATTAATATTTTATGAATACATTGTAATCTTTCCTTTTGGCTATTTTTTTATGAAATCATGGATATTTTATTGCTTGCAGTCCACTGATGCGAGTAGAAATGTAGGCTTTAATGTGTAAATTTGACTAATGCAATTTTGAGATTTCCATCACGATGAGGAACCCCTAAACATTGAAATATTTAATCCGAATTTCACCATTTTACTTTTAATATCAAGCCTCACGCTAGAAAAAAAGTTCAGTTCAAAAGACTCAAGTTTTCAAAATCAAGGAGGACCAGATTCACCCTACTGTCCGCCCGAGCTCCTACACAAAAATACAAATGACTTGGACAACGGGGAAGTCAGTTCGGTGAGTCATAGCATCATGCCTGTGATCCTCAACTGTTCGAAAACTACCCTTTTTACATGAGACTCAGCAAACATACCCAATTTGTGACAGGAAAAGACATAACAATAACAGTGAGACTAAAAAATAATGTATAAAAAACAAATATTAGAATGGTTCAAGGATTTCCAACTTACTGAAACATGGTTGCCCATCTCTCCCGGAGGAAGACTGTACAAAAGGGCAGAGGCAGGACCACAGAAAACATTAATAGTGTGAAGCATGGAAGAAGAAACATATTACAGAAGAGGTCAGCTTTGTTGTTGCATTTTGGTTCCCACATCTTCTGAAAGTACGTCTTCATTTGTTGCATGGTGAGCAAATCCCATAAAAGTTTTGGCTGCTACTTCTTTTGCTGTTTTATCTGTAAATCCATTTCCTAATGATACTTTGTCTGTATTTGATGTGTGTACTGCACATTTACATATGGCTATTTCTTTTGGTAATTGAACTGCTATGGGCAAATTTTCTAGTAGCTCTGCATGTGTCACTGTGCTCCCTGTAGTTGTCACTATTTCTCTATTTTTCCAGTATTGTCTGTGTAGATTGTTATACAACCGTGAATACAGCAACATCTGGTTTCAGATTGTTTAAGACTGTCCAATAAGATATTGTCTGTAAAGTTCAGTCGTCCCAATCCAAATTTGGTTCTTTTTCTGTCCAATCAGGAACATTTCATACTACCAATACAAATTGTCCCAAACTCTTCCACTCCTGTTAAGTTTGTAATGACGTGTGTGGTGGTGTCCATTCCTTGTGTAATGCATTCAGTTTGTCAGTCAGTCTTGTTCATGCCACCATGACTGATGTACCATCTGAGTTCAGATTATCAATCATGATTTTGTCTGGTGTGGGCTGTTATAAGTTTTCAGTATCTTATACTACATAGTCACATGCAATGAGTCACTTCCTACGTCATTTTGTGGTTGTTCAATCATGTCTCGAGCTGTTTGCAGCAAGAAATCTGTTCTTGTGGGAGGTTTGTTTGGAATATGTAAGGTGTAATAATAGAGTGCTGGATTCCTATTTTGTAAGATATTTAACTGTCCGCCCAGTACTTCCTTTTTTTATTTTTACTTCTATATTTCCTGTCAGAGAGTGAATTAAGCCCAGTCCTAATTTCAGCAAGCCATCTCTTCCCAACAAACGTATGGGGCAAATTCAAAAGTTGCAATTTGGGAGCATTAGTTGTGACATTTTTGATGGGGAGATGGCTGCTCCCTTCCTCATCTGTGGCCAAACTTATTAAATGTTTCGCATAAAGCTCCATAAATTTCTCCTTCCTCTGTCAGAAAGGTGTCAACTTTTTTTTTATTTTTTTTTTTTCACTCTTTCTGCGTGTAGTGCTTGGTTAACGTATTGTTACAGACTGCCAATGTTTTTCCAATCCATTGTTTTGTAGGATTATTTGAATTTGCATGAAGAACATTTTTAATTGCCCTTGATACACACTCCCTGGAGTTTGATCTTCAGGAATGCCACTGTTTGCTTTAAAACATGCAGTCATTCCAATTCTATATTCTTCAAATGGTTCACTGTTGTTTTATTTTGCTCTTCCAATGGCAGAAAAAAAATATTTTTTTCTTAATCTAGCAGAAGAGTGCAATATTAACCCTTGAACTCCCTGCTGCTGTGAGAGAGTACTTTGCTGTCATCCAAATTTGTTGTACTTCCACACCATTTAAGTGTTAAGATTTTCTCAAGTCTTCCATTCCCTGGACGAATTATGTTCCGTCAACTTTATGAGATGTGATACCTTTTATGGCCGTTTTCACATCATCTTGACTGCAGTTGTTTTTTTTTTTGTGTGTGTGTGTTTCTCTTATTTTATCCTGCAGGTTAACTACATAGATTTTTTTGTGTGTATGTTGAGCTGGCCAGCAAAGTCATATTGTGTTATCTTACCTCTGCATCCTCAAACAGTTGTCACTCAATTTCCTGTTCAAATGAGGTAGCGAACCTCCACTCACACTTTTACACATGCACACGTTTCACGGAGCTCACGTACAGGACACACCTTGCCCATTTCTCAGTTTTATAGACTAATTAGTCTGCTCGATAGGGACTAGTATTCTCTAGGTTTGGTTCTGCCGCAGTCACCCAGACGCGCATTCACTCATTCCTCATGAGTGTGGGAGTTTCCTACTCACCAGAGATGCCTTTACTTCCATCGGCTTCTCGTCAACCCTCAGCCTCCAGATGCAAAGTCGAGGCCCAGTCCCGCAAAGGGCCTGAAGTGCTGTGGCCACGGTCTTTCCCGTCGACTCAGCCCCTGGAAACGGCGTGCCCAAAAAAAAAAAAAAAAAAAAAAAGGGAAAAAGATGTTAGCCTATCATCCATCTTGTTGCTTGATTCAGGTGTGGCAGATAAGTCGATCGCACACACGTAAAGGTGCGTTCTAGCAAGCTGGCCTTATTTACAGTCTCTCTTTTGTTTGCGCCACGGCATCGCAGTGATGCACGTGTGCCCCAAGTAGATCGTGAGGGGCTGGCTGCTTGAAAAGTAGATCTTGGGGTAAAAAAAATTGGCCACCCCTGCTGTAGAGGATGCCATCAAGACAGGTAAGCTTGTCCCACTGTTTCAGAATTCTCAGTGTTTGCTAAGTCTCATGATAGCAACCATGCCTGGAAGGTCTGCACTTCTGCTCAACATAATTAGCAACCCTGGAGCCTTTGCCAAGAAAGGAAATCCACCGGAGACATAGCAGGCAAAACATCATGGTCGGGTGTTGACAATGTGCCTGGTGATCAGGTCTCGACATGGCACGCTGTCTCGGGGCACAATCCCAATACGTAAAAGATGACAGGAGGGACGAGACGTCGCCCTACGTCAAAGAACCCTCAACAGCATCTGCAACTGGTCTCCCGTCCAATGACTGGGGGAGACAAGTCAAACGGAAAGCATCCTGAACCCTGCAATCCCTTACATAGCAGACTCGTTCCAGCAGTTTGGAACATGGCTCAGACAAGAACCACTGAGCCACAGGCTTCATAAATGAGTCCCTACTCTGGGCATCTGCCACAGAATAAAGTCTACTTAAACTCAAAAGAGTATGGGACTAGGTTAGAGACCCAATAATGTTCCCAGTCATTAAACTTTGACTTGGTCAGGATGTATGTGAGGGAATTGTTGTCCGTCTAAACTGTGAATACCCAAATTCCCAGCCGACAGTGCGCACCTGGTTATAAGGCTCACCCAGTACATTTGTAAAGGAAATATCATTTGATACATACATAGCAGTGTAAAAGCTGCAAGTGGCCACAATGAAACCGACATTGAAACACGATATTTACAAAGTAAGACGGTACACAGCGCCACCACGTGAGCTAACACTAGTGCCACCGTGCTAACAAGGCCAGTTAAAAAAAAACAAAACATACTGGTAAAAATCGCTGAGACATGGCAGTAACACGCTAGCGCAGTGCTAACATGCCGGACCGGTAAAAGTCACTTCCTCGGCACATACAGTGTGAAGAAAAGTATTTGAACACCCTGCTATGTTGCAAGCTCTCCCACTTAGAAATCATGGAGGGGTCTTAAATTTTCATCGTAGGTGCATGTCCACTGTGAGAGAGATAATCTAAAAAGAACAATCCAGAAAGCAAAAATGTCTTTTTTTTTTTTTTTTTTTTAATGATTTAGTTGCGTGATAGACCTGCAAAAAAGTATTTGAATGCCTGTCAATCAGCTACAATTCTGAACCTCAAAGACCTGTTAGTCTGCCTTTAAAAGTCCACCTCCACTCCATGTATTATCCTGAATCAGATGCACCTGTGTGAGGTCGTTAGCTGCATAAAGACACCTGTCCACCCCATACCTCAAGACTCAAACTTGTAACATGTAATATCAGTCACTCACATTTAAAAAATGATCCTGGTGTGGTCTGTCATGCCTGCAGATATAAAGTTGCGGGTGTGATTGGGGAAAGAATCGCAAGACCCCATTCTGCCTCAAAGTCTACGCAGACCAACTTGCTCCCGTCTTCACAAAGATATTCAACAGCTTTCTAGAACTATGTGAAATAACAACTTTCTTCAAACGCTCCATTATTTTCACCAGAATGCAGCAGTCTCAGGTCCTAATGACTCCAAGCTTGTTGCCTTGACATCTGTTGTCGTGAAGTCCTTTGAATGCCTTGTGGTGGACCACCACAAGGCGGTCACAGGTCCCCAGCTGGACTCACTGCAGTTTGCCTATTCTGCTAACAGGTCTGCAAATGATGCCGTCAAAATGGGTCTGCACTTAATCCTTGAACATCTCGACAGCAAAGAAACCTATGCTGTGCGTACCTCACCTTCATCCCTGAACTCCTTTCCTCCAAGCTTCTCCAGCTCAGCGTCTCGCCTGCCATCTCTCAGTGGATCTACAACTTTGTCACGGGCAGGACACGGCAAGTGAGGCTGGGGGGCACCACTCCATCCATGCGCACTATCAGAACCGGGTCACCCCAAGTTGTGTCCTCTCCCCTCTGGCCTTCTCTCTCAACACAAACTGCACCTCAATGCATCCATCCGGCTGTCAAACTCCTGATGTTCACAGATGATGCCACAATCATAGGTTTCATCAAATACGGAGACGAGTCTGCGTATCGCCACTTAGTGGCGAAATTGGAGCTTTGGTGCGGGCAACAACCTGGTGTAGAAAACTCTAAAGACTGTTCAAATGATTGTGAACTTCAGGAGCCATCCTTCACTATGGCTGCCCGTCACGCTGTCCAACTGTCTTGTCAACCATCGAGACCTTCAAGTTCTTGGGAATTTCAGACTCAGAGGACCTGAAGTGGGAGACAAACATCAAGTCCATCCTCAAAAAAGCCCAGCAAAGGATGTACTTCTTACAGCTTATGAGAAAGCACAGCCTGTCACAAGCATTGCTGAGACAGTTTTACACAGCTGTTCTCAAATCAATACTGTGTACCTCCATCACAGTCTGGTTTGGGGCTGCCACAAAAAGGACAAACTCCAACTGCAACGGAAAATCAAAACTGCTGAACAGATTGTCTGCACCACCCGACCCACACTTGAAGACTTGCACGCCACTTGAACTAGGACTGTATCAGGCAGAATCCTTTCAGACCCTTTAAATCCTGGCCACAAGCTCTTCCAGTTCCTTCCGTTGGGTAGGTGCTACCAGTCAATGCAAATCAAAACTAGCAGGCATTCAAAGTTTTTTCCGTCTTGAAATTAAGGCATTAAATTATTGATCAGCGAACTACTATTTTCTGTCTTGTGCTGTTGTTGGGACTAAACCTCATATCCTGCTGGTGAATCAATATTAGTATTAGTATTCTGTGGACTATCGCATGACTCATCACTTTAAATTGCTCCCTTTGCACAATTGTCATTGCACTGGTCTATAATGGGAACTGCGAACGGGTAAGATCACTCTGTATAAGCGTAACGTAATGTGGGGTGTTAACGGACTCTTAACAGTTATAAATGAAGAAGACTGCACTCTTGTTCTTTGTTCTTGTTAGTTTGTTTGTTCATTCTTCTGAATGTCATACCAAGGCAGCACCGACTTCCAGAGACAAATTCCTTGGGTGTTGTTACCCGCTTGGCCAATAAGGCTGATTTTGATTCTGATTCTGAAATAATACTTATCTGGACCCTAACTGCAGCCTTTTTCAGTTTATATTTTCTGTGTGTTCCCCGCTTTAGTCTCCTAATCAGGACGCAAAATTAATGCATTATTGCAGTGCTCCCAAACCCCCGGGCCGCGGACCGGTACCAGTCCGTGGATCAATTGGTACCGAGCCGCTGAAGAAATAATCAATTAGTTCCGTTGTATTCATTATCCAAGTCTGAACAATCTTTTATTTTGAAAAATGACCAGATTCTCTTGGTTACATCTCAGTCACTTCAGCGCCAAAATTTACCCACGCAACCTAGCAAAATGAGAAAAAAACACATCCTTGGAAACATTCTTTCTGAAGGGGAAAAGGCTCAGTGAAGAGACAGAGCGTACAACTTCCAAGAAAAGAAAGTTATTAACAACATCAAAGCACACGCCCTTAACTCATAACTTTTTGAGAAGCTTTTTGGACGCTGAGTACACGCGTCTTCTCTTAAACACGGAAATAAGTTATCCAGAACGAAATCGCTCGCAAGAGTGTTTGAATTTTCTTTGCTATTAAAAGAGTTGAGCGCTACTTCACAACCAAAAAGTACCTGCAAACTGCCAAGGGATGGATCCGTCACCCATTTATCAACAAATGAGGTGAATCCAGCATGTATGTGCAACAGGATCAACTGCTGGAGATTGCAAACGACAGTGGCCTTAAAGGTATTTTCAAGACAACAACTCTGCCCACGTTCTGGATTAAAGTCATGGGAGAATACCCGGAGATCGCCACTAAAGCACTGAAAACTCTGTTGCCATTTCGAACATCTTATCTATGTGAAGCAGAGTTTTCTGGAGTGACCATAACCAAAACAAAACAACGGAATAAATTGGACATAAACAACACATTTCGGTGTCATTGTCTCGCATTACCCACAGATGGGACCATCTCGTTGCAGAGAAACAAGCTCAGGTGTTAGCGTTATGGTGAGTTAAAATTTTCATGCACTTTCGATTCATTTTCGTTGTGTATCTTATCTTATCTTGAAGGCATGTATAAACATTGTTATAGTGACCAGTAAGAGCATTGTGGTCGCCAACAGAGTGAAATGAGGCAGAGGGGAAAGAAGAGGAGATGGTTCAAACTGACCAATTTATTTAATCTGTTGAAAAATTGAGTGTTTAATAATTTTAAAAAAATTAACTGTTGTGTAGATATGTAAAGATAAAAGAGAGAGGAATGTGGAATTGCTGGTTCTTGTTCTTTTTTTTCCACATGTATTTTTACGTTTATTATTTTATATATTTCATTATTATATTCAATTGTCAATACAAATGATATTCAATACAAACAATCTAATGTACGTAACCCCCACCCCCACCCGGTCCGTGGTAAAAATTGTAAAGCATTGACCAGTCTTTCTGCATAATGTGGGCTTTCCATCACTTTGGAAGAAGTTTATCTTGGTCTCATCAGTCCATAACACCTTTGTGGGTTATCTCAGTACTTCTTTGCAAGATCCAATTTGGCATTCCAATTTTTTTTGATGATGATTGGTTTGTATCTTTAAGCATAACCTGTATATTTCTTCTCTCAAAGTCTTCTTTGAAGAGTGTATTGTGATACCTTATCCACCCCACTGCCCTGTAGACGTTAGTAGTGATGTGACGGAATGTTGTTTTTCTTCAAAGCTACTCTTGACATCCTTGGCCGACCTGTTCGATATCTGTTGCTCATTACACCAGTAGTTTTTCTTTTTCAGAACATTCCAAATTATGCTGGCAGTCTCCAATATTTGTGCAATCTGATTGAGTTTCCCCTCTCCTGCCAGCTTCAAAATTGTTTGCTTTTCTTCCATAAACAACTCTTTGGCCTTCATGTTTGCTTAACATCAACGATAGTTATTTACAAGTGAAATTCAAAGGCAAAATCAAACACTATCTAATGTTTATGTAATCCAATCCAATCTAAAATGTAAAACCTGAGTAACTAGAAACACCCATCAGTCACATGTTCCAATACTGTTGTTCACGTGAAAAGTGGGTGATTTAAAAAAAAAAAATGGTGCTCTTTCCTACCTACACCTATGTAAATACTATGAAATAAAAGATGGAATTTAGAATTTCTCATATAAATCATTTGGTATGAAACTCAAATGTCCAGTATACTGTACAACAAAAACAAGTTTACTTTGCTGTTCCAATACTTTTGGAGGGAACTGTTTACTTCTAATTTGTTTTTCACGTCCACATTCTAAATGTTTGTACTTGTTTGACCACTGTACAAATTCTATAGAAAACAATCTTAGTAATATATATATATTTTTTTTACTCTGCCATACTTTAACAAATGAACAGTGCTGTATTAAATACTAAAATTCACCACACATATTTGGTGGTCTGCAAACTAACTGATAGGTCACTATCACCTCCCAGTGATCATGAAAATGTTTTCTTTGACAATCTGAACATCTTGTTACACCGATGCATACAGATATTGATAAAATACTGTCTAGGCTAGAGACCATTTTATTGAGTCATCAGGGGCTGCAGGTTTCCTTTCAATTAAAAACGACAAGTGTGTTATGCATCTTTGTCTTTCATTTATGTAGTATCAAGTTGAAATGGTTATTTAACATTTTGTTCAAAATGTTTCCTATGTTCCAGGGAGCCGTCACTGGATCAGGACTCCGGCCATTATCTATTCGACACATGTCAGCACCACGTTGATCCCAATTCTCTCTCACATAATCTTTCATGACTACACTGTTGAAAGCCCGTGGGGCCCAGAGACACAACAGGAACGTTGGATCCTTGTCACCATATATGCTCCATACTTGTTCGTCCCTGTCCTACTCCTCTTCACCATGCTGCTTTCATCCACATACAATCCTGGCAAATTTAGAAAGGCATTGCCAAATGAAGCCAAGGGGAAAAAAATGAAATGTTACTAGACTTTTGCTATTTTATTAGATATAATGCAAACTGAGCGGGTTTTAAGTAATTTTTATTTACATAAATTCATTCATATGCCATTCTGTACAAAATCTGGGGAAAAGAATTAGATCACTTAATCACCATTAAAGTGTACAGACAATTCCTGTGACTTCAAGACGAGCTTTGTCACTGTTCAGCATCTTGTGTAGATGTGCCTTGGCTGATCACTTCCGCTTAATTGGACAATCAATGGAAATTGATACACCTTTGCATTCTTTTAATGGTGATAAATCACTCCTTTATTCTGAATCGAATTATGCAAAGGTTTTTTTAAGATTGTCTGTTTATTGTTGTGTATAGAAATTTGAGGACAAAAATGTATAACCTTTTTGTATAAACATTGCATAAACATTGGTACAGTTTTTTTGGTGTTGAAACAATGCTTCTTGGCAATAAATTGTGTACCGTTGAGAAACCAGTGAACCACCACCATTAGGGATCACACCCTTTACATATATAGTGAAAATCCTCAATTGAAACCACCCTAAAAGGGGTTTGTCATTGCATGTTCAGAGATTATTACAAAACACTTAAAATGGAGAGGATCAATAAGCATTGAAACCATGCATTGAGGACATACTCTACCATGAACCCATGGTACTTCTTGCACTTCTTCACTTCACTTCTTGCAGTAAAATTATTCCACAAACAAACCTTCACATAAGGCTCTCCAGTAGTATAACATAGCTTAGCTAGAGTCACACAAACCGACTTGACATAACAGAGGGGCAAACAAATTTGTGCACTCACACTTTGTTGTGTTACTCAAAACAATTTCACAGATGTAGATTTTTATCATTTATACATCCCTATTGCCCAATTTATACATCTACATTCCCCAATTTACACCTCCCTATTTCTCAATTTTTATCTTCACTGACGATGATTTTGTTTATGTTCTCCCCGTGCCTGCGTGGGTGAGGGTTTCCTCCCACATCGCCAAAAAAAACCTGCATTAATTGGACACTGTAATTTGGCCCAAAATATGATTGTGAGTGCAACTATTGTCTGTCTCCATTTGCCCTGTGAGTGACTGGCAACCAGTTCAGGTTGTACCCTGGCTACTGCCCATTGATGGCTGGGATTGGCTACACCAACCCTCGTGAGGATGAGTGGCTCGGAAAATGAAGGAATAAATGGGTATTCCAGAAAGGTTGCATGCAGAAAGAAGCAGCGAGGCTCACCAAAAGCAAGATTATTAATTCAAATCAACTGCAATTTTTTGAATTTAAATTGATTTTAACAAATATCAGTCAAGTTTCCAAACTCATCAGAGTACAGAATCTACTCTTATTAAAGTGGTAAAAGATATAAGATTGAATACTAACTCGGGAAAGGTGTCAATTTTGATCTTGTTGGATCTCATTGTGGCTTTTGATGCAGTAGATCACAATATACTGCAAAACAGGTTGAAAATATGGGTAGGACTAACTAGGTTCTTAAATGGTTCAAGTACTACTTAGAGGAAAGGAACTACTTTCAAACCATTGGAAGTGCTCAATCACAACAAATGGCTATGACATATGGGGTACCTCAAGGGTCACTTCTTGGACCCCTCTCGTTCACCCTGTATATGCTACCCTTGGGTCAAATTTTCCAGAGTTTTACTTTTGATTATCATAGCTATGCAGATGACACAGTTATATGTAGCAGTGTCTCCTGAAGACTAGTTAAGTAGAGGTGTTGTGCCCCTGTCATCTTCTTTTCCTTTCGGCTTGTCCCATTAAGTGTTCCCACAGCGTGTCATCTTTTTTCCTCTAAATCTATCTCCTGCATCTTCCTCTCTTAACACCAACTGCCCTCATGTGTTCCCTCACAACATCCATCAACCTTCTCTTTGCTCTTGCTCTTGCTCTTTTGACTGGTAGCTCCATCCTCAGCACGCTTCTACCAATATACTCACTCTCTTGCCTCTGGGCACATCCAAACCATCGAAGTCTGCGCTCTCGAACCTTGTATCCAAAACATCCAACTTTGCCTGTTTCTCAAATGACCTAATTTCTAATCCTATCTAACCTGCTTACTCCGAGAGATCTTCATTTCTGCCACCTCCAGTTTTACTTCTTGTTGTCTCTTTGGTTGACACCAAGTATTTGAAGTCATCCACTCTCGCTATCTCTTTTCCCTGGAGCCTCACTCTTCCCCCTCCACCCATCTCATTCACGCACATATATTTTGTTTTACTTCGGCTAATCTTCATTCCTCTCCTTTCCACTGCATGCCTCCATCTTTGTAATTGACCCCTCCGTACAGGGCACTTAACCACACCTCCTGAAGTTACGTCACCCCACGTGTGCTAACCTCAGACAAACAATTAGCAAAAATGGAAGCGCAGGAAGAAAAGACTAGAGCAAAACTGTCCGATTTACCAGCTGATTTCTCACTCGCATTCTTAGCGAATAGTGAAATATCGTTGAAAAGCAGACAGCAGGGCTTCAAGTATTTCAGCGAGGGGTATTTCAATGGTATTTCCATGCATATCGACGGAGAAACCATCGATATTAGCGCTAGATCTTTCCGGAGTCAGAGGAAGACCAAGAAGCCACATGCATTGCATCTGCAGTTGAATCCTACAAGGATATCTGAAGCTCACTGTACATGTCAAGCAGGGTGAGTGCATTTGTTATATTTTGCATATTATTATTATACATTAGTGGAAAACAATTAACCTTACGTTAATTGATGTTAATATAACCCAAAGACGAATTCGTCATTGATAGTTTCCTAATTTCGTGTTACCTGTCACACTTGTGTGGGGAATGTTTACATTACCTCTATTTTATCCCTAAAATAACAATCCATTGAAGGAGTTTCCAAAGCGTCACAGCTCAGTGCTTGTTTGCGGGAAAGTTGGGAGTTCACAATCTAAGTGTACACCAGATTCAGTCACAGAACTGATCGTTGTAATATAACAATGTCAATACATCCAAAACCTGTAAAGCCTCTAAAATATAATCTAAATATGAATCTCTTATTTTTTCAGTGTTTCTGGATCCTGTTCACATATTGTTGGGCTGGTAATAGCATTACAACAATGGCAGATGATGGGCTTCACAGAAGTGCTATCTAGACTGGCATGCTCATCTCTTCCAGAGCAACGGAGCAAGCCAAGAGGTCACAAGATTGAGGCAGTTGCAGTTCCACAAATTGTAGTTGTCAACCCCAAACTTGTAAGAAAGAAAAGACCTGTGAGGAACACATTGACAGACTGCAGGTAAATTGAATTTGTTTCATTACACAATGACAGTTTGGTTCTGTCATCACCATAATTTCAATTTTATTTCATGATAATAATTTAATAATAACAATACCAACATGTACACATGCACCCATTTTTTACTATTCATACACTGTAAATGTTTTAAGTCTAGTTCATAATAACTCTTGTGAATACTGTTCATGGACATTTAACTGCATGATGTGACAAAAACAACCAACAATCAAGAAACTTGTCAAATGTTAATCAATTGTCAAACTTCTTTATTTCACAGAAACATTCAAGTCAAACAAGAAGATATTGATCACCTAAAGTCTTTGGAAGACTGTTCAATGGCCTATGTGGTGTCCAGCCAAAGACTGACAGTGAACACTCATCTGGGTACAGTGCCTGTGGCCAGTGGTCTTGCAACATCTGTAAGTTTCACTTTCTTTTTATACACAATGGCATGAAATTGGTTAGAAAAGAACAAACATACCAAATCTGTGCAATTGAAGACATCAGTGACAAAGGAATCCGGCCACTCAGTATCTTGAAACTTTTAATTCGTCTGATCGCTCTTTCCACATGAACTCTGTGTTTGGCAAATTTTTGTGTAAGGTTCACATCATGTGAATTCATTTGTATCCCTGATTTGGCAAAAGGTGGAATGTTCAGTTGGAGTCCAACATCCTCTACTTCTTTCACAATGTCAAAACCTTTGTCAGGCATTATCCCATCACCCGTTTTGAGATATCCAATCCCAACAAGTTGTTTCAACATGGACTGAAAGCCAGATTGTTTAAAGATTTCCTTATCAGACATCGATCCAGCAAACAGCATAGAGCTAAATATAACAGACCCTCTGGGATCTACAGCAACTAAGGCTTTGAATGTGAATGTGTTTCATGATTTGTAAGTACTGTAGGTTTGAGACTCGGCATTGGATGGTGAAGGCTTCTGAATTTTAATTTCAGTACAATCAATAATGCTGAAAGTATCTGGGAATTCCTGTCTGTAATTATCTGCCATGTGTTCATATATAGCATATCTGGATGGCCAGATGCATACTTCTCCAAATCGGTGAAACATGTAATTCACCCACGAGTTGAACACAACGCCAACAACTTGCTGTGTAAGACTAAATCGAAAAGCTAGGTCTTGTAGGTCAGAGTCATTTCTTAGTTTGCATAGACTCAATAACAATCGATCTTTCAATGATATCTTCTTTATATGAGAAAGATTTCCTTTGCCAGCATATTGTAAAGGGCATGAATCAGTGTCAGGCACCAAAAACTTGAAAATTGCATTGAATGTGTCCTTGGAAAAGCAACATCAACAGTGAAAGATGAAGATATAACATTTTCGTTCCGTCTTAACTTTTCTTCCACCATGTTCAGATGTCGTTTGGTCTCCAAGTGTTCAAGTGTCCATTTGGCATCTGTAGGATTTCCTTTTCAGCGACTAACGACATCAGATCCATTGGTTCAACCCCTGCAAAAAAAAAAAATCTATATAATTTTTGACAGTATGTTGAAATAGTTGAAGCAGTTTACATGGACAAGATGATACAGTGTATATTTTTCAAACTGTAATAACTCATTAAATGTTTTGTTTCAGGCCAAGTTCTTTGAACTAGAAGATGCAAGGAAAGTTGGGACCTGTTGTGGTAATCTAGCCTTCCCTCAATTGGCAAAAGTTACCCCATCTGAAATATTCAAGACATGGTTCACTGAACTACTTCAAGAACAGTGTATCCAGATAGAAGAAAGGACAAGGGACCAAGCCAACAGTACTCTGTGGCAGACAGAAAGAAAAAAGTGTCTAACAGCATCAAATTTTGGGAAAACTTTGCAAAGAAAGAAAATTAGTGATAAATTTGTTATGGGATTAATCAACCCAAAGTGTTTCAATTCAGTGCAGACTTCTTATGGCCAAAACAATGAAAAAGTGGCAGTTGGACAATATATCAAAAGGACTGGAAACCATGTACATGACTGTGTATTAATAGTAAATCCGAAATTTCCATATCTCAGATCTACACCAGATGGCAAAGTGTGCTCCGATGGAAAGACAGGGATCCTTGAGGTCAAATGCCCCTATTCTGCAAGAGATGTAACTGTGCAAGAAACCAGCACTTCAGATAATTTCTGTTTAGAAGATAATTATGGACAATTGTGTCTCAAAACTAATCACAAGTATTACTATCAAGTACAGGACAGCTGCTCACATCTGGAGCTGAATTTTTTGATTTTGTGGTCTACACAAGAATAGACCTATTTGTTCAGCGAATATACCCAAACATTGACTTCATGAGGAATATGTTGAATGACCTGAGTCAATTTTATTTCCAACATGTGACCCATGAATTTCTTTTTAGGGTTGATTACATTTGTGTCACATAGGATGTTTATGTACTTCCCTATATGGATCTTAAACTTCGTTTTGTTTTAACTTGAATAAAGAAACCTGTGGAAATAACATAAAATACAATGGGGTTTACAATATCATAGGTAATCATAAATGGGTGTAAATTCTTACATCTTGAATGCGTCTGACTCGCAGTAGAAAGTGTTGAGGTAGATGTGTCGCCGTTGGTGCCAATATCTTCAGTCCGGGTGCTTTCCTCAGGCTGACTACTTACAGTTGATTCCCTGTGAATGATTAAATAATAACTGAGTTTTATACATAAAGAAACTGTTTTCCAGAACTGTTATGCTTCCATAAATAAAAATTCAGTATGTGATGCACGATGTTTTGAACAGTTGTACTTTAATCTTGTCTGTTATATATATATATAAGGGGAGTGCTTCCTTGATTTTGTACATTAAAAGTGGATTTTTGAGAACTGCATTGTGACTTTTAACCCAGAGAACTGGCACATTATGCAAAAAAAATATATAGTTATAGTTCAAAACACTTTGTTGTCATTTCCATTGTCCAATTTAGTGTTATTGTCCATATAAAACCATACCGCTCAGTTGCAAAGTTCAAACATTTTCTTTTTGATGGTGGCTTCCTGGTTGATTGAGTCCGAGAAAGGGGATCCGCAGGAAAGGAGTCAGGAAATTCCTTGGATGGTAGTGACTGGTTTACGAAGTGCTAAAAAAGTGAAGAAACAAACGTGTTTCAAATCAACGATATAGTATAGATTCTAAATACAATAAATTAACTTGAGACAGAAGCCATGCATTTGATTTCTGTCAATTATTCACACGTAGCTATCTTATGCTAGCGAAGAACTTGTAATTCATTTATATAAGACATGTATTGAATATCAAATATAGGGCATACCTTCGTGCAAACATAGTCCGGTTAAGCTTAGCTCGCTAGCCGGTAACAAAGAGACACGTTTGTGCAGTCAGATCTTTGCAAAATATCGCTCAACACAGATCAAGTGTGTCAATCATTCACACGTAGCTAATGTTATGCTAGCGAAGAACTTCTAATTAATTTATATGAGACATGTATTGAAAATAAAATATAGGGCATACCTTCGTGCAAACATATCTGTTCCGGTTGATATTAGATGGATTCAGTTGATGATGCGGTCTTCCACAAAGTTTGATCCATCTAAGACATTTTTCGTACTGGGTCTTCGTTTTTGGAAAGGGTACGAATTGAACTCCACCAACTAGCCTTTCAGTATACCTGTCGTCACTATTACAAAGTCCATGACTACACCTCTTAACCATATCTATTGTTAAATAACCCAAATACGCGATAAAACGCGAACAAAAGCTATACTGGACCATGCAATGTTGTCTGAGGTAATGGTGGATGCCAAAAAGGGGCGTGGTTTATGCAGATCTCTGGCCTCTGATTGGTCAGCGACGCAGATGAGACAATTTCTACGGAGGGGTCAATTGTGCTGCTTTCACTGCAGATCACAATGTCATTTGCAAACAGCATGGTCCAAGCGGATTCCAGTCTAACCTCATCTGTCAGCCTATCCATGACCACAGCAAACAGGAAGGGGCTCAGAGCTTATCCCTGTTGCAGTCCCACCTCCACCTTAAATTCTTCTGTTTCACCTACAGGACACCTCACCATTATTCTGCTGCCATCATACATGTCTTGTATTATATGATATAACATATCTATCATATACCTAACAGATTTCTCCACCACGTCAGACTCACACATGGAGTACCACAGTTCCTCTCTTGCTATTCTGTCATATGCTTTCCCTAGATCCACAAAGACACAATGTAGCTCCTTCTGACCTTCTCTGTACTTTTCCACGAGCACCCTCATGGGAAATAATGCATCTGTTGTTGTACTCTTTCTAGGCATGAAACCATACTGTTGCTCGCAGATCCTTCTGTCCTGAGTCTAGCCTCCACTACTCTTTCCCATAACTTCATTGTGTGGCTCATCATCTTTATTCCTCTATAGTTCCCACAGCTCTGCAAATCGCCTTTCTTAAAAATGAGAACTAGCACACTTTTCCTCCATTGTGAACTGTGATATTGCTTGCGCAAGTGTGGTGTGGCGGAGAAATATGTTAGAATAGTACAGGACGTCTATGAGGGCAGCAGAACAGCGGTGAGGACGGTGTGTCAGAAGAATTTAAGGTGGAGGTGGGACTGCATCAGGGCGGATCCCTGATGAGCCCCTTCCTGTTTGAGGTAGTTATGGATAGGCTGGCAGATGAGGTTAGACTGAAATCCTCTTGGACTTTGATGTTCGCAGATGATATTGTGATCTGCAGTGAAAGCAGGGAGCAGGCGGAGGAACAATTAGAAAGATGGAGGCATGCACTGGAAAGGAGAGGAATGAAGATTAGCCGAAGTAAAACAGAATATTTTTGCATGAATGTGAGGTGGAAGGAGAAGGAGCGAAGCACCAAGGAGAAAAGATAGTGAGGGTGGATGACTTCAAATACTTGGGGTCAACAATACGGAGCAATGGAGAGTGTGGTAAAGAAGTGAAGAAATGGGTCCAAGCGGGGTGGAACAGTTGAAACAGAAGAAACAACAGGAGGCAAAACTGGAGGTAGCAGAAATTAAGATGCTGAGGTTTTCGCTTGGAGTGAACAGGTTGGATAGGATTAGAAATGAGCTCATTAGAGGGACAGTCAAAGATCCTCACTGAACGTCTGGAGTGAGTTTGCTGCACTGAAAGGGGCTGAATAATATTACTCGCCCCACTTTTAAGTTTTTTACTTGTTAAAAAAGTATCTTCTTTTCCTTTCGGCTTGTCCCATTAGGGGTGGCCACAGCGTGTCATCTTTTTCCATCCAAGCCTATCACGTGCATCCTCCTCTCTCACACCCACTGTCCTCATGTCCTCCCTCACAACATCCATTAATTTTTTTCCTTTGGTCTTCCTCTTGCTCTTTTGCCTGGCAGCTCCACCCTCAGCACCCTTCGACCAACATACTCACTCTCTCGCCTCTGAACATTTCTAAACCATCGAAGTCTGCTCTCTCTCACCCTTAGCTTAGCTTGCTAACAACAAGACACGTTTGTGATCAATTCGTGGATGTTGAAGAAACATCGAACGTGAGTAACTTCATAACTTATACGACAGGGGCCGTGAGGACTTGGGAAATTTAACAAGTCTCATCTTAGTACCCAAATTGGTGCCGTGTCGTTCGCATTGAAGCTGCTCGGCCGCTTTGCTTACGTAGTAGAGTATACAACGAGGACCAAACATCAATCGTCGACTCAACCTTGAACAACTAGTAAGAGCCATTGTGGTTTGAATGCCCTCCATCCACGAATCCTTTAAATCGCCATATCCTTTATATTTTTAACACAGGTAGTATGTGATTTGTGTACCTTATATGCTGACTGTGTTTATGTGATTGTGATTGCTTTCATTTGACCTTAACTTTAACATAGACTAGGTAGTATCTAAATTGTGTATCTTTTGTGCTGACTTTGTTTATTTTATTGCTTTTTCTTGAATATCTGCAGCCCGTTGGGCAGCACGTTATTGTGCTACCTGTCGGCTGGTCCCAAGCCCGGATAAGTGCAGAGGGTTGCATCAGGAAGGGCATCCGGCGTAAAACTGTGCCAAACGTATTTGAGCGTTTATCATGCGAATTCTACAACAGTTAGGTCGTGGCCTGGGCTTCCTACACCCGCACCCAGAAATGTTAATCTACAAGGTGTAGGTAGAAATTCAGATAATGTAGGTCGAAGACAAAAAAAAGGAGGAAAGCGGCTTAGTCGGAAGAGGAATGTACAAAACCTACAGCTGTTTGTAGGGACTTTGAATGTTGGGACTATGACAGGAAAAGCTCAGGTGTTAGTTGACATGATGATTGGGAGAAAGGTTGATATATTGTGCATCCAAGAGAGCAAGTGGAAAGGGAGTAAGGCTAGAAGTGTAGGTGCGGGGTTTAAATTACCATGGAGTAGGGGTTATTTTAAAAGAAGAGCTGGCTAAGAATGTCTTGGAGGTGAAAAGAATATCAGATCGAGTGATGAGGCTGAAATTTGAAATTGAGTGTATTGTGTATAATGTGATTAGTGGCTATGGCCCACAGGTAGGATGTGACCTTGAGTTGAAAGAGAAATTCTGGAAGGAACAAGACGAAGTAGTCCTGAGCGTCCCAGAGAGAGAGAGAGAGAGAGAGAGAGAGAGAGAGAGAGAGAGAGAGAGAGAGAGAGTTGGGATTGGTGCAGATTTCAATGGTCTCGAAAAGAGTCCGACTTATTGCTGGCAATCCAGACCAAACTCAGACAGTGGTCTAGATTAGGTTAGACCGAACAGCTCGTATCACGGGGTTTGGTACCTCATACTCCCAAAGAACCCCCCAAGCCTCCCCATCCCAAAAGACTCAGTCGAGGATCGAGGATTCATCTGAGGGTGCAGAGGTGGTCCACTGTTCCACAGCCAGGATGAAAACCAGATTGTTCCTCTTGAATCTAAGATTAGATTTACCGATGGACCCTCCTTTCTGGCCTCTGGGACACCATAGACAGCTGATAGGCACCTGCTGGCCAAGCGGGATGCAGCTTCGGTGGTCACTGAGCCAAAAACCCATGTGAGGGAGGAGTTTGGTGAGGCCATGGGGAACAACTTCAAGATGGCTCTGAGGAAATTCTGGTCCACCGTCCGGCGTCTCAGGAGATGGAAGCAGGGCACCATCAACATTGAGTATAGTGAGGATGGGGCACTGATGACTTCAACTCGGGACGTTGTGAGTCGGTGGGGAGAATAGTTCAAAGATCTCAATCCCACCGACATGCATTTCCATGAGGAAGCATAGTCTGGGTTCTCTGAGGCATGCTGTGCTATCTCAGGGGTTGAGGTCACAGGGGTAGTTAAAAAGCTCCTTGGTGGCAGGACCTTTGGGGTGGATGAGATTTGCCCAGAGTTCCTACAGGCTTTGGATGTTGTGGGGCTGTCCTGGTTGACATGACTCTGCAACGTTGCATGAACATCGGTGACAGTGCATCTGGATCTGGTTTCTTATTTCCCCAAAAGGGCCTAGTGACTTTTTCTAATCGGGTGTTTAGATAAGGGGATATTAAACTCTTTGACTCTTGTGATTAAGGGATATGTAAATAAACTTGACTACCAGTAAAATCTACCCCCCTTTTCTCTGCTTCTGTTGGTAAAAAAAAACAGGATGTAGCTCATAGCGAAGTGGTCTGAAAGTACAGAATAAATCTTTTACCGGGTCAAAACAAGGGAACCAAACACGGTGTTGGTCAACCAATCCTCAAATTGTCCACTTTTTCTTGAAAAATCAGTACTGAAAGTTATTTTTATATATATATTATGTCGGTCATTAAGTCAAATCTCTCCTGTTTCATTTGCCATTTTAGGCGGCTTTTACGCTAGTCAACCGTTTGAGGATGGGAAAATGCTCTGTGAGTGGTGTTTTTTTTTTTGGGGGGGGGTCAAAATCTTTTTCTGACACCACACAGTGAAGAAAATAAGTATTTGAACACCCTGATATAATGCAAGTTCTCCCAGTTAGAAATCATGGAGGGTTCTGAAATTTTCATTGTAGGTGTGAGAGAGATAATCTGAAGAAAAATCCAGAAATCACAATGTATGATTTTTTTTTTTAAGATTTGTGTGATACAGCTGCAAATAAGTATTTGAACACCTGTCTATCAGCTAGAATTCTGACCCTCAAAGACCTGTTAGTCCCCCTTTAAAAGTCCACCTCCACTCCATATATTATCCTGAATCAGATCCACCTGTGTGTGGTCGTTAGCTGCATAAAGACACCTGTCCACCCCATACAATCAGTAAGACTCAAACTTGTAACATGGCCAAGACCAAAGAGCTGGCCAGAGACATCAGAGACAAAATTTTACAACCCTACACAGTTGGAAAGGGCTATGGAGAAATTGCCAAGCAGCGTTGTGAAAAAAAGGTCCACTGTTGGAGCAATCATTAGAAAATGGAAGAAGCTAAACATGACGGTCAATCTCAATCGGAGTGGAGCCCCATGCAAGACATCACTTCGTGGGTTCTCAATAATCCTTAAAAATGTGAGGAATCAGCCCAGGACTACACGACAGGACTCTGTCAATGACCGGAAAAGAGCTAAGAACACCGTTTCCAAGGTGACTGTTTGTAATACACTAAGACTTTATGGTTTGAAGTCATGCATGGCATGGAAGGTCCCCCTGCTTGAACCAGTACATGTCAAGGCCCCTCTTAAAATTGCCAATGACCATTTGGATGATACAGAGGAGTCCTGGAAGAACGTTTTGTGGTCAGATGAGACCAAAATGGAACTTTTCGGTGATAATTCCACTAATCGTGTTCGGAGGAAGAGGAATGATGCATTCCATCCCATGAACACCATCCCTACTGTGAAGCATGGGGGTGGTAGCATCATGCTTTGGGGGTGTTTTTCGACACATGGGACAGGATGACTGCACTGTATTAAGGAGAGGATGACCGGGGCCATGTATTGTCACATTTCGGGGAACAACCTCTTTCCCTCAGTCAGAGCATTGAAGATGGGTTCTAACTGGGTCTTTCAACATCACAATGACCAGATGCACACAGCCAGGAAAACCAAGGAGTGGCTCCGTAAGAAGCATATCAAGGTTCTGGCATGGCTTAGCCAGTCTTGAGACCTAAACCCAATCGAAAATCTTCGGAGGGAGCTGAAACTCCATGTTTCTCAGCAACAGCCTAGAAACCTCTCTGATCTAGAGAAGATCTGTGTGGGGGAGTGGGCCAAAATCCCTCCTGCAGTTGTGCAAACCTGGTGAACAACTACAGGAAACCTTTGACCTCTAATTGCAAACAAAGGCTATCGTATATTAAATATAAATATAAACTGGTTTTCTCAGGTGTTCAAATACTTAATTGCAGCTGCATCACACAAATACATTGTTAAAAAAATCAGACATTGTGATTTCTGGATTTTTCTTTTTAGATTATCTCTCTCACCATGGACATGCACCTATGATGAAAATTTCAGACCCTTCCATGATTTCCAAGTGGGAGAACTTGCAATATAGCAGGGCGTTCAAATCCCTATTTTCTTCTATGTAAGCACCTAGACAATCTTGTCTTTGTGGATTTTTATTCCAAAGAAAGCAGTCTTTGCAAAGAAAGGAAAAGATACAAGTCTTAAGAGATGTTACCCCTTACTCAAAATCAGACTCAACATCCTTTCGTTATATTAAAATAAGAGAGTCAGAGAGAGCCAAAACAAGACCGTTATTTATGTCCAGCTGTATACATATGGAACTATTAGGAACAACATCAAATGAGAAACAGCCTGACCGGGAGAACTTGGAACCCACAACACGAAAAAACCTGTGAAAGTTGAAAGGTAGAACTCATACAACACTTTTGGTATTGACGTAAAACAGTGGTCCCCAAACGCTGGCCCGCCTCCACATTTGGTCAGGCCCCCTTGGACAATACCAGAAGTATTTTGTTTTATTTTTCATGTATGTGTATTTGATTTGAGAACAAAGTTGGGCTTTTGCAATAAAATGTTCCTTAGTTCTGAACTATTTTCATTATCAACTATTCGTAACTATTTCATAACCGCATATAATGTGACATTTGTTCCACCCTGCTGTGGCCTGTGCCCTTATCTGGCAACCCCCACACCCCAAAAAAAACCCTAAACCCGCCCCTCTCAAAGAGAACGGAATCATGGCGAGACGGTTAAGTAAGAGAAAATTTGATTCAGAATGCAGTATATTTAGCCCAAAGTGTACAAACGATTATTTTTTTGTTCAATGCAAAGAAAAGGCTGTCTCTTTAATCTGTCAAGAGGCGTTGGCGGTATTCCAAGAATACAATCTGCGGAGACACTATGAATCCCATCACAAAGACAAGTACGATCGCTTGCAAGGCCAAATGCGAGCAGACAAACTGTCAAAGCTAAAAAGTGGAATGTTAGCTCAGCAAAATACATTTGTATGCCAAGCTCAGTTGAACCAGTCATCTATTAGGGGTAGCTTTCAGGTTGCTCAACTGATAAGAAGCAGCGGTAAACCTTTCACTGGTGGGGAGTTTTTCAAGAAATGCATGAATGCTGTCGCGGAGGAAACGTGTACCGAGAAGAAAGATGTTTTAATTCCGCGAGTCTATCAATGAGTACAATCACCAGACGTATTGAAGAAATTGCAGGTAACGTATATGCCTAGCTGCAGCAAAAGAATTTTAATTTTGTTCATTAGCACTGAATGAGAGCACGGACGTGCAGGACACAGTGCAAATGCAAATTTTTATTTGTGGAGTTAGCACAAACTTTGAGACGTGCGAGGAGCTGGCACCCCTCCAAAGTCTCAAAGGGGCTAGGATAGGGGAGGATATTTTCGGCAAAGCTGGGCAGCATCACAACTGACGGGGCTCTGAGTCTGGTGGGCGCGTCTCAGGTTCTCATAGGATGCATGAAGTGGGTGATGAAAGAACGGGGTTTCACCGCCCCACTACAAATGCACTGTTAATTCACTAGCAAGCACTGTGCTGCAAAGTATTGACGTGGGTTCTATCATGGAAGTTGTGGTGTCATGCATAAACGTCATTAGAGCAAAGGGACTTAAACACGGGCAGTTTCAAGAATTCCTGTCTGACCAGGAATCTGCGCACAGCGATGTGCTGTACTATGTGGAGGTCCAATGGTTGAGCCGGATAGAGTTTTTAGGTGTTTTTACAGGCTGCTACCTGACATTAACGGATTTCTTCATTCACAAAACGGTGTCATGGCTAATCGACCCAGAATGGAAATGGCACCTCGCATGTTTGACAGACATGACAGAAATGCTGAAAAGTTTTAATTTGCAACTACAAGGCTAGGGGAAACTCATTTGTGTCATGTATTCCCACATAAAAGCATTTGATGTGAAACTTGAGCTGCTTTTGGGACAAGTGAAAAAGCACAGCTTCATCCATCTCCCTGCTACAAATAACCTCTCTGCAGAAAACCCAGTGCCCCATTTCCAGCTGAAAAGTGTGTGGAAGCACTGGAAATGCTGAAGGCAGAGTTCGGTGTGCAATTCCGTGAACTACATGTTTATGCGAAAGGAATCCATCTTTTCCAGAACCCTTTTGTTGCAGACAATTGTTGACACTGAGGGGAGGGACTTGTGCGCATACTCCACCCAGCTGAGTTGCCAGCTCCATGAGCTGGGTTTGCGAGCGCGCAGGCATCGGAGACCAGTTTCCAGGTCCTGGTTAACCTGTTTTGTCTGGCCGTTGGGCTCCGGGTGATGACCCGAGGACAGACTCACACTGGCCCCTATTAGTGAGTAAAACTTCTTCTGTAAATGGGAGATGAATTGGGGGCCCCTGTCAGACATTACGTCGGTGAGTAAGCCATGATACTGGGACACCATGTCCATTAGGAGCTAGGCTGTTTGCTTGGGGGAGGGGATTTTCGGCAGTGGGATGAAATGAACCATCTTGGAAAACCGGTCCACCAATGAAAGAACGGCATTGTGACCTTGTGAAGCGAGGAGAACGGTAATCCAGGGCAATGTGGGATTATGGGCGTCAAGGAACGGGCAGAGGGTGTAGGTCCCTTGCGGGGCGTTGCCGGGAGGGTTTGTTAGCAGAGCAGACCGGGCACGCATTGACGTACTCCCTGACATCCTTCTTGCGTTCGGCTACCAAAAACGTTGCCCCACCACCGCCCCGCGTCTTGGCCATGCCCAGGTGACACATAGTGCAATTTGTGTGGGCCCAGTCAATTACCCATCAGGCGTCCCGCTCTTAGTCCCCGGCCGATAGGTTATAACAAAGCGGAACAGTGTAAAAAAAGAGCACGCATCTTTCTTTTCGGCCATTAAGCCTCTTGGCGGATTTTAGGTACTCAAAGTTTTTATGATCCATAAGTACCAAGAACGGGACTTGTGTCCCCTCCAACCAATGTCTTAATTCTGACAAGGCTGTCTTGACGGCCAGCAATTCGTTGTCACCAATGTTGTAATTTCGTGCTGCCGAAATTAGTTCTGTAGGAATGCGCAGGGGTGAAGTCTCCCTTCTTTGGGACTTTCAAGAACCGCCCCTATCCCTGAATCTGTCGACCTCGATAACACACTGCCTTTCAGAATCAGGCAAGATGAGGACCGGAGCTGAAGTGAAGCTGGCCTTGAAGCTGGCAGGCCATTTTCGAGTTGAAAATGCTGTGGGGTGAGGTGAGCGCATGCAATGGGGCAGGTATGGTGCTAAAATTCTGGATGAATTGGCTGTAGAAGTTGGTAAACCTGATAAACCTCTGTACCTCATTGCGATTAGTAGTATTAGGTCACTGAAGGACAGCCTCAACCTTACCGGGATCCATGCGGATCTCCCCCTCCGCTAAGACAAAGCCCAGGAATGAGACGGAGGGCCGGTGGAATTCGCATTTTTCTGCTTTAACCTATATGTTGTGGCACAACAGCTGTTGCAACATGGCACGAACATGCCTGACATGGGATTTTTCATCTGGGGAAAAAATCAGGATGTCATCAAGGGATGCAAAAACATGTCTATTAAACATTTCGCGAAGAACGTCATTGACAAGGTTCTGAAACACAGCTGGTGCATTTGTGAGTCAAGGCATTACCAAGTACTCATAGCATCCCGTGGGCGTGTTAAAAGCAGTCTTCCACTCGTCTCCCTCCCTGATGCGCACCAGGTGGTATGCGTTCCTCAAGTCCAGCTTGATAAAAATCCTGGCTCCTTTCAGCAGCTCGAAGGCCCTGGCAATTAGGGGAAGAGGGTACCTGTTTTTTACGGTGATGTCGTTCAGACCCTGGTAGTCAATGCAGGGGCGCAGGGATTTGTCCTTTTTCTCCATGAAGAAGAAGCCTGCTATGGCAGGTGATGATGATGGGTCGAATGAGGCCCGCCGCCAGTGACTCCTCCACATAGTCCCTCATGGGATGGTGTTCTGGGTCTGAAAGACAGAAGTCTCCCCGTGGGAGTGAGGTGCCGGCCAGCAAATCAATAGCGCAGTCATACGGCCAGTGAGGTGGAAGAGATTTGGTCTTGACCTCAGAGAAGACCTCCTTCAGATCGAAATAGCAGGGAGGCACCAGTGTTAAGTCCATCTCCTGCTGCAAGTTCCGCGCAAAGTCCATAATGACCTGCGAGCCCCCCTTCTCAGAGGATGAGAAGCACGTGACGCATCATTTCGGACCTCATGACTTAATTTCTCTGGATGGCCAGTCAATGAGAGGGTTATGCATCTTCAGCCAGGGGCTCCCCAGGATGATATCACTGCTCCGTGAATCAAAAACGTGAAAACTCAAGCGTTCAATGTGTGCGTCTGGGAAAGTCATGTCTAAGGACTGAATGCGATGAGTTATCAGGCACAAAAACTTGCCATTGTCTGCATAGGCATGCCGGAGATGCTGTGTTCTAAAGGTCTCTAGGTGCAATCTGTCAATAAATTCCGGATTCAGGATTGAAGATGGGTTGTAGCTGGGTCTTTCAACATGACAATGATAAACCACACAGCCAGGAAAACCAATGAGTGGCTCTGTAAGAAGCATATCAAGGTTCTGGCGTGGCCTCGCCAGTCTCCAGACTTAAACTCAAAAGAAAATCTTTGGAGGGAGCTGAAACTGTGTGTTTCTCAGCGACAGCCAAGAAACCTGTCTGATCCAGAGAGGATCGATGTGGAGGAGTGGGCCAAAATCTGCAGTGTGTGGAAACCTGGTGAACAACTACAGCAAACGTTTGACCTCTGTAATTGCAAACAAAGGCTACTGTTCCAAATATTAACATTGGTTTTCTCAGGTGTTGAAATACTTATTTGCAGCTGTATCACACAAATAAATCATTAAACATAAACATACAGAAGATGATAACGTAGTCCACAGTCTAAGTTGGTATATTTTCACAAATAATGATTTCAATGAAGGAACTCTGTTCAAAATGGTGTCAAGTTAATTTGAGAGCAATAGCTGGTCTTAACTTGCTTCACCAACAATGTGATTTCATGTGCTAAACTGATGCCATAACCAGACAGTACCCAGACCTGTCCAAACCCCATTTTAGTCACAATTTTTCCAAGATGTCATGAGCAAAACTGCAAAACGTTTTAATGAAAATAGTAAACCGGTGTATTCTAGTTTTGTTTAGGCACTAATTGCTTAAAACACAAAGGTAAAGGGGATGGATGGTTCTGTTTACTGGACTGATGTGGACGTTTGAGCATGTAGAACTTTGTGAATGTGAACAGATTTTTATTTATGTATTTATTTATTATATCCACAGGTGTGCATGTAAATGCTGCATTCCTATGCAAACAACAGAAGAAAGTTTTGTTGCATTGAGTGTCATCATATTCACCAGAAAATGGCAGATTATCCAGACCAACTACAGTGCATGACGGAGCATCCAGAATTTATTGCCAGATGTCTCAACCCGTGGGTACTGGACGTTGCCTACTTACAATTCCAGGAACCATATCGGCAGCGACTGGATTTTCCACAACACGAGTAAGAGTGATTTTTGAAAAAAACATTTATATTTCTCCTAATCAGCCCAGCTTTTTGCCATTTACATTGATCCATCCATTTTCTTCATCGCTTATCCTCACAAGGTTTACAGAAGGAAGTGGAGATCCCGACTGGACATCCCAGAGAAAGCACGGGGAGAAGATGCAAACTCCAAACAGGTGGGGCCGGGATTTAACCTTGGTCCTCATAATTGTAAAGCCAACGCTTTATAGCTGCTCCTCCATGTCACCCTACTAAAAGCAGCATTTGTCCAATCAAAGTCCCATTCTGGAAAATTGTCACATTTTCTCATTTTCAGGTTAATGTGACATACTGTTATAAAGAGCTTGTGAGATGGTGTTGGGAAATTTTTGGCAGAAATAACCACATGCCACTTCCATCCTGTTGTGTATCAAAGATTCGTGATACCTTTCCTGATCCAGAGGGCCAAGACTACACAGGATTGAAATAGTCGACATCCCGATTTTTTCCCCCCTTTGTTTAAATGTTGATGTATATGTTTGTATATGAAGTAAACTTACACCATGGAACTAGAATAATGGCATTTTTTTATTGATTTGTATGCTTCTATTTTGTATAAACGTTACATAACATTAGCACAGAATTATTATTTGGTCTTTTAATAAGAGTACTTTGAGAACACCTGAGGTTGAAATACATGTTGCAGTATTCTCTCTGCTGTCAGAAAGATGTGTTCCGCCATGAATAGGCACTTCACTCTGGTAACTTTTGGAATGGAGAACAGATGGAGATTCAGCATCTGCTGTTTCGATGTCAACCTCTTGTGCAGAATATGCTTCTTGCAACATCCAAACCAAAATGTTTAAAATATGTAAACAGGATTTGTACTACTATTTTAGACAAAAGGAGGTATTTAGTTAAATCTTTAAAATCAAACCTTTATAAATATAAGATATACAGTGTTATAAATTGATGATATAAATATAAATTGTAAAACACTTACTGTATTATATACTGTATATTTACCATAGCACGGAGAATTCTGCTGGGGCTGCTGTGTGGGTGCCAGAATGTTTAATCAACAGTACAGTATTTATACATGGCATATTTGAATCATGAACAATAACAATAAAATAACATTTTTATTACGGAACAGAAAGTCAAACAAAGCAAACGTTATGTCTTCTCGTGTAGCACCAATGATGTAGAATAAAAACTAGCCTGCGCACAGGCCCCTTTCACGTGGTAATTCAGCTTCATCTTCCAGTCAGGGCACAACATTGCTTTGGGTATAATTTCACTTGAGAGTTGACATCCTTAAAATTGTACGTTGTGAAACATAACATCAAATTTAGTTGGAATTTGTTGGGTTTACCTTTTTTGGTCTCAATATGGTTAATTCTTGGTGCACTGTTGGCTGTCAAACCATGCAGGTGGTTGCAAAGAAGTACCTTTTCACCAGGAAGTGTGTTTCAGTTTAACCTTCATTAGGCCGTAGGCTTGAGCTTGAAGCTTAAGTAACATAACTCATCCTGAAATTTATGGATGACTACTTTTTTTTTTCATTAGCCCCAGTGTAAGAAGTAACAGTTAGTGGATAGGGCTAATAGATTGATGTATGCAACATTCCTACAGAAAACTACAGAAATTATATCTTGAGAACTTTTTTATATTACTCTAGAATACCATCAGATAAGCATTGTAAGCAATTATGGCTGCATGCCATCAACCGCATTGATGCAGTGACGAAGAAGCAATGGGTGCCGTTAAGATATGATGTCTGATTATGATAATAATCATGTTGCTACTGCTCATTTATATGATGTAATATTGCATGTGTTGCTTCACTGTAAGTGTTTGTGGTTGTAAATTTGTAGTAACGTTTTGCATATTTTATATGTCCTTCAAATGGATGATATCATTGAGGTACTGTCAGGGGCACGGCCAAGCCACTGCCGTGGGCGGTGCTTCCTGTGAGGGGCATGGCCAAACCATTGCCCTGGGGGGTTAACACCTCTGACAGCTGTCACACTGCTGTGTTACATTTTGGACACTGATTAACCAGTCATTTAAGTTGTGAATGTGTCATCAGCATTTGCCAGTTCGTTGCGCTTGCATTACTGCATCTTGGGATACTCCGCTATTGTGCGTAAGTTCACAGGTTTTGTGTAGAGCATCCCTTTGTTACAGTGAGCCTGTGCTTCTTTAGTTTTATTACGTCTTGTCCATGTTTCTAACGTTGCCTCGTAGTCATCGTGCCTTGTGCACGTTTTTTAACCTTGCATGTTGCCTAGCGATTTTGTGTTTCTATCTGTTTTGTACTGCCTATTTGTGTTTGACGTCCTTCTGGAATAAAACCATTCTTAATATCATTCCGTCACCTCAGTGTCCTGCATTTGGATCTGTACCCAAGCTGCTTGCTCTTGACAGAACGAACTGGCCAGAACAGGATCCAGCAGGGAAGACGTGACGTCAGGTTAGGGCCACGCCACTGGACATGCCGCCTGTCTGCCTCCTGGCGCTCCAAGCTTGAGGACCAAGCATCTCCTATCCGGGTGGGCTCCATCTTGTTGTACTCACCTGCCGTGCCATCTCCACCACCCTGCAGTCCTGATTATTTCCGGACAATGACCCACTCACCACCACATATTTTGCTGGACTCGAATTTTTCGGATTATGAGGAAGACCTGAATTTATACGATCGGCTGCCTGATTCTGACTCGGACACTTACATGGTTTTTTCTCTCCCGGTGTTCTGTCCAAGTCAGTTTGTTTTGCTCGCCCACGCTTCCACCCCCCTAGTTCGGTCGCCCTTTGCGTCCAAGTCCTCTTCCTCCAATTCTTTCTGGAGGACCCGTTTGGCCATCTATCCCGGCCCTCTGTGTGGCGGTCAGAGGAGACACCCAAATGGGGTGCCACCTTGTGCCTCCTGCCACTCTCTGACCAACCCATAGCCGAAGTCTGTCCATGCCTTGCCGGTGACCGAACCACAGCAGATTTTCACTCACTCCGCACTTACGACCAAGCCACAGTAAAATCCCCCTTCTGCTCCAGAGACCGCCAAGCCACAGCCAACGTCCATCCATGTTTTGCCGGCGACCCAGCCTCAGCATACTTCCGCCAACGCTTCGCCGACGACCGAGCCAGCAGACTCTAAGTCGATTGCAAAGTTTCCCTCCCATAGGGACGATGAGTTCACAGCCCTTGACTTACAGCGGACCGAGGTCTATGATGCCTTCTTCCGCCATTTGCAGGACCATGTGGAGTGGAGAAGTGCTGAAATAGTGGTCCTCATGGACCGGGATCAACATGAATTCGACTACCGGCTGAGTCCCCTTTGTTTTTTCACCAGTGACATATTCACAACCGATGCTTCATCATGCATCGGTGGCGACCGAGCCGGAGCCGTCCCACATCCACGTCTTGGTGGCGACCGAGCTGCAGCCGATTTTGTCTCGGATACTGACTTGGGTTTTTCTCTCCCGGTGTTTAGTCCCAGTCATGGGACCCATGGGAACCCTGGTGCTTGGCGTCCTGGGCAACCTCCTAACCTGCTTGGCTGGACTCCTCATTTTGGGTGGCCTGAATGACCACCAGACAGACTAGGGTGTGGGGTTTGTGCCCTCCCCCGGCCCCACTTCTGCCCTCCCCTGATAATTTTATTCATTTATTTATTTATGTCACGTCTGTGATCTGCCCCTTGCGGGGTGGGGCGCTCTGTCAAGGGCATGGCCAAGCTCACTTGGCTCATCATCTTTATTCCTCTATAGTTCCCACAGGTCAGCAAATCGCCTTTGTTCTTAAAAATGAGAATGAGCATACTTTTCCTCTATTCTTCAGGCATCTTCACGTTCACTAGTATTCTTTTGAATAAGTTGGGAAAAACCCTCCACAGACAGGTCTCCAAATTGCTTCCATACCATACCATCAGGACCAACTGCATTTCCATTTTTCATCCTCTGTAGTGTCTGTCAAACTTCCTCCTGGCTAATCATTGCCACTTCCTGGTCTTTCACACTGGTATGTCATCAGGACCAACTGTCTTTCCATTTGTCATTTTGTTCAGTGGCTTCCTAACGTCGCCCTTCCTAGTCATTGCCACATCCTGATCCTTCACACTTGCCTCTTCTACTCTTCCTTCTTTTTCATTTTCTTCAGTCATCAACTTCTCAAAGTATTCTTTCCATCTATTTAGCACACTACTGGCACCAGTCAACACATTTCCATCTTTATCCTTAATCACCGTTACCAGCTGTACATCCTTCCCATCTCTGTCCCTCTGCCCTGCCAACCTGTAGAGATCCTTTTCTCCTTCTTTTATGTCCAACCTGGTGTACATGTAATCATATGCCTCTTGTTTACCCTTCGCCACTTTGCCTACCTTTGCCTTACGTCACATCTCAATGGCGTATCTTCCAACATGCCGCTCTTACATCACTTCCGTTGTGCTGGAGCTGCTGTGTGGGCACCAGAATGTTTAATCAACAGTACAGCATTGATACATTGCATACTTGAGACATAAATTACAACAACACAAATGTCTAGTTAAACAATAACAATAAACTAACATTTTTATTGCAGTACAGAAAGTCACAAAGAACGCAAACACGTGATGTCGTCTCAAGTAGCAATGAATGCCACAGTTCATTGTTGTGACGTCAAGTCCGGCCCATCGCTCTCTCTTCCATTTTGCCGGTGTGGCACTCCCTCCTGACAAAGAATTTTTGCTCCCGGAGAATGCGGGATGTGTCTCTCTCACCATCTCCAGCCTGTTTTGGACAAATCGCCACAAATCCTCTTTTTTTTTTTTTTTTTTCTTAGAGCAGTCCGAAATGTAACAAACACAGCAAACATGATAAATAAAGCAACCATGAGTCGATAAACAACCATAAGCAAAAAAAAAAAGCAAACACGAGTCAATTTCAGCTTATTAAGCATAGTAAAAGAGCATTCAAAGCAAAACAAGAGAAAATATGAGACAACTTTATGTACAATTGTGAAAGAATTCATTACTATGTTAGTTATCATGATAAAACAATATCATTACTTCTATAGTTACTGTTAGAATTGTTTTATCATGCGTTTGTTTCTGTTAGTCAGAATTATTCTCTTTGTGAGCTGTGTGCGTGACTTAGAATGTGACCCGGTGACACCTGGGAGGCAATGCCCCCCTGCCGACCTCAAGCAGATACTCCCGAACACTGGGAAGCGATGTCTCCATTCTGACCTCAGCGTGTTTTCATTCTGACCATAAGCAGATACTCCTCAACACTGGGAGGAGATATCCCCCTTTCTACCACAAGCAGATACCCCCAAATCCCATAAACAATGCCCTGCTTTTTATCTTGTGGGTTTATCAGGACTCTCATACAGCCTTAAAGAAACATGTACCTTATGGCTTATGTGCTGTTGGTAAAGCCATCTGTTTCAGCATTTTCACTGTGTGAGCTTGTAACCATGTAACCCTTTGACCTGAGAAAGCAATAAAAAAAGAACAGACGGGGACGACCACTTTGGTAGTCTGACGTAGAGCACTCATGGAGTGGGTCTTCCTGCCTGTCCCTCACGAGCTCAGAAACACAATCTTGGTTGGTTTGAGTTCATTCACTACAGTCCTCAAGGCTTTTCTTAGATATTTTTCTAGGAACATCTCTGATAGCAATTAAGCCATTTAATCCAACATAACAGCGACAGAACACTCTCAACACAATTGCTAATTTTTACAGATCGGACCATATTGTCCCACGCTCTGAAATTTTTCAAAACCACTTTTGTTTGCCGAAAAGCCTCGTCCTCGAGTGGGTAAACCCACAGTGCAGCTTCAGGTTAATGTGTACCACATAATTTTTTATGTAGTGCGTGGCTGATTTGTTCACGCCATAATGGTGCCACAAAAGCATAACTTCTGCCATCTTTGATAATATCCAAAAGTTTTCCTTTTTTGTCAATCCATCAGCTCCTTCCCGTCCTCTTCCTTAATGTCACCAGGCTGGTTTTTTTTTTTTTTTTTGTTTTTTTTTTTTTTGTTTTTTTCCAATCTGCTGCCCACATAGCAAAAGCAGATTTCTTTTCAAGCGATCCTCTTATTTTGCATCTTTCTTTTCAGGTTGGGTGCTTCGGCGGCAGCATATTAACCATAGCACTTTCGGTGCATTTTGAACTAGAGAGGTTATGCACACACAGTCAACAGCACGGAAAATGGGGGTAGAGGAAAGTGGAGGGAGGGAGAAAGGGAGTTACTGGGTGGAGCTTCAATGATGCAGCCAATCAGCTCCAATAAGCCAATGTGGTTTTTTTTTTTGGGGGGGGGGGGGGGGGCTTCTTAAAGTGATATAGCACGTATTGTTAGACGACCTGTCTTTTTTCATTGGGGGGGAGGGTGTCGGAAAAAAATATGCGATGCACTGATTCCAAAATAGGTGATCTGTGAAGTAGAGAGGGATCACTGGGAATACCACTCTTGTTGTTCTAGGCTCAGGTAACTGATATCAACAGGAGGAAGCCAGGGCTTAGGGGTTGGTGGACCTGAAGTTATTGACCTCTACTAAGTTCTTTCTCTCAATGGCCTCAGTGGGTTGCAACTCTGGGAAATTGGTCTCAAGAATCTTGACGACATGTTGGATGGTTCCCTCTTTGGCACGGTAACTTTCCTTTTTGAGTGGTTGGGTAGGGGCACCTTAACGTAAGGCCGTAGTGCATTGTTAATTTCCAACAAACCTTCTCCTACACTCACTTGACTTAAAGCAGAACTTTCCTCTGTGGGCTCATATAGCAGTGGTCCCAAACCACCAGGCCCCGAACCGGTACCGGTCTATAGACCATTTTGTACCGACCCGCAAAGAATGAATAAAAAATGATTATTTTATTACTTTATTTTACTTATTACTTATTTTGAAAAGACAATCATTACCCACCCTCGACTCATTTCTGCGCTTGACTCTTTGGCTCGTCTTTTTCTTTCTTTGGCAATCCAAGCTAGTTCTCGTTAGTTTAATCAGAAACAGTTTGTTGGATAGTTTCTTTGGAAAGGGGTATACAAGGCAACGATGAGACAACAGAGGGGTCACACACTGCTTGCAAAAAGAAAGATGCATTTTAAAGAAAATACCAAAATTCCAATCTGTGTTATGGGTTCATCATCAAAGGTAATTCACAAGCCCTACACCGATGGCCTCAGGTCGCGATCAAAACAAGAGCTCAAAAGTCAAATGTGAAAAATTGAGCAAGTATTTTAATTGTATGCGCCCTCCCGCTTCTTTCAATGTGCCCATTCCATTTGTTTCTACGTAGTTTGAGCTTTCGTTGTTTTGATGGAGACCTGACGTCATACTATGTTATAATTGCGACATGACACCAAATATTTGCAGCAAACGTTTTGGAGAAGCTGGAGTAAAAAATGTTGAAAACATCCCGCTTTTGGCAACCACAATAAGAACAATAAATTAAATAGCAGGGGACATCAAGCTACAGTTACTTGTGTGGATAAGGCATCACAGCTATGCATTGTGGTCGGTTGAATTTTTCATGGATTTAACATTCATTTTTAAGACAATTGTGTGAATTTATTTTTGCTGTGTATATATAAATCCAGCCATCCATTTTCTGAGCCACTTATCCTCATGAGGGTCGTGGAAGTGCTGGAGCCTATCCCACCTCTCAATGGGCAGGAGGCAGGGTACACCTTGAATTGGTTGCCAGCCAATCGTAGGGCACATACAGACAGACAACAGCACTCACAATCACACTTAGGGGCAATTTAGAGTGTCCAATTAGTGCATGTTTTTGTGATGTGGGAGGAAATAGGAGTGCCTGGAAAAAACCTACGCAGGCAGGGGGAGAACATGCAAACTCCACACAAGCAGGGCCAGGATTGAACCCTGGACCTCAGAACTGTGAGGTCAACACTTTACACCTGCGGGTACCAAAGTTTGGCTGTACCTGGCATCACACATTAACTGTCCTGCCAGGTGGAATGATGGCATTGTTTTTTTTTTCCCCCCCACTCTGATGGTAACAGGGTCACAGCACGTCTTGGGTGGCAATTGAATAAAACTCAAAATAGCTTCTCCCTGTTCTTCCTCTACCCCGAGTGAATTGTGGAGTAGCCTAATCACGGTTGCAACTGCATCATCTGTGAACTCCTTCCTTCTGATGATTTCCAGCAGCACATTGGCACCTACCAGGAGATAAGGTCATGGTGCATGAATGACGACAAAAGGTGCCTTTATAGTGAGATTAGGATCGTCATTTCCAGCTAAATTGACAGTAAGATCGACCCAACCACTGTATGGAATTACATGGCCAGTGACTGCGAAGATGCCAAGTTCTCCTTCCATGAGCTCAGAAAGGGCCCTCGCTGTGTGGTTGGGGGGGTAAGTGTCATCCCATTCTTGGTCATTTGTGACCCTGAATCACACAACACGGTTACTGGATAACCACCAATCAAACATTTACGCAGACTCTTGTTTCCAACTAAATGTGCTTTGCACGAACTTTTACTCGGGTGAGTCCGTGTGTGTCTGGTTGTCTTTTCGAGTTGGGTTGACTTGCTAGCTGAATCCAGATGAGCCCTAATGTTTGGGACTGGAGGTGTCTGCCAGTCTCTGTGTGTCTCCCCACAGAGGCCTGCATCTTTCCACTTTTCAAACATTCAACTGCCCTGTGGCCTCCCCCTACACAAAACAATGGCTACACTAGGAAACATTCTGTTCACTGCATTCAGTACAGCGATATGTCCTACATCTCGGGTAGGGGAAATTGTTGGGTGGCAGTTGACTGTGAGAGATTGCTTGGCTGTGAGCTGAAGGGGCTGCAGGATGAGATTGTGACGTGTTTTTTGGCTGTTGATCAACTAATGATGTCACCAGGTGTACAACCTGGATTGAAAAACATTTACACTTGGGGCTAACGTCACCTGTATTGGCAACTTTTTACATTTGTGTGCTGCATAATAGCTAAATGCTGCTTAACCATGTTTGCTTTGAAATCTGCCCTCCACTCTTTGACGTGAGTCAGTCAAGAGCTCTACTGGTTTTGTATTCCGTAAGGATGTCTTTCACGTGTTCAGGACCTAAACCATTTCGTCATTTATAGACTTTCTTCTTTTCCTAATGGCTTTTCCCGTTAGGGCTCGCCACAGCGTGTCATCTTTTTCCATCAAAGCCTATCTCCTACATCTTCTTCTTGAACACCAACTGCCCTCATGTCCTCCCTCACAACATCCATCAACCTTCTCTTTGGTCTTCCTCTTGCTCTTCTGCCTGGCAGCTCCATTCTCTGCACCCTTCTACCAATATACTCACTCTCTCACCTCTGGACATCTCCAAACCATCGAAGTCTGCTCTCTCGAACCTTGTCTCGTCATCCAACTTTGGCTGTCCCTCTAATGAGCTCATTTCTAATCCTATCCATCCTGCTCACTTCTAGCAACAACCTCAACAGCTTCATTTCTGCAACCTCCAGTTCTGCTTCCTGTTATCTCTTCAGTGCCACCGTCTCTAATCTGTACATCATAGCCGGCCTAACAACTGTTTTATAAACTTTGCCATTCATCCTACCAAAGACTCTTCTGTCACATAACACACCAGACACCTTCTGCCAGCTGTTCCAACCTGCTTGGACCCGTTTTTTCACTTGCTTGCGACACTCTCCATTTTCCTGGATTGTTGACCCAAAATGTCTGAACTCGTCCACCCTTGCTACCTCTTCTCCCTGGAGTCTCACTCTTCTCCCTCCATCCCTCTCATTTACAGACATGTATCCTGTTTTACTTCGGCTAATCTTCATTCCTCTTTTTTCCAGTGCATGTCTCAATCTTTCTAATTGTTCCTCCACCTGCTCCCTGCTTTCACTGCATATCACATTATCATCTGCGAACATCATAGTCCAAGGGGAATCCATTCTGACCTCATCTGTCAGCCTACCATTACCACAGCAAACAGGAAGGGGCTCAGAGCTGATCCCTGATGCAGTCACATCTCCACCTTAAATTCTTCTGTCACACCTAGGGCACACCTCACCACTGTTCTGCAGCCCTCATACATGTCCTATACTATCCTAACGTATTTCTCCATCACGCCAGACTTTCGCATGCAGTACCACATTTCCTCTCTTGGTATTCTGTCATGGGATTTCTCTAGATCCACAAAGACACAATGTAGCTCCTTCTAACTTTCTCTGTACTTTTCCACTAGCATCTTGAAGGCAAATAATGCATCTGTGGTACTCTTTCTAGGCATGAAACCATACTCTTGCTCACCCATGTTTACTTCTGTCCAGCGTCTAGCCTCCACCACTCTTCTCCATAATGTCATTGTGTGGCTTATCAACTTTATTCCTCTATAATTCCCACAGCTCTGCACATCACCTTTGTTCTTAAAAATGGGAACTAGCACGCATTTCCTCCATTCTTCAGGCATCTTCTCATCCGCTAGTATTCTGTTGAATAGGTTGGTCAAAAACTCTACAGCCACCTCTCCAAATTGCTTCCACAGGTATGTCATCAGGACCAACTGTGTTTCTATTTTTCATCCTCTTTAGTGCCTTTCTAACTTCCCCCTTACTAATCATTGCCACTTCCTGGTCCTTCACACTTGCCTCTTCTCCTCTTCCTTCTCTCTCATTTTCTTCATTCATCAACTTCTCAAAGTATTCTTTCCATCTATTCAGCACACTACTGGCACCAGTCAACACATTTCCATCTCTATTTTTAATCACCCTTACCTGCTGCACATCCTTCCCATCTCAATCCCTCTGTCTGCCCAACCTGTAGAGATCCTTTTCTCCTTTCATGTCCAACCTGGTGTACATGTCGTCATTTGCATCTTGTTTAGCCTTCACCACCTCTAACTTTGCCCTACGACACATCTCAATGTATTCTTTTTGCCTCTCCTCAGTACTCTCACTGTCCGATTTCTTCTTTACTAATTTCTTGCCTTGTATGACTTCCTGAATTTTGCGGTTTCACCACCAGGTCTCCTTCTCGCCTTTCCTACCAGAAGACACACCAAGTACTCTCCTGCCTGTCTCTCTGATCACCTTGGCTGCAGTAGTTCAGTCTTCTGGGAGCTCCTCCTGTCCATTGAGAGCCCGTCTCACCTCTTTCCGAAAGGCTGCAAAACATTATTCCTTTCTCAGCGCCCACTACATGGTTCTGTGCTCTACCTTTGTCTTCTTTAAATCTTCCTACCCACTAACAGTTGTCCTACACACCACCATCCTATGCTGTCGCGCTACACTCTCCCCTACCACTACCTTACAGTCAATAACCTCCTTCAGGTTACATCGTCTGCACAAAATATAATCCACCTGTGTGTTTCTACCTCCGCTCTTGTATGTCACTCTAGGTTCCTGCCTCTTCCGGAAAAAGGTGTTCACTACTGCTATTTTCATCCTTTTTGAAAAGGCCACCACTATCTGTCCCTCAAAGTTGCTTTCCTGGATGCCGTACTTACCCATCACTTGTTTGTTGACCCTGTTTCCTTCACCAACCTCCTTCATTTGTGCCGATGAATCCACTTTGCTCCTCTTCTTCTTTGTCTTTGATGTATTACTGATTTATTATTTTTTTCATTTATTTTGTATTTTAGTGATTTATAGACCAGTAGCATAAATTTAAACTCTATTCTAAAGCTGACTGGAAACCTGCAAGGACTTTTAAATTGGAGTTATACGCTCAGATCTCTTTGTTCTGGTCAGAACCCGAACTGCAGCATTCCTAATGAGCTAGAGCTGTTTAATGCTCTTTTTGGGGATTCCAGTACGAAGAACATTACAGTACTCCAATCTAATTGATATAAAAATATAGGTGAGCTTTTCCTGGTCTGGTTGGCACATACAAATCTTCACTCTAGATATGTTTTTCGGATGGGAATAGCCAGTTTTTGTGATTGACTGGAGACGACTTGAAAGTCAGGTCAGAATCAATCATAACACCAAGGTTTCAGACTTGGTCTTTGTTTTTTAAAGATGCAGGGTCCACATGTTTACTAACAGCAATTCTCTCTTTATCTTTATTTCCAAAAAGTATTGTTTCGGTTTTGCTGTGTTTTAGGTGAAGAAATGTTTGTGTCATCCAATTGTTTATCTGCTTTAGACACTGGCAAAATACCTCAATTGAACTGTAGTCATCTGTAGGCACTGCTAAATATAACTGTGTCATCTACATTGCGATGAAAGGGAGATTTGAGATGGGTCTATATCTTGCTAACATGGAATCATCCAGTGGTCTGTATTTTTAGAAGAGGCTAAGAGCTTTAGGAAACTCGCCACACTAAAATGAACAATTGATAATTTGCTGCAAATAGCTTGCTAACATGGAATCGTCCAGGGCTCTGTTTAGAATAAGTTTAACAGCAGCTACTTTAAGAGCTTTTGGAAAGTCGCCAGTCTAAAATGAGCAATTGATTATTAGCTGCAAATCAGCGAGCACTGACTTCACAAAATAATTTTGAAAAAGTCAGATGATATTGATTTGAGAAAGCCCGTTGATGGTTTCAACTGCTGAACAGTTTTCTCAGCAGTTTTTTTTTGGGTCAACTGTGTCAAATTCTGACAAGTTAATCAAGTTTTTCCTGGGTGGCTCCAGATGTAAAATAATTTTATCATTTTGCTGATTTGTGCTGACATTTGAGCTGGTGGAATGTATTTTCTCACTAAAATTCATTGCATGTGTCAGCTATTATGAGTTCACCACAGCAAACAGAGTGCGAGTATTGTTGAAGTTCTGACTGATGATTTCAGAAAAGCTTTGCTCTCTAGCCCTAACTAACTCTTGGTTAGTTTTTCTCCACTTGCGTTCTGCTTTCCTACACTTTGATTTAGAGCTCTTCACCATCATTTTGCTCCTCCATGGTGATCAAGGTCACCTCAGGCTAGTCTTAGTTTTGACTGGAGCGACAGCATTCATGGTATTTGTGATTTTTGAGGTGAAATTGTCCAAAAGTTCATCAACTGTCTTAGCATTCACAGTCTGTTGCATAGCCACAGTCTCCATAAACTTAGTGGCAGTACTCATTGATGTACCTTTTCCTAATAGAGATAGAGGTTGTCTGAAGTTTTGGAAGAATCTGTAATAAAAAATACACAAAAATGGTCAGAAATGGCCATATCCTTAATGCCAATCGATAAAATATCAACATCCTTTGTGATGACCAGGTGTAAGATGTTACCCTGAGTGTGTGTTGGACTCTGAATATGTTGATAGAGGTCAAATGTGTCTATTGTGGCAGAAAGTTCTTTGGATGTTTGGAGTTCTACTCCATACAGATGTGAAAAATCCTCCATAAATTTTCTATTGTATCTTTGAAATCTATACATTTTCAAAACAATAACCTTTGGATATTCAAAAGAGCTAAAATTACCCAGCAATAGTTTTACATTGAAATAATGATTGAAAAATAACAGCAATACCACCCTTTTCCACTGTTCGACACTTGTTCATAGAATTTAAATTTGCTGGTGTTGCCTCATTTCAAATGATAATACAGCTACTTCATAACCGCGTTTCATTTAATAACAAAAAGTCAAGATCATAGGTGGTCATGATGTCATTAATCAACATTGATTTGTTATCCAGTGACCTAATATTAAAAAGAGCTAGTCTCGCAGGGATAGCTGGAGACAACGTTTTGATCGACTCACATTTAATCCTCATTATTTGGAAGTTCTACTTTTTTTGTGCCATATCTCTTTGACCAACTTACAGGGATGAAAAATGCCTGATCTCCGTAGGGGTCCGAGTTATTCTGGAAAACACAAATATCCTCTTATGAAAACCTCAGCATCCCAACCTTGCACTTTTGTTACGAAATCAATGAAATCTCACTTCAGTACCTCTGATTGTTGCTTGAGAACATCCAGTGTCCCTGTGTGTATAATGACAGATTTCACAGTTGGGTGCTGATCAGTGATCCCGAGGATTTTTTGAGAGATATCAGACAACGTGTCACTCATAAAACACAGTACTTTGGTGTTCTTCTCACTTCAAAACCATTTCACATCCTTGTTGGCTCAATCACCAACTATTTATGTTTGTGGTCCCAATTTTTTGGGGGGATGATTTAATTTCATACCTTTCAGTGATGGGGGAGGATGAGCATTCTTGTCCAGGGTCTTGTCAAAGTGGCTCAAATCTATTTATAAGTCTAATGATAATGTTTTGCACTGACTCACGTTCTTTTTTCTTGCTCTTTGCTGAAACGACCGTCCCTGGCCGCTCACTTGGTGTTGAGGCAGCCCGCAACACAGGCCAGTCAGATTCCTCGGTAATCCCCTGGTGCCGTCTTCCGTTTTAGATGCCCCATATCTTTGGGCTTTGCTTTCAGTCAATTCCAGGTAGAACGCCTGGAGGACCCGTTATTGTTTCCACAGTCCATGTCTGTCCTCGTTGTTGAGCTAAGTGGCTGACTGTTTGCACACTTCTGCTCACCATTTTGAGACATCAATAGGGTTGTTTCATTCCCGACTGTCCATTTACATCCACATAGCTTCAAGACCGCAGATTTTCCATTCCAGAATTGACACCTTGTACAGTAGCCTGTGATAGTCCTTAGTAGAGGTGGGAGGCATATTGACGGCCTGTCTTGTTGCTAACACCAGGCTTGTGCTAATTAGCAGACCACGCTCACGTAATGATGAAACAACTGATTATCCACAAAAAGGAAACATATACAGTCCCACAGTATCCAGGAGTCGCTGCTTCTAATTTTTTAGAAGAAAAACAAGCTTATTACAGCAAGAAAAAAAATGTCAACAGAGGCAAAGCAATCAGAGCATGGAAAAAAATCATCTGCACTGTACAAGAAGCAAAAGAGATTATTGTAGGACAATAGGACAAAGGGTCGAGTTTAGTTGATCATCTCTAATGGTGACGCTAAATACTTAACTATCGTTGTGAAGTTATACCACCACAAAATAGGCTTCAACTATAACTTGTTTTGTCTCTCCATGTCTCTCTCACTTTAATATAACAAAATTACGTTTTGTCTGATTTTTAGTAAGGAGTGACAACTAAAGATGTACCTTTTCCTCTCTTTGAAAAGAACTTTCTTTTTATTATAAAAATCCACAAAGACAAGATTGTCTCCATGCTTATGGTGTCATAAAGAGATTTTGCCAAAACACAACAAAGAGCATCCTAGCATAGCTCCGCAGTTGTTCTAGTTCACTCAATGCAGCATGCAGAGCTATACCGATGCTGTCCTCTGTTGATCTATGCACCCGGTATGAAAATGGTAGGCGTCGAAGCTGTTGGGAGGAAGTCTTTGACATACTTGAGAACCACCCTCTTGAAACACTTCATCATGAGAGATTTGATGGAAACAAGGCATTGAGGCTCGTTAAGGATTTCCTTTTGGGAATGGGAATGATTGTTGTCAAACAAGTGGGGATGACTGCTTGGGCCTGTGATTGTTTGAAGATCTTGAAGAAGACTCTGAAGAGTTGATGGGCACATGTTCTGAGCACTTTGACTGGTACACCATCCGGGCCATCTGCCTTTCTGTGGTTCATGGCCAAGAGCACATCCCTCACATTGTGCTGCTGTACAGTAAGTGGGGAGTTACTGGAGCCTGGTGGGGTTGGGAATGGGGTGGGGGAGCACAGGAGCAGCTGTATGCTGGTGAGATGATTCAAAGCGAGCAAAGAACATGTTGAGCTCCTATCCAGGGGTGGCCAACCTGCGACTCTCGAGCCGTGTGGGGCTCTTTGCCTCCTTTTGTGCGGCTCTCGTGATAGCACGAAAGCATCGTGAAGTTGTTTTTTTTCATGTGCATAGAGGGTGCTTTGCTTGAGTTCATTATGGTATTCGCATTGGCGCTTTGTTTGAGTTTATTACATTTGTTACAAGTATTGTGGCAACGAGCTCAGTATGTATGTGGAGGTTTGTCGATAGAGATCCGAGAGTGCAAAGGCGTGTACAGCAGGAGGATGAGAAGAAAAATAAAGCACGGTGGTGACCCGGGAACAGTGGCTTTATTGTTACCCCCACCCTGCTCAACTGTGCAATGGGAGAAGAGAGTTAACCCCGATTAGGACGACAATGGCCCCAGAGAAGAAGTCTCCCCTGCATCTCCTGACCACAGTCACGTGACCACAACAGGAAAGATTAGCATGGTATTTTTGCAAAACTAGCTTTTGCATTGAATGAAAATAGCTCAGTTTCCCAGTCAGATGGTGATCTTCGGAGAAAAGAATTTGTCAATTTCGCTTTCAAAATCCACAGTTAAATGAAATTATGTGGATGAACATAGAATGTTTTTACCAGAGCAAGAGAGCTCAAATTTTTGTTGTTGAGGGCAACAGCAAGCCACTCTCTCTTTTGTGTCCGACGTCTTTCGTGTATTTCACAGCTTTAAATCTTCACTTCATCCCACTCCACGCTAACATCGACCTTTAATTTCCAAAGGGACTAAACTTCACACAAGTTAGTCACTTGTCACTTGAAACATAAGACAACAACTCCCTGAAGACCCTGTCACACCTCCCGAGGTCTTTTGCTGGCAAGATAGGTCTTTGTTCTCCTCTTGTACTCCTTTTTGGCTAGAGCTGTCCTGTAAAGAGCTCTGTCACCTGAACTGAAGGTAGTGTCTCGCCCCCTGTAGCGTGAACTCACCTGGCTGGTCATCTAAGGTTTCTGATTTGGAAAAACTGATGCTTATAAACAGTTACTGATGCACACTTCCATACAGAACTTGATATAGTCCAATACAGCCTCTGTGTATCTCTCCAGGTACTGGTGTAAATAAATAAAAGGTCCCAGTCTTTTTGTTGAAAGCAGTTCTGGAGTTCACTGGTTTTCTCTAGCAAGGTTGTTAGTCCTTGTGGTGGGCCTGGATCTGCATCTAAGGGTGCTCTATTAAAGGATAAGTAGTAGGGAGATGTGGTCTGACTCACCAATGTGAGGGAGGGGTGTGGTTCTATAGCCTTTGCTTGATGTTGGAGTACACCTTGTCTAAAGTGTTTCCACCGTTTGTTAGATATTTATTATACTGGTGAAATTTCACGAGTACAGTCTTCAGAGTGGCCTTGTTAAAGTCCCCAGCTTTAATGTGAACACTTTCAAGGTGGGACCGCTGCTGTTCATTGATGACGTTCAACAATCGAGAGAGCATTGCTTTAGTTTTCCCGGTGGGATGTAAACAGCCGTATGATGGCTACATTTAGCTCCCTCAGGACCTAAAATAGATGATATTTAACGGATATGTACTCAGTGTCGGGTAAACAGTGTCTCTCCAAAACCATGTTGTTGTTACACCAGTCGTCATGCACGTACACCCATAGCCTCCCACATCTGCTTTTGCCGGAGTTTTCAGTTAAATCCCAGTGGTGCAGTGTGCGGCCTGATAGCCATACGCGAACATGGGGAATGTTCAGGTAAAGTCTGGTTCCGCTTCTGCTTCTTCTCCTTCCTCCACCTGTGCCAGTTTGCTGCCCGGAAAACAGTCCACTCCGAGCCCGGCTGTCTTGCTAGCTCGTCTGTATTGTTGTGTTTGCGGTGAAAGTCGCTTGAAACTGCTATTTTGTGTCGGTGACCCCTAACAGGACAAGCCGAAAGAAAAAGAAGAAGATCCAAAGTCCCAAAACGTCCTGGTGGGTGTAGCAGTGGAAGTGCTGGGGCGTACGTGAGCATAGTCCCCAAAGAAAAAAGACAAAATACAAATTCAAGCACTAATAGAGCGAGCCATAAGCCGATGCATCTGTGTGCACCGCCATCTTTCATTAATTCCCACATACTCCTCATCCTTGTGGAAATCCTTTCCAGAAGAGTTATAATTGCAGAAGGTGGACTAATGTCATACTAAACGCTATGGATTAATAATTGAATGCCACTTAAGGCACAGTAGCTCATTTGCACACATTGACATAATGATGATGCACAATGAGCTCAATCTCTTTATATCAAAATTGCTATAACTGTACCAATCACATGTTTGTTTTTATGTTTTAAACAACCAGTTGGAGTCATGAATAAATTAAAATACAAGCTTTTTAAAAGTAACTACTGATTAACATCATAAAATATAAAGTTTTTTTCAAAGTTCTTGTTTTCTTTCTTGGAGCAGACATTATTTCTCTACTATACCACCTATTTGTGTTCTAGAAAACCCAGGTGACAGGGACCCACTGGTGGTCTTGAGAAACAGATTCCAGTGCAGCCTTGACTTCATGGTAGGTCTCCTCCAGGTTGTTGTTTACGATGCTTAAGTCAAAGTAATGGCCATATGCAACTTGAATTTGACCACTTTCTTCACGTTTTCTGCAACTCCTCATCCTGTCATGGAGAACACATAATTAATCTTTATTTGGAGCTAACGCTAAAAATCAATTGGGCAAAGAGTCAGATAGTCAGTCAATCAGTTACTCAGTTACTCAGTCAGTCTCTCTGTGTATCTGTCTGTCTATCTTTAATTTGTGGCTGTTGTTGAGATTCTGTGCCTTGACCTCAAGATCTAGTCACAGGAACTGAATTTTACTGAACAGTTTGTACAGAGAAATGTTCCAATATTGTTTGTTATACAAACCCAATTCCAATGAACGTGGGACATCAGAATCAGCTTTAATGGCCAAGTATGTAACAACACACAAAGAATTTGTCTCTGGCAGTCGGTGTATGACATTCAGAACAATGAGCAAACAAACTATAAAGAGCAAATAACAAGAGACATTCAGTTAATAGGAACTATTCCTTATGAGTCACAGATGGGTAAGATGCAGTTTTCTTCATATAGAGCAATTAAGAGTCCGTCATTGCCCCACATTAAAACCAGATTCCCAGGATTTGCAAATCATGTTCACACTATACTGAATTGAATACATTACAAAGACAAGATATTTTATGTTCAAACATTTTAACTTTATTATTTTCAGAAATAATCATTAACTTACAATTTTAAGGCTGGAACATGTTGAAAAAAAAGATGGGACAGGAGATAAAAAGACTGAGAAACTTGAAGAATGCTCATCAAACACCAATTTAGAATATGCCACAGGTGAATAGGATAATTGGGAAGAGGTGAGTGCCATGATTGAGTATATAAGGAACTTCTTTGAGTTGCTCAGTCATTAACAAGCAAAGATGAGGCGAGGCTCATCTCTTTGTGAACAAGTGAATGCGAAAATAGTTGAACAGTTTATGGGCAATGTTCCTCTGTACAATTGCAAGGAATATGGGGATTTATGGATCTATTGTTCCATAATATCACCAAAAGGTTCAGAGAATCTGGAGAAATGAATGGATGAAGCAGCAAGCCCGAAAGGTGTCACTGCATCATAAACCCAACTCAATGTGTAAAGGATACAACCAAATGGCCTCAGGAATTCTTCAGAAAACCAATGTCAGTAAATACAGTTGGCACCAGATCCATAAGTGCAACTTAAAACTCTACTATGCAAACCAAAAGCCCTTTATCAACAACAACTAAAAACGCCGTTGGCTTCTCTGGGCCCGAGCTCATCTAGGATGGACTGACACAAACATTGAACAGCACCAAAGTATGTAACAGGTGTTCTGGGGTCCAACGTGTCCATATTTCAAATTGTTTTGTGAATTTGTGGATGTTGTGTCCTCCGGAGCAAAGAGGAAAAGAACCATACAGACTGCTGTGGACTTAAAAGTTCAACAATAGATTTTCTCAGTTTGAAGATTAGATGTCTTTGCAGTGTATTTAACTAAATATAGGTTAAACATGATTTACAAATCATTGTATTCTGTTTTTATTAATTTTTAACACAATGTCACAACTTAATTGAAATTGGGTTTGCATGAAAGCCTGTACAGTATTGCCCTGCTATTCACAGGAGTAACTTTCCCATACCTCTAATGTTTGTGTTTTTAATGACTCCAAACTGTAAACTGTGAAGGACGGTATCTGCGACTTTTATTGACATGTTAATCACTGATTGCTGGATGCTGGCTGCTTATTCATCCTCCTCAAAACCAATCCCCCGTATGTCCATTAGATAGCAGAGTTGTACAACGAAACCTTAAGTCATGATCGTTACATTGCCCTTTTTTAACGCAAAATCACCAATGTAATGCAACCACACAAAGTTGTACGGAAATTTTATTCATCCTACGTAACGATAAATCTGTTTTTCAAACACTCGTGTACTCGGCAAAATAATTTTGAGCCCACAGAATATTGGTCAAACAAAATATCACTAGTGAACTTTAAAAAAAAAAATCTCTTTGAAGAAAACACATCTTCAGAACAAGACAAAGACAGCAACACGAATCAGTCACATTCATAGTCTATAAGTAAGCTGGAGGGTGTCTGTTACAACATGCACAATTCTTAGTGTTTGTGGTGTGGAATGTTTTTGTGTTGATGTGTTGGTTGAAGAGGCATTATTATGCTCATGGTAACCACCAACAAGCTCCATTGGGATGTGTAGTATATCCAGAGCGACCTTCTTGAGGAACAATGAATTCCTAATGATAGAGTGCCCTCGTCTGGAAGCCGTCACCATGGAGCCTCTCATTTTAGTCGGTATATGGCATGTTGTTGTATGGTGAGGTGAGCTTGTTCTGTTTGGGTTGATTACAAACCACAGTGTCGCCAAGAGTGAGTGTGTGTGGTTTTGCATGACGATGAGAATTTGCATGAGGTTTCTTCGTTTGGGCTTCAGCCTTATCACTTCATATGAGAATTTTTACTTGCAGCATCCGTGAAAGATGGAATCTTCGTGAACATCTTTCATTGGAATAGCAGTTCAGCACGGGAGCTCAGAGTTGCGGTGTTACGTGTAGGAAGATATATCTTGAACAGTAGTTGTCCATATCCAACAAGCTTTTGATGTCAATTGTAGTCTGGGGGTCTGTAGCCTGCTGGACTGCAGCAACCATATTGGGATCTGGAGAGAACACAAAGCCAAAGAACTCAAGTCTGGATCAGTTGAACTCACATTGAGTGTCAGACCGCTTTCCCTGAGTCTCGCACATCACTTGGAGGTTGTCATCATGTTCACTCTGAGTGGCACCATAGACTATGATGTCATCACTGAGGTTCTTCACTCCCCAGAGACCTTGCAGTGTTTGGCATAGAGCATTCTGGAACACCCCAGCACCAGAGGATAGGCCAAAACTCAGGCGTTTGTAGTGGCTTAGTCCTAGATGAGTGGTGAATGTGGTTATGTATCTGCTCTCCAGATGGAGCTCCAGTTGGTGATATCTCGGCTACAATTTTGAGAATCGAGTTGCTCAGTTTAACTCATGTACCACGTCGTCCAAAGTGCGAGTGAAGTGGTGGTCTCTGTCTATGGCTGCGTTAGCTTGTCGCATGTCAACACGGAGTCTCACTTTGTCTGGGTCTCTCGGCTTGGGAGCTGCAACAATAGGTGAGACGCATGGCATGGGTGACTGGGAAACTTCACCTCCCTTCCTGACTTTCTTCTCACCGGACTTTCAGTAACTGCAACAGTCTCGCTTACATTCGCAGATTCTCCTGCCACTCCTGTAGCGTCTGACTCCACCACCTTATCACCGCTGAGAACAACATCCTCCACATCCAGCAAAGTGTCCTCCATCATTCCGGTGTGACCTAGCTCCACAATACCAGTCTGGTGGGTCTCCAAATCCTTTTGCGGATGTGCCAGAATCTCCTACCCTACCCGAACCTTATACGACACTGGCCCCTCACTGACACAATAAGGCCCAGGATCCACTTGGACCCAAATCTGAAGTTAGAGCACTGTGTCTCCAACCTCAAAAGGTTTTTTTTTTTTGCTCTTGAGTCATGATCTCTGGACGGTCGTTCCTGCTTCTTTGATACTCTCCTGTTCTAATTTGGATGGATTGAGTCCAGTTTCCAATATAATTTCCTTCCAAAAAGTAGTTCTAATGGTGATAGACCTGTTGTAGTCTTCAGCGTTACTCTGTAGCAAAATAACACCCTGGCTACCTTCTCTATCAAAGTGCCCTCCTTGCATTTTCATGCCATTCCTTTAAGTATCTGTAGTACCCTCTCTGGTAACCTGTTACATGGTAAGGTGTAAAGGTCACATTGCATGTCATTCCTGGTAAAAAATTCCTTGAACTCTCTGCTAAAAAAACAAGTTCCATTGTCTGACACTGGCAACTCTGGCAGTCCATAGTTGCTGAAACTAGTGCGCAGACACTCAATGGTTGGAGAAGAAGTAGCAGAGTTCATGCGATACACATCCATCTACTTGGAATGTGCATCAATGAGTACAAAAAGCATCTTCCCCATGAACGGTCCTGCCACAAGCCACATGGATACAATTCCAGGATTTATCAGGCCAATCCCTAGGGTGCCATCATAAGGTAGCTTACGTACACGCTAAAACGCATGCTGGCATGTATGCTTGAGACACTCTTATCTCCTATCTGTTATAAATGAAGAAGACTTTTCATCATGCACATCTGTGATTCTTAAAAGGAATAGTTCCTATGAACAGAAATGGCTATTGTTCTTTGTTCTTGTTACTTTGTTGTCCTTTGTTCTGAACATTGTACCAAGGCAGCACCAACTGCTGGAGAAAAATTCTTTGTGTTTTTACACACTTGGCCGATAAAGCTGATTCTGATTCTGATCTGAACAACAGCTGGTGTACAAAAACAGTGACTGTAGACTTTCTCTGCTGGAATTTGAATGGAGAAATTTTTAGGGTTCTGCTTCCTGGGAGTCAACATCACCGAGGACCTGACCTGACCTGTGTTCTGCATACTAGAGAGCTAGTGAAGAAGGCCCAAAAGAGACTCAACTTCTTGTGAGTCCTCAGGAATAAGAACATCTCTCTAAGACATCTGATGTCCTTTTACTGCAGCACTGTAGAGAGTGTCCTTAGCTACAGCACAGAGGAAAGAGCTCCAGTTACAAACAATACGCAGAGTATAGTCAGCAAACCTCTCCTTCCACTGGAGGAGCTGCCTCAAGAATGGTGCTGGGATCCTCTTGCATCCCTTCCACCCTGGAAATGAACTATTCCAACGTCTGCCTCTTTCGGATGCATAAAATCGCGAATGAACAGACTCTATTCACACTATTACATTTTTGCAGCATTAAAAAAAGACTTTAATTGACGAGTAGAACCTTCTAATTTTTCTTGCCTCTCATGCAACATTCCTCTGTGGCAATATTCTTTTGTGCAGGAGCAATATTTTTCTTTTGTGTCATATCATTTTGCATGCACAATAAAAGGTCAGCAGTTTCCTTTTGTTGTTTCATAATTTGTTCAATGGCATTGAATGTGAGCATTTTATTTTTGTTGTAAAATTCTTTGAACAATGACAATAAATGAGTCACTGATGGTCTAGTGGTACACATGCCTGACTTTGGTGTGGGCAGTGTGGGATCGATTCACGCTCAGTGATGGTGTTGATATCTGCCCTGGGACTGACTAGTGACCAGTTCAAGGTGTAGTCCGCCTTTCACCAGAAGCTAGCTGGGATTGGCTCCACCTTTCCCGTGACCCTTGTGAGGATAAGCGGCTTGGATAATGGATGGATGGATGACAATAAACCCTCAATCAATTACATCAGTCAATCAATTTAAAATGCATGCCTCCACCATTGTAATTATTCCTCTTTGTTTGCAAACATCCTGGTCCATTGGGACTCCAATCTAACCTGATCTGTCTTCCTATCTCTGACCACTGCAAAGAGGAAGAACTGTATCAGGGATCAGCCATCCCAGATATGGTCCCTCCGCTGCATTAAACTCCCGTGTAACACCTAAAGCAGACCTCACCACAGTTCTGCAACCCTCATCCATGTCCTGTATTATTAATTTCTCTGCCACTCTAGATTTCCTAATGCAGTACCACAGTTCATCTCGGATTTTCTGTCATAGTCTTTCTCTAGATCTACAAGACACAAGGTAGCCCCTTCTTACATTCTCTGTTTCTCCATCACCAGCCTCAAAGTGAATAATGCATATGTGGTAGTCTTTCTCGGCATCAAACTATACTATTGCTCATAAAAGCTCACTTCTGTCCTTGGTCTAGCTTCCACTACTATTTCCCGTAACTTCATTGGGGCTCATCAACCTTATTTCTTGATCGTTCCTATAGCTCTGAACATCAACCGTGTTGTTAAAGATTAGCATCAGCACAACTTTCCTCCATTTTTCAGGTATGTTTTCACTAGCTAGCATTCTGTTAAACTAGCGGGTCAAAAACACCACAGTCACCTCTTCTCGAGTTTTCCATACCTCCACAGGTACGTCAACAGGAAGAACTGCCTTTTGAAGTTCATTTTTACCTTGTGTCCGGGCAGCAAGCAGAGGTAGCACTCTCAGAGACCGAAGTTTGGCCTAATTGTTGTATTAAGAGGTGTTCCATTTGCAAGCTACAAGTCCAATAGTCTATTGTGTTCGAGAGTGACAAAAAAAAAAGAAAAAAAAGTCCACCCCAACCTTTGTTCTCTCCTTCAAAAATCTTCCTAACCCACTGGGTGTGGACAGGAGGTCGCCCAGTCATTTTTCCCACAGGGAACCTCCCTTCTCCTCCTCACCTATATCACGTCTCCAACGTTCTCGCCCCAGCAAGTCTGTGGGCATTGGATACTTGGGTGCACTAAATGAATAAATGCAGATTTGTAACCAGGACCCCTGGTGATAACCTCTGGTGGTCACCCATGATTTAGCTAACTGTAAAAGCCTCAGATGGCCAAAGAATTCCTTTGAAGTAGACCTTAGAGTTCCTTTGAATTACTCAGGAAAGTTGTCTATCTTATTTTCTAAGCCCAGACCTTAATTCTCCTCACTCAGGTTTGATCAAATGCAATGGTAAAATACACTACAATTTCAATTTTTCACGTTATTTAGTGCCTTTTGAACTTTTGCTTGATTAATCATTGCTACTTCCTGGTCCATCACACTTGCCTTTTCTACTCATATTTCTTGCTCTTATTTCGCTCCTCTGCATTCATCAACTACTCAAAGTAGTCATTTCCATCCCTATCCTTCATCACCCTAACATACCGCACATTCTTCCCATCACTATTCCTTATGTCTGGCTAACCTGTATGCATAAATTTCTCCTTCTTTAGTGTCTAACCTGCCATACATCCTTTGTTTAATCTCTGCCACCTCTACCTTCACTTCGCCTTGTTCTCTCCTTATTCCTTTCAGCATCCCACTTCTTTTTAGTTATCCTCTAAAATGGTTTCCTTCACGTTGAGGTTACACCTCTAAGTCACCTTCTCCTATTTGCCACCAGGAGATGCATCAAGTACTCTTGTGCCTGTTTCTCTGATCACCTTGGCTTTAATGGTTCAGTCTTCTGGAAAGTCCTCCTTTCCATGGAGAGTTATTCTCACTTTTTCCCAAAAAGCCACACAACACTCATCCTTTCTCAGCTTCCACCATATGGTTCACTGCTGTGCCTTCGTCTTCTTAATCTTCTTCCCCATCATCAGAGTCATTTTACACACTAACCTTCTTCAGATTACTACAAAAGATTTAATCCACCTACATGCTCCAACCACTGTTCTTGGTGGTCACCCTATGTTCCTGCAGTCATTTCCATCATTTTTACAATATCGACTACCATCTGTCCCTCATGGTTCCTTACCTAGATACGGGACTTACACATCACTTCTTCATCAACCCATGTTTCCTTCACATGTCCATCAAGACCTGGACGAATCATGACTCTCTCTTGTATGGGATGGTCAGAATTACTTCGGCCAGCTCCTTCCAGAATTTCTCTTTAGCCTCGAGGTCACATCCTTCCTATGGGACGCAGCCACGAATCACACTATAAATAATGCCCTCCATTTCAAGTTTCAGCCTCATTACTCAAGCTGATTTGCTTTTCCCCTCCAAGACATTCTTAACTAACTATTCCTTAAAAATAATGTCTACTCTATTTCTCTTCCAAGCTACACCATAGTAAAACAATTTGAACCTTGGGTCTAAACTTCTAGTTGAATTCCCTTTCTACTTGCATTCCTGTAACCTCATATACAAGGACTTGGATGGATTTCCTCCTGAAACGTGGAAAAAACTTAAATCCGGATAACATTGTACAAACAAAAATATCCAGATGTATGAATCTGCATACGCATGAATCCAAGCACATTTCCTTCACCATCCCAATCAACGTGGAAATGAGTGGATCATGGAGTAGCCAACCACTCCCTCTCAACGCCCATATTTAAATATGCAAATCATACTTAAATGAACCCAGCACTTGAGATCCTGACCCTTTGCATGATCAGAAAAAAGGAAAATGAATTTGTTCTACCACTTATCCGAGGTTGAGTCACGAGCACAGTAGCTTCAGCAGGGGTGCCCAGACGTCTTCCTCTCCAACCTCTTCATCTAACTCTTCCAGAGAAATCCCGAAGCATTCTCAGGCCAATCATACTGTAGTCTCGCCAGCGTGCCTGTAACACCTCACCAAGAACTTGTCCGGAAGGCATCCAAATCAGACAACCCAGCCAGCTCGTCTTGAAATGCGGAGGAGCAGCGGCTCTACTCTGAGATTCTCCCAGATGTCTGAGCTTCTCACTCTCTTTAAGGGAGAGCCCGGACACCTTGCAGAGGAAATTTATTTTGGACGCATGTATCCAGGTCTTGTTCTCAGAACAAAAATCAACCAGTAAATTTAGAGCTTTGACTTTTGACGTAGCTTGTTCTTTAACACAACGAACCGATATGAAGTCCACATCACCGCAGATGCTTCACCAATCCCCCTGTCAATCTCTCGTTCAATTCTTCCCTCACAAGAACAAGAGTCCAAGATACTTGAACTCCTCCACTTGGGTCAAGATCTCATCCCTGACCTGGAGAGAACACGCCACCCTTTTTCCGACTGAGGACCCAGGTCTCAGATTTGGTGGTCCTCATCCCGGTCACGTCACACTCAGCTGTGAACTCTTCCAGTGAGTATTGAAGATCATGATTTGATGAAGCCAACAGAACCATATCAACTATAAAAAGCAAAGATGCAATACTGAGGCCATCAAATCGGACATCCTCTATGACTCAGCAGCTCCTAGAAATGAACAGAATTGGTGACAAAAGGCAGCCTTGGCGGACTCCAACCCTCCCTGAAAATTTATCTGACTTACTGCCACCCATGCGGACCATGGCCTGCATTATGGTTTGGGTATGCACAGATGCTTCCAATGTATAGAAGAAGACTTCGCTAGTTTTTGGTTCCTTCCATGCAGGATCCAACACGACACTGTTATGTGTGTATATATTATTGTTCTCTTTATTTGCCTTTTATGCTTTTAAGTTGTTATGACGCAGGTCTTTTTGATGCGGTTTCCTTTCATGCTCTTGGGTCATTGTGACGCGGATGGTTTGTGATGCGCAATTCTAGAATGTTCCGAGGAGTGCCTATATAAGGACGACAAAAGTCTGTCAACGAGGCCTCTTACGACCTCACAGCTCCTCTGGGACAAAGTACGCTGTTTGGAACTAACTACACAGACACCTGCTGCCTTTCGTTTTGGACATCACTGGAACATTCGCTAACTTGGAAAGAACATTATGCTGTTCAGGAACATTCGTTCAATGCTGGTGACTATTCGCAGTTTTGGCTCGACTACTCTGTCTGTGGACTTCATTTTTGTGTTAGCTATTTTATCGTGTTTGTGTTGTATTGATGTGTGTGAGATTAAATTGTCTTAATCGCAATACAACTGCCTTGTCGCATTTTGCTGGTTTGAACAAAGGAGACGTTAGTCTAAATTCGCACGTAACAAAATCATTTGTTAAATTTTTTTGCACATTTGCAACTTAAACTGTGAAGCCAGCAAAATGGAGTTCAAACTTGAGCACTTTAGTAGGTCCCCTCCCCCTGAATCAGTCTGTGATTTGCACAAGTCTGATCTGTTACAACTTGCTAGTTATTTCCGACTTGATGCCAAACCTGCTATGAGAAAATTCTAAATTTTGAGAAGTGTTCTGAACCATTACATTGATGAGAAAATCTTTGTTCCTGATGTTTTGGCCTTGGTACAAGAGGAAATTTCAGATGTTTTGTAATTAAAGAAACTGGAATTACAACTTCAGATTGAAAGAGAGAGGCGAAGGACAGACATAGAATTTAGAAAATTAGAACTTGACAAAATGGTTCCTCCTTTCAATGAGAAAGAAGTTGATAAGTACTTCCTCTACCATGAGAAAGTTGCTAAAAACCTCAAGTGGCCTAAAGAGCTATGGACTATGCTATTGCAAATAATCTTAAAGGGAAAAGCTCAGGATGCATATTCAGCCCTTTCTGTTGAGCAAAGTTCTGACTATGATTTTGTCAAAAAGACCCTCCTGGAAGCTTATGTACCTTAGCGTACCGTCATAAAATCAGGAATACTAAAAAAAGGGACAATGAGAGTTTTGTAGAGTTTTCTAGGGAAAAGGAAACTTTATTTGATAGGTGGTGTAGTTCAAAGGGGGTTTCAGATTGGCAGATTTGAGGCAGTTAGTGTTGATGGAGGAATTTAAGCAGTGTGTTCATTCTGATCTCAGGACTTATTTGGATGAACAGAATGTTAAAACCTTACATAAGGCAGCAGTGTTGGCGGATAATTATTTTTTGACTCAGTTCTTTTCGGTCTCCTGGCAATTCCAATTTTTTTTTTTTTTTGCCAAAAGACATACAGGGTCAAGTAGTGATAAGGCAAGTTCAAATTCTCAGGTTCAAAGTCCTGTCTGTGCCTCTTGTAAAAAGCCTGGTCACTTGACTTCTGCTTGCAAAAAGTTCAAGTACAAAAATCAGTCCACTGGTTCCCCTATCGCACCTCAGCCTTCCTTGCCAGGTGGTTCTGAGGAGAGTTTTGGTTCTGACAATAAACTTTCAGATTCTGAAATTCCGGAGAGGTTTTTGCCTTTTATTCACAATATTTTGGTTGCAATTATCGGGGATAATTCTATTCCAAGGCCTGTTACTATTTTGGGGGATACTAGAGCTCTGCAATCTCTGATTTCAAAGAATGTTTAGCCTTTTTCTGCAGAGTTTTCAGCTAACTCAGATGTTATTCTTAAGGGTATAAGTGGCTGTTCTCTTGCTCCTTTCCATATTGTGAATTTGACTTCAGATCTGGTTTCTTACACCATTGAAGTTGGTTGGTGGGTTGCTGTCACAACCATTGACCCTCTTACGGCTACAGCTCCGGTCGGCCACCTCAGCAATCGAAGTGTGGAAAACCGCCCACTTGGAGTCAATGTCCCCCGCCTCAACTGGAACATGAGCAAAGTTCTTTCAGAGGTGGAATTTGAAATTCCTTCTGACAGGGGAATCTGCCAGCCGTTCCCAGCAGACCCTTACAATACGTTTGGGCCTGCCATATCGGACCGGCATCTTTCCCCACCATCGGAGCCAACTCAGCACCAGGTGGTGATCAGTTGACGTTCACGTTGGCATTGAAGCCCCGGAGCAGAATGATGGAGTCCCCAGAATGATGACTCTCCAGCACTCCCTCGAAAGACTCCAAAGAGGGTGGGTACTCTAAACTGCTGTTTCGTGCATAGGCACAAGCAATAGTCAGGACCCATCTCCCTACTCGAAATCTGAGAGAGGCTTCCCTCTCTTCCACCAACATACAGAAAATGGTCATAATAATTATAATAATTTACCCCTCTTCTAAATGTAATTTTCACACATTTGAATCATGTGTAACTGATGTACATGTTCAAGTAAGGTCAATTCAAAGGACTCTTTTTTTTTTTCTTTTTTTTTTTTCCCCCAGTGTATGTGGTGGAGTCACAAAAAGAGATTGTGAGTGGAGTAGGTGGCATAGTTCAATATATAGATGTCTTCAGAAATACAAGTGATTCATTAAATACATCAATTTACAATTAAATTCAAAGTGAGACGGCACAGTGTCTCAGCTGGAAAGCGTTGGCCTCACAGTTCTGAGGTCCTGGGTTCAATCCTGGACCCGTCTGTGTGGAGTTTGCATGTTCTCCCCGTGCCTGCATGAGATTTCTCCGGGCAATCCGGCTTCCTCCCACATCCCTAAAACATGCAACATTAATTGGACACTCTAAATTGCCCTACGGTGTGATTGTGACTGTCTCGATGTGCCCTGCAATTGGCTGGCAACCACTTCGGGGTGTAACCTCCCTCCTCCCCTTTGACAGTTGAGATAGGCTCCAGCACTCCCGTGACCCTCGTGAGGATAAGCAGTTAAGAAAATGGATGGATGAAATTCAAAGTCTTACCTCTTTTACATTGTTGAAATCAAATGTTGCTGGTATTAAGTGTTCATCATTGCTAATATTTCATGTATCCGTTTTGTGCAGATTTATGTAACAGTTTCCCAGTATCACCTATAGTGTAAGTGTTGCCAAAGCACCAAAATGTGTATAAACCTGTGTGCCCCAGCCATGAAGGTGGGGTGAGCCACTGCACATTTCCATGCTCATTTCACTCTTGATACATCTGAACATTGCCGTGAAAAAGAACGTACGCCACGTTTTTGTCCGTATATCAACTTTTCTACTAATGATCATGCCAAGAAATTCCATAGCTTTTCCTTTGACAGTCCCAGCCTTCCACGATGGCGCATGCATGGGTGCAGTGGCTCTTAGCTCTCCATTTTGGTGGTTTTTCTTTTCTTTATTTCAATGCTATTTGCGGATTTTTGTAAAGCTACATTCACCTATAGCTTCCAGGACCTGATTGATCTGGGACTGCAGCATAATTTAATCACTAACAAAAATTGAAAGAAAAACGAGATTCCAGAGGACATCACAAGACCACCGGGATCTCCGTGGATAGTCGGACAACCCAGCAAGCAACAGAGAACGTGGAGGGAGTGAAAACCAGCATGAGGATGTCGGTCACGCCTGGGTGCTTTGCTAAGGAAGCAACCTTACAGACCACTACTACCAAGCATTTTTCTGACCAACGCAAGATGCATTACCCACAAAATGGATGAATTTTAATAAACAACTTGGCACAAGTAGTTTTGTCTGGAACTGCAGTGTTATTTTCATCACAGAGACCTGGCTGCATCCGCAAATCCCTGATGCTGCAGTTTCACTCTCAGACCGTATGCTACATCAGCAGGGCAGAACCAAAGTCTCCGGTAAGAGCAGAGGAGGCAGGCTTTGTGTTTATGTGCACAACAAATAGTTTTCTAACAGCAGGATCATCCAAACCCACTGCTCTCCTGAATTCAAGCTTCTTGCAGTCTGGCACAGACCCCTTTATCTCCCAAGGGAGCTCAAGGTAGACATTGTGGTAGCTGTCTATATCCTGCTGGATGCAGTAGCGCAACACTTAGCTGTCTGCTTGCGACTGTAAACAAACAGCAGCTCGCCCACACCAACGGAGAATTTATTGTTGCTGGTGACTTCAATCAGGTGTGTTTAAATTTGTCCAGTATGTGAAGTGTTCCACCAGAGGAAAATAACAGAATAGACCATGTTTACGCTAACATTAAACATGCATACAGGGCCACCTTCCTCCCCCAACTTGCTGGATCTTATCATGTTTGCATTTTCCTTATCATCACATACATCCCCCGACTAAAACAAACAAGGGCACAAACAAAGACAATTACTGCATGGCCAGAGAATGCACTCAGCTCCAGGACTGTTTTTCACGCACTGTTTGGGAAGTATTTGAACACAAAAACCTCCAGGAACACACAGATACTATTTCTGTCTTATATCAAAAACTGCATAGACACTATCACAGTCATTGACAGTCTGAATGATTACTGGCCTGTTGCACTCACACCTGTGATCATGAAGTGATTTGAGAGACTAGTTGCACATCACATTGAGGCTCACTCCCGCCCTCGCTCGATCCCTACCAGTTTGCCTAGAATGGAAACCAGTGCAGTGAGGATGCTATTGCAATAGCTCTCCACATTGCACTGAGCCACCTGGAACGCCAAGGGAACTCCGTGAGAATGCTTTTCATCGACTTTAGCTCAGCCTTGAATACAATCATTCCAGGTATTTTGGTTGACAAACTCTTGGCCCACACCTCTCTTTCTCAATCACCCCCAGCACTGGGTCCCCTTAAGGTTGTGTATTGAGTCTTCTCTTATACTATTGGTACACTAATGAATGCATACCAGGCCATCCCAGCAACCCTGTCATCAAGTTTTCTGATCCCGTGACTGGCCTCATCTCAAAAGATGAGTCTGCCTAAAGAGATGAGATTGCAAACCTGTGAAAGTTGTGTTCAGCAAACAACCTCACAACAAACGCCGCAAAAACTAAGGAAATCACCCTGGACTTTTGGGAGTGTGGCATGGACCCCGGTCCTACTGTTCATCAATGGGGAGTGTGTGGAGAGAGTCCACTCCTTCAGATTTCTAGGAGTCGACATCAAACATATAAACTCACCTGGACTGTAAATACCATGGCAGTGGTGAAAAAGGCCCAGCTGTGGTTCCATTTCCTGAGAGTGCTCAGGAAGAACAATCTCAAAGCTAAGCTGCTGCTGGCTTTCTACAGAACCACCGTGGAGAGCATCCTCACATACTGCATCACGGTGTGATATGCTGGATGTACTACAGCAGACAGGAAAGCTCTGCAAAGAGTCATCAACAGCGTCCAGAAGCTCATTGGCTGCTCCCTGCTCTCCCTGCTCTCATATTTGTTTGGCAAAGTTTTAAACTGGATGCGGTTCCTGACAGAAACCTCTGCATGTATTTGGGCTTGGGACTGTTTTACAATTTGCAATGACATGTGCTTTTCTGTCCCTGTCTGTCTAGCTCTCTATCTATCCATCTATAGAGACACACACACACGCACACACAGATCATTCTACACTTGAAACTATGTGAGTCATGGGATGCACATCATGGAAATAATGAGCCTTAAATCGGGAACAACAAGTGCCTGCAACTTATCATCACATAATACAAATGCAGTAATCAGTTGAAACAAAGGCTGCACACTTTAAAAAAGGAGTACAAATTTTGAATCAAAACAGATTTGGTGCTTTTGCCCTTTTCCTCACTAACTGGAAACTTGATTGGCAATGTATTGCCTATTAGAGCATTAACAATGGTTTATATCCCTATGCATGGTGTTAAATATTTAAGTATCTAAAAATTAATGTTTCATTTAGAATATTTATTTTTCTACATTACGACGTCAATCTTCTTTTTCTTAGAATTAGCATTAAAAGGTAGCTGTTCTTAAAAAATACTTTTATTATTATTATGCTCTAAAACCATTATATCAGGCACAGTGGGGCGACTGGTTAGAGCATCTACCTCATAGTTTTTAGGACCGTGGTTCAAGTCCCAGCCCAGCCTGTGTTCTCCCCGTGCCTGAGTGAGTTTTTCCGGGCGCTCCGATTTCCTCCCACCCCCCCAAAAACATACATTATTTGGAGCCTCTAAATTGCCCTCAGGTGTGATTGTGAGTGTATATGATTGTTTGTTTCTGTGTGCCCTGCGATTGTCTGGCAACCAATTCAGGGTGTATGCCGGCTCCTGCCTGAAGTTAGATGCCATAGGTTCCAGCACTCCCTTGAGCCTTGTGAGGATAAGCAGCTCTGAAAATGGATGGATGGATCATTATAGCAGTGGCATAAAAACAACAAAATTATCGTTTGTTGTGATCGTTTATCATTTATGGGGAAACTACATCGTCCGAAAAAAATTGCTATTGTGTCAGGTGTAAATTTATAATGAGACCAAGCAATGGATAACACAAAAATATTGTCCAAACATTGTCCAAAAATAGAATAAGAACTGGATTTAAAATTTGCAAAACAGCGTCACCAAGAAGCAAGAACCGTGATATAGCGTGAGTACAGTTCACTGTATACAGTTTATTGTGAGCATATACAGTGTCATGTTTTTATTTGCATTTTTGGGAATATTGTTCGATCTTTGAAAGGAAATGGGAAATGTCCCACCGTGTTTTTTTTTTTCCCTGATGAAGAAATTTGGGTGAGATGGTTGTGTTAAAAAGTAATGTATTCACTTTGAGGTTTAAAGTTCTGTTGTCTTTGTTGCAACGTCATACAAATTCGACATACTAGTTCCTTGATGTTCTAGGAATGGCCTTGTCTTATGGCTTGAATCCAAAATCTTCACACATCTTAGTGGTGGTTTTCGGCTTTGGAACAAATTCAATTTCTGAAGCTCAAATTTCTGTAGTTATACAGCTACCGGGTCGCATTCAAAAAAACTTCACTTTGTGTATTTGAATGAATGGCTTTCACACGTGCATCCGCCTTCGTGAGTTCTCCCTCTTAACTTATCAAGGGAATGGTGATTTTTTTTTTTTTTTTGTAGAACATACATTAACATATTTTCCGTACGACAAGCTGCTCTTTTTTTAGGTGCTTGATCACTGCGACAAATTAACGATGCGGCTAAAATAGTGGCTATGAGTTTGAAAGTACAGTCTGTGCTTAGCCATTACAGGTTCACTGTTCGCAGCCTCGCATATTCGTGGATTTTGCTCTCAAAGGTTTTTTTTTTCCACAAAGTACTCTATATCACAATAAGGTGCACTTAGAAGCCTTGAATTCTCTAATAAGGAGACGGGGCACCTTAAAATGTAAAGTGCCTTATGTGCACACAGTTCAAAAATCTCTAAATGTGACTCTGTGACTCGTCCATTGAAGGTTACATTGTTAGCATGCGTGCAAGCTACTATTTGAGGTCCAAACTACTATTTTCTTCTAAAACCTGATTCACCAAGTGGTTATCGTAACCAGATTATATTATGTCACTGCGCATTAGCGTACCAAGCACTTAGAATTTCCTTTTTTTTTCTCTTTTTTTTTTTGAGGAGGAGAGGAGCTGCAGATGGGTCTCGCTTCATTCTTCTTCTAGGGGTCGCCACAGCATGTCATCGTTTTACATTTAAGCCTATCTCGTGCATCCTCCTCTGTAACACCCACTGTCCTCATGTCCTCCCTCACAACATCCATCAACCTTTTCTTTCATCTTCCTCTCGCTCTATTGCCTGGCTGCTCCATCCTCAGCACCCTTCTACCAATATATTCAATTTCTCGCTTCTGGACATGTCCAAACCATCGAAGTCTGCTCTCTCGAAAGTTGTCCCCAAAACATCCAACTTTGGCTGTCCCTCTAATTAGCTCATTTCTAATCCTATCCTTCCTGGTCACGCCGAGTGAGAACCTCAACATCTTAAATTCTGCCACCTCCAGTCCTGCTGTTTCCTCAGTGCCACCGTCTCTAATCCGTACATCATGGCCGACCTCACCACTGTTTTATAAAATTTGCCCTTCATCTACCAGAGACTCTTCTGTCACATATTACATCAGACCACCGGAGTATTTGAAGTCGTCCACCCTCGCTATCTCTTCTCCCTGGTGCCTCACTCTTCCCCCTCCACCACTCTCATTCAAGCACATATAATCTGTTTCACTTGCGCTAATATTCATTCCTCTCCTTTCCCTGCATATCACAATATCATCTGCGAACATCTTGGTCCAAGGGGATTCTAGTCTAACCTCATTTGTCAGCCTAACCATTAAGATAGCGAATAGGAAGGGGCTCAGAGCTGATCCCTGATGCAATCACACCTTCACCTTAAATTCTTCTGTTACGCCTATGGCACACCTCACCACTGTTCTGCTGCCCTCATACATGTCCCGTACTGTTGTAACATATTTCTCTGCCACACCACACTTCCGCATGCAGTGCCACAGTTCCTCTCTTGGTACTCTGTCATAGGCTTTCTCTAGATCCACAAAGCCACAATGTAGCTCCTTCTGACCTTCACTGTACTTTTCATCTAATATCCTCAAGGCAAATAATGCATCTGTGGGACTGTTTCTAGGCATGAAACCATACTGTTGCTCGCAGATACTGACTTCTGTCCGGAGTCTACCCTCCACCACTTTTTCCCATAACTTCATTGTGTGTCTCATCAACTTTATTCCTCTATAGTTCCACAGCTCTGCAAGACCCCCTTTGTTCTTAAAAATTGGAACTAGCACACTTTTCATCTTCTCGCCCGCTAGTATTCTGTTCAATAAGTTGGTGAGAAACTCCACAGCCACCTCTCCAAATTGCTTCCATACCTCCACCGGTATGTATGTAGATGGGGCTTCTGAAGTAATTAATTCATTAATTTATTTTTCTTTTATCTCCCACATCTGAAACACTTCTGCAGGCAGCGCCACTCAGAAGGTGGTTATGGTGGCTTATGAAAACTTTGGACTTCTGTATGAGAAACCAAACCAAAACAGCTGTTTGCACGGTCCAATGCTACTCTTAAGTGTGTATCCACTACTGGCTGGCTGACAGCATTGGCAACTCAACGAGGTATGCTTGACTGCACAGAGTAAATAACGATCGAACGACTATACGACGGGTTTCACTCCTTTCGTGTTATGTTTCTTACCATTCTACACCCATACTGACAAACTAGAACACATTCTCCAGATTATTCACAGCTTCAAAATTTTCATATCAACCAAGTACGCAATCCTCAAACAGTTGACAAAGCCCCATCAAAAAACGTTAAAAATGAGTAAGATATTCTTTGAAATCCCATCAAAACTCAGAATTTAAATATTTTTCTGTTATTTTGCCAAATATGTTGTAAATGGATCATTTTATACACAGATTTTTTTGGATCAGCCTCTGGCCTGTTTGCTGGTGATTTTTCTCATACGATTGGCATCACGGGTCAAATTTTCTGTTGCTTCCAAGGCTAATTCAACGAATTTTCCCAACTATAAGTGCCTCTTTACTGTGCTGTATTTATTCTTTACTCGGTGTTAAACAACATCAGATTTTTTTTCTAGCAGACTTAAAGGTGATGACGATCACGTTGACTAATTGATATCTTTCTTAGCACTTTGTACTGCTAAGCCAAAAGTTTTTTTTTAATTGAATAAAAAAATCCTGTGCAAGTCTCTTTCACTCATACAGTCCGTATTTGTAAAACACAACGATAGTGAAGAAAATATGTATTTGAACACCCTGCTATCTTGCAAGTTCTCCCACTTAGAAATCATAGAGGGGTCTGAAATTTCCACCTTAGGCGCATGTCCACTGTGAGAGAGATCATCTAAAAAGAAAATCCAGAAATCACAATGTATGATTTTTTTTTAACTATTTATTTGTGTGATAGAGCTGAAAATAAGTATTTGAACACCTGAGAAAACCAATGTTAATATTTGGTACAGTAGCCTTTGTTTGCAATCCAGAGGTCAAACGTTTCCTGTAGTTGTTCACCAGGTTTGCACACACTGCAGGAGGGATTTTGGCCCGCTCCTCCACACAGATCTTCTCTAGATCAGACAGGTTTCTGGGCTGTCGCTGAGAAACACAGAGTTTCAGCTCCCTCCAAAGATTTTCAATTAGGTTTAGGTCTGGAGACTGGTTCGGTCACGGAAGAACCTTGATATGTTTCTTACGGAGCCACTCTTTGGTTTTCCTGGCTGTGCTTCGGGTCATTGTCATGTTGAAAGACCCAGCCATGACCCATCTTCAAAACTCTGACTAAGAGAAAGAGGTTGTTCCCCAAAATCTCACAATACCTGGCCACGGTCATCCTCTCCTTAATACAGTGCAGTCGTCCTGTCACATGTGCAGAAAAACACCCCCAAAACATGATTCTCGCATCCCCATGCTTCACGGTAGGGATGGTGTTCTTGGGATGGAACTCATCATTCGTCGCCCTCCAAACACTGTGAGTGGAATTATGACCAAAATGTTCCCTTTTGGTGTCATATGACCACAAAACTTTCTTCCATGACTCCTCTGTATCATCCAGATGGTCATTGGTAAACTTAAGACGGGCCTTGACATGTGCTGGTTTAAGCAGGGGAACCTTCCGTGCCATGCATGATTTCTAACCATGACGTCTTAGTGTATTACCAACAGTCATCTTGGAAACGGTGGTCCCAGCTCTTTTCAGGTCATTGATCAAGTCCTGTCCTGTAGTCCTGGGCTGATTCCCCACCTTTGTAAGGATCATTGAGACCCCACGAGGTGATATCTTGCATGGGGCTCGCCTCCGATTGAGATTGACCGTCATGTTTAGCTTCTTCCATTTTCTAATGATTGCTCCAACAGTGGACCTTTTTTCACCAAGCTGCTTGGCAATTTCTCCGTAGCCCTTTCCAGTTCTGTGGAGTTGTACAATTTTGTCTCTAGTGTCTTTGGACAGCTCTTTGGTCTTGGCTATTTTACAAGTTTGAGTCTTACTGATTGGATGGTGTGGACAGGTGTCTTTATGCAGCTAACGACCTCACACAAGTGCATCTTATTCAGGATAATACATGGAGTGGAGGTGGACTTTTAAAGGCGGACTAACAGGTCTTTGAGGGTCAGAATTGTAGCTGATAGACAGGTGTTCAAATACTTATTTGCAGCTCTATCACACCAAAAAATTAGTTAAAAAAAATCATACATTTTGATTTCTGAATTGTTCTTTTGTGATTATCTCTCTCACAATGGACATGCACCTACCATGAAAATTTCAGACCTCGCCATGATTTCTAAGTGGGAGAATTTGGAATATAGCAGGGTGTTCAAATACTCTTTTTCTTCACTGTATTCTAGTAAAACGACTACAGGATTGTTATAGTCCTTGTTAGTTTGGCATGGGCCAATTACCGTGTTGAAGGTATACCATGGTTTTAAAAACTCAAATGGTTAGCACATCTTCCCCAGAGTTCTAAGGACCAGAGTTGAAATCCCAGCCTTGCGTGTTTGGAGTTTGATTGTTCTCCCCGTGCCTGCATGGGTCTTTTTTTGGGTACTCTGGTTTCCTCATACATCCCAAAAACATGGATTAATTGAGGACTTTAAATTGCCTTTAGGTGTGAATGTGACTGTGAATGGTTGTGTACCCCAACTTTAGCCTTGGGCTATTTACATGAAAAATGTGTTTCTGATTATGAAATGACTTCCGGAATGGATTCATTTCTTAAGTAGAGGTAACACAGTAATAGTATAAGTTTTTTACAGCTTAGCACAAATACTGATTGGATCTTCTCTTTCAAACAATAATTGTTCAGTTTTACAAGAAAGAGGTTATTGATAGAATGTGTTTTGTGTTTGTTTCATTGCACTAGCACACCTGATAGTTTACTGTCGGTCTTTGGATTGTTGCGATGCAAATTTAAATAATCTAGCATTAACAGCCTAGCAAATAGCATTTTCAGACGTTGACTTGTAACAAAGATTGCTCAGTAGGGCGGAACGAGTAATCACTTTTTTCACCACAGCGTATCATCTTAGATGAACGCATATTTGTTTGGTCGGCTAAATACAGAGGGATTGCATCATGGGCATCCGGCGTAAAAACTGTGCCAAACAAATATGCATTCATCTAAGATGACATGCTGTGCCGACCCCTAACGGGACAAGCCGAAAGGAAAAAAAGAAGAAGATATAGATCTATATAAGGGTGCAAAGACAGGGCAGAGTCCATGCTGTCGTAATTCCGTATATTTATAGCTTTTTGAACTGGAATTTTGTCTGTAGTCAATGAGTAAATGTACTGTATCTCTGTGCTTTAAAGTATTAAAACATTTCCATTGGCAAAATTCCCAGGCTGGCGTTTGCAGGCAAATTCAAATGATTAAATTTCAAATGAGCTACCTACCTATCTGCCTCCAAACCTGTCTTACCTACTACCTTCCTCCCCTCCCATTTAAATAGTCATTTTGAACCAAGGAAATATAGTAAGAAAATATTCTTACTGAAAGTGCCTTTGTAGAAACCCCTGCCCCTGCAGTAGAGTTATTCATGGTCTTGAGAGCCTCAAAGTCTGGAGATTGAAGGAACACCACATATGGCAAAAACTCAGAGGTTCTCAGCACTTTAAGAGACTACAAAAGAAACACATAGTAGCAATTAGTAAATACACAAAAAACAAAATGCAACCAACCAATTTGTCTACATCTCATTCAATTAATATGCTTGGAATTTATAGACAAAAATTAACCTCACATACACCACATGTACTTGGAATCAGATTGCTACATTAGTATGTTTACATTTTTGAAAAGTTGCTGGCTAGACGGTCAGAAATTTGGATCGCAGTTTTGTATTGGAAGGCACTCAAAATCAGTTGGGTTATTGTGTTGAAATGTATGTTGACCATTATCACTCATTTTTTTATATCTGACAAAAAATATGCCATCTCAAATAGCTTGATTGCTATCCTTTTGAATCAAGACTTGTTTCAGCACAATCTTGCAAAGTAAAAAAAATTACTCCATGTGACAACCTCATTTCAGATGTGATGCGTAACTGTGGATATGTTGTCTTTTAAATCAAGAACTAATGCCCAGTGAGTATGAGAAATTTTTTGAAAATGTGCAATGTCCAAACTACTATTTTCTTCTAAAACGTTATTCACCAAGTGGTTATCGTAACTAGATTCCATTATGTCACTGGGTATTAGCGTACCAAGCATTTAGAATTTCCTTTTCCTTTTTCTCTTTTTTTCTTTTGTGAGGAGGAGAGGCCCTGCAGATGGGGCTGCTTTCATTCTTCTTCTTTTCCTTTTTGCTTGTCGCGTGAGGGGTCGCCAGAGCATATCATCTTTTTCCATCTAAGCCTATCTCGTGCATCTTCCTCTCGGACACCCACTGTCCTCATGTCTTCCCTCACATCCATCAACCTTTTCTTTGGTCTTCCTCTCGCTCTTTTGCCTGGCAGCTCCATCCTCAGCACCGTTCTTCCATTATACTCACTCTCTCGCCTCTGGATATGTCCAAACCAAGTCTGCTCTCTCGAAAGTTCTCTCCAAAACATCCAATTTTGGCTGTCCCTCTAATGAGCTCACTTCTTATCCTATCCAACCTGCTCACTCTGAGTGAGAACCTCAACATCTTCATTTCTGCCACCTCCAGTCCTGCTGTTTCTTCAGTGCCACCGTCTCTAATCTGTACATCATGCCCGGCCTCACCACTGTTTTATAAACTTTGCCCTTCATCCTGGCGGATACTCTTCTGTCACATAACACACCAGACACCTTCCGCCAGCTGTTCCAACCTGCTTGGACCCGTTTCTTCACTTTCTTAACACACTCACCATTGTTCCGGATTGTTGACCCAAAATATTTGAAGTCGTCCACTCTCGCTATCTCTTCTCCCTGTAGCCTCACTCTTCCCCCTCCACCTCTCTCATTCACACACATATTCTGTTTTACTTCGGCTAATCTTCATTCCTCTCCTTTCCAGTGCATGTCTCCATCTTTCTAATTGTTCCTCTGCATGCTCCCTGCTTTCACTGGATATCACAATATCATCTGCGAACATCATGGTCCAAGGGGATTCCAGTCTAACCTCATCTGTCAGCCTATCCATTACCACTGCAAACAGGAAGGGGCTCAGAGCTGATCCCTGATGCAGTCCCACCTCCACCTTAAATTCTTCTGTCACACCTAGGGCACACCTCATCACTGCTCTGCTGTCCTCATACATGTCCTGTACTATTCTAACATATTTGTCTGCCACACCAGACTTCCGCATGCAGTACCACAGTTCCTCTCTTGGTACTCTGTCATAGGCTTTCTCTAGAGCCACAAAAACACAATGTAGCTCCTTCTGACCTCTGTACTTTTCAGCTAGCATCCTCAAGGCAAATAATGCATCTGTGGTACTGCTTCTAGGCATGAAACCATACTGTTGCTCGCAGATACTGACTTCTGTCTTCAGTCTACCCTCCACTACTATTTCCCATAACTTCACTGTGTGGCTCATCAACTTTATTCCTCTATAGTTTCCATGGCTCTGGAAGACACCTTTGTTCGTAAAAAATGGGAATTACCACACTTTTACTCCATTCTTCAGGCATCTTCTCGCCCGCTAGTATTCTCTTGAATGAGTTGGTCAGAAACTCCACAGCCACCTCTCCAAATTGCTTCCATAAGTCCACCGGTATGTATGTAGCTGGGGCTCCTGCAGTATTTAATTCATTAATTGATTTTTCCTTTGTTATTTCCAACATCAGACACACTTCTGCAGGCAGCGCCACTCAGAGGGTGGTTATGGTGGCTGATGAAAATTGTGGATGTCTGTATGAGAAACTAAACCAAAACAGCTGATTCCACGGTCCAATGCTACTATTAAGTGTGCATCCACTACTGGCTGGCTGACAGCATTGGGAACTGAATGAGGTATGCTTGATTGCACAGACTAAATAACAATAAAAACCACTATATTCCGGGTTTCGTTCATTTCGTGTTATTTTTCTTACCATTCTACACCAATACTGACAACCCAGAACTCATTCTCCAGATTATTCCATCCATCCATCTATTTTCTTTGTCGCTTATCCTCATGAGGGTCGTGGGGAGTGCTGGAGCCTATCCCAGCTGTCACCGGCCAGGAAGTGGGGTACACCCTGAACTGGTTGCCAGCCAATTGCAGCCAGATTATTCACAGCTTCAAAATTTTCACATCAACCAAGTACACGTGCTGCAATCCTAGACAGTTGACAAAGCCCCATCAAAAAAACATTCAAAATGAGTAAGATATTCTTTGAAATCCCATTAAAAATCAGAATTATTTGTTTTTCTGTAATTTTTCCAAATATGGTAGCCAATCGGCGGCACGGTGGATCACCTGGTAAAGCGTTGGCCTCACAGTTCTGAGGTCCCGGGTTTAATCCCAGACCCACATGTGTGGAGTTTGAATGTTCTCCCCTTGCCTGCATGGGTTTTCTCTGGGAACTCTGGTTTCCTCCCACATCCCAAAAATATGCGCCCTGTGATTGGCTGGCAACCAGTTCAGGGTGTACCCCGCCACCTGCCCGTTGACAGCTGGGATAGGCTCTAGCACTCCCTGCGACCCTCGTGAGGTTAAGCGGCAAAGAAAATGGATGGATGGATGGATGTTGTAAATTAATCATTTCATACACACATTTTTTGGATAAGCCTCTAGCCTGGTTGCTGGTGATGTTTCTTGTACGATTGGCGTGATGGGTCAAATTTTCTGTTGATTCCAAAGGTAATTGAACGAATTTTAAGTGCCTCTTCACTGTACTGTATTTATTCCTTACTAGGTGTTTAACAACATCAGATTTTTTTTCCAGTCGACTTAAAGTTTATGATGATCATGATGACTTATTGATATGATCTTTCTTAACGCTTTGTACTGCGAAGCCAAAAACATTTAAAAAATAAAATAAAAAATTGCTGTGTAAGTCTCTTTCACCTATACAGTCCGTATTTGGAAAACACAACTATTCTAGTAAAATGACTACAGGACTGTTATGGCACTTGTTAGTTTGGAATGGGCCAATTACCGTGTTGAAGGTATAAGTTGAAATCCCAGCCTTGTGTGTTTGGAGTTTGATTGTTCTCCCCGTGCCTGCATGGGTCTTTTTTGGGTACTCTGGTTTCCTCATACATCCCAAAAACATGGATTAACTGAGGACTTTAAATTGCCTGTAGGTGTGAATGTGACTGTGAATGGTTGTGTACCCCAACTTTAGCCTGAGGCTACTTACATGAAAAATGTGTTTCTGCTTATGAAAGTTTCACATTATGAAATGACTTCCGGAATGGATTCATTTCTTAAGTAGAGGTAACACAGTAATAGTATAAGGTTTTTGTTTGTTTTTTGTTTTGTTTTGTTTTGTTTTTAAAGAAGAGTGGTAGGGAATGCTTTTCAATGATGTACTGTAGCAAACATTTATTTTTGTTAGGTGGATTGATGGAAAGGTTTTGTACAGTTGGTTGTCTGACATCTTGAGGGTATTTGGTATGGGGGCAGATCTACCTGCTGCGGACAAGCACAGCTTAGCACAAATACTGAGTGGATCTTCTCTTTCAAACAATAACTGTTCAGTTTTACAAGAAAGAGGTTATTGATAGAATGTGGTTTGTGTTCGTTTCATTGCACTACCACACCTGATAGTTTGACCGTCTTTGGATTGTTGCGATGCAGATTTAAATCAGCTAGCATTAACAGCCTAGCAAATAGCATTAGTGCCTTTTTCAGAAGATGTAGCATAGAGTGCTCAGTAGGGCCGGACGGGTAATCACTTTTAGATTGAGATCGTGATCACCAAAGTTGTTTTTTTTTTGCAGCAGCACTCCCACTTGATCCATAATCGGTGTGTCTACGATGTGTCGTATGCTGCCAATTTTATCAATCAGAAGCAGCATGTTCCTCATGGACAGGTCACACACCCAATCACCTCTGAGCTGGTAAAACCAAACAAAAGCATGCATGTCCATCTATTCGCCTTCCTTTCCCAGCTGTTTGCATCCTTCGTGGAATGCAATGCACAAAACAAGAGATGCTCAATGCATCGATCGCGATCGACCAGTTGACCGTGAAGGTAGTATTGTAAGGAAAGGCGGAGGGAGCCTACCCTCTCATCCATGGGGGTGAACCCCAATATACAGTCTCCTGCTTCAGTACATACATAAAGCAAAATAAATACAGTTTAAAATCAATAAACATGTATAAAAATAAGATTATAAATGAGTACAATACATATATAAAATGGAATGCATAAAAATTGCTGCTCAAAATTTTAAAATCAGCGAGCCTTTAAAGTAATACAATGGCTAAAAGAAAGATGTTCAGGGTGGTAATGGCTCTCAGAATAAAAAAACTTATTTTGCTTTTGGACATCTGTACTGCCTTACAGATGGCAGGAGTGCAAACAGCTGATAACATGTGTGTGTAATGTCCCTAATAATGTTCTGAGCTCTGCTGCGGCACCAAAAGGAATAAATGTCTGCCATGGAAGGGAGAGGTCAGCCAACAATCTTCTGTGCTACTTTTATTGTCCGCTGACTCTTTGTTCGGTCTGCCTCAGTGGAGCGCCAGTACCAAATGGAGACACAGTATGTCAGCAGGCTCTCGATGGATGAGTGATAGAAGGCCAGCCACAACTTTGTGTCAAGGTTGTTTTTTCTGAGGATTTTCAGAAAGTCGAGATGCTGTTAAATCATTTTAATGACGATTATGTTGTCTGTCCAGGAGAGGTCCTCAGAAATCCGTACTCCCAGGATCCCAAGTGTACGCACTGTCTCTACACATTCACTGTCGATGAGGAGTGAAGCTGGTTCAGTTCTGTTCCTCCTGAAGTCTCCCTTGTTTTTATCGTGTCCAGTGCCAGATGGTTTTCTGTGCACCAAGTTGTGAGCTTCTGGTTCACCTCTCTGTACAGTGCCTCATCTCCTTTCGAGATCAGACCGACAACTGGTGTGTCATCAGCGAATTTGATGATGATGTCATTTTTGTGGATTGAGATGCAGTCAAAGGTATAGAGACTGTACAGGAAGGGGCTTAGCATGCAGCCCTGTGATGAGCTGGTCTGAACTTCAGGTGCTTGTCAGAGGAGGGTGACCCAAGATGTCCAATTTAATCATCATGTCCGGGATGATTGTGTTAAAGTGCATGATTCAGAGCTGACTGACAAATGTCTGTCAGAGTTTGACAACGCTTCGAGAACTTTTCTTTGCTCGAGCCAGTCGCTATATTCATGTGCTATCCTAATCGGGAAGATGCTGAGGTTAATTAATTTGCATAAAAAATTACAACACTGTTTCACCTGAACTCTTATAGAGTGGAAAATGAGATTTTGACACCACAAACCGACTTTGAGCTGAAGTCCAGAGTTTATGAAGAGTTTTGGAACTTACACAGCTAAAGTGCCCCAATATGTCAAAATGTTCAACCCTTTTGACTTTTTAACTGCGAAGAAAGTCAATATTTGCACACCCTGCTATGTTGCAAGTTCCCCCACTTAGAAATCATAGAGGGGTCTGAAATTTTCATCGTAGGTGCATGTTCACTGTGAGAAACATCTAAAACGAAAACTCTAGAAATCACAATGTATGATTTTTTTAATGATTTATTTGTGTGATAGAGCTGCAAATAAGTATTTGAACACCTATCAGCTAGAATTGTGACCCTCAAAGACCTGTTAGTCCGGCTTTACAAGTCCACCTCTACTCCATGTAGTATCCTGAATCAGGTGCACCTGTGTGAGGCTCAGAAAGACACCTGTCCATCCCATGCAATCAGTAAGTCTCACATTTGTAACATGGCAAGACCAAAGAGTTGTCCAAAGACACGAGAGACAAAATTGTACAACTCCACACGGCTGGAAAGGGCTACGGAGAAATTGCCAAGCAGCTTGGTGAGAAAAGGTCCACTGTTGGAGAAATCATTAAAAAATGGAAGAAGCTAAACATGATGATCGATCTAAATTGGAGGCGAGCCCCATGCAAGATATCACCTCGTGGGGTCTCAATGATCCTTACAAAGGTGGGGAATCAGCCCAGGACTACACGACAGGACTTTGTCAATGACCTGAAAAGAGCTGGGACCACCGTTTCTCTCTCTGTCAGAGCATTGAAGATGGGTCATGGCTGGGTCTTTTCAACATGACAATGACCCGAAGCACACAGCCAGGAAAACCAAGGAGTGGCTCCGTAAGAAGCATATCAAGCTTCTTGCGTGGCGTAGCCAGTCTCCAGACCTAAACCCAATAGAAAATATTTGCAGGGAGCTGAAACTCCGTGTTTCTCAGCGACAGCCCAGAAACCTATCTGATCTAGAGAAGATCTCCGTGGATGAGTGGGCCAAAATCCCTCCTGCAGTGTGTGCAAACCTGGTGAACTACTACAGGAAACGTTTGACCTCTGTTATTGCAAACAAAGGCTATTGTACCAAATATTAGCATTGGTTTTCTCAGGTGTTCAAATACTTATTTGCAGCTGTATCACACAAATAAATAATTAAAAAAACATACATTGTGATTTCTGGATTTTTCTTTTTAGATTATCTCTCTCACAGCGGACATGTACCTATGATGAAAATTTCAGAGCCCTCCATGACTTCTAAATGGGAGAACTTGCAATATAGTAGGGTGTTCAAATAGCTATTTTCTTCACTGTATTAATAAGAAAACCTCTGTCATCTATCTCCGACTCATATCTCCTAAATGGAGCAACCTTCAGATTATGAGACTGATAAATTATTTTTTTTCCTATATTTTATACACAAAAAAAACCCGACGTGGTGCCCTTGAGAGACAAAATTAGTTTTTGTTCTTATGTTAAACGTCTATCGGACTAAACCAGAATTGAACGCAGGCGTTCACTTTCAACAAATTTATTTCTTAAATCAACTTTGTCTAAATGCCAATATAGGTTCCAACGTCGTAGCAGGAGTGGCCAACACCCGCCTCTCGAGCTGCATGTGGCTCTTTGCTTCCATTCGTTCGGCTGTTGTGAAGGCACAAAAGCATATCGAAGTTCTGTTTATGTACGTGCACTTTTGTCAAGTTCATTATGGTAGTTATGAACGAGCGTTTATTATAGTATTTGCGTGCGCGCTTTGCTTGAGTTTATTACGTTGTTACAGCCATACATTCAAGATAATTTATTGAAAAAATCCTTCAGTGATGTCGCTGAAATCTTGTGACAATAAAAACAAAAATCTCAAGCAAATGGTATCAGACCTTCAACTACCCTGGCACATGTTGAAGAGAGTATATCGGACATTAGCATAGCTGCTGATCCACATTCCAATCATGTAAGTATTCTACTATTGCATTAGATGAAAATTTTGCCATACAAGACAAGAATTAGTTGAAGTGGTAGTTTGTCTGTCTGAGAGAGCGGACAATTTTATTTTTTTAAATTACTGGCCTCTGGTATTGGTACTGAGTCGGAGTCTAGTTTTCTTGTTATCGGGTTGATGTGTGACATTTACAATAAATCTGGCTGAGGAAAGGTATGTGTGTGAGGAGGGAATGATGTTCATGTGTATGATATGCTCTTTGGGTCTTCGATGTGTATGATGTGGGTCTTTGCTGTAACAGAGTAAAAAATGTGGTTCTTAATTTCTGACTGGTTGGCCACCCTTATCTTATTCCTCCCAAACAGTCCTACCTCTCCTCTATCACCCCTCTGTCAATATTCTTGATCCTTGACCAAATTTATGGTGGGAGACGCTGGCATTTCAACACAGATACTAGGAGCTAAGACCTTGGAAGTTCCAAATATAGAAATAAGGTGCATCCAGAGTATTCATTTAACTTAACACTCATGTTTTTATAGAGTGGGAGGGAACTGGAGTATTACAAAAATAACTGACCAAAGACCGAGTCCAAAATCCAACTCAAAACCTTATCCTCAGAACTGTGGCAGATGTTCCAAGCACTCTGCCATTATGCCGTCAAAATGAACATGCAATGAAAATCAACGTGCTGATCTTCATACCCAAACGTGGTTGGTCAATTTTAGTGCTTCTGCAGTCACAGTTTTCAACCTAGACAATTAAGGATCGAGAAAATTGTGGATATTATTCTTGATCAAAAGCATACCATCACTTATGACGGATGAGGCTGACAAGTGTATGTAGCACTTGTAAAGAATCTGTTTTGCTGTACATATGTCTTGTAATTGTTATTGTGTTATTATTATGTTCTTTCTGTGGGGGAGATAGGCAGTTTGCATGTTAAGCCCGTCAGCAGATGGCGGTAGGGTATCTACTGATGCAGTTGACTGAAGGAAAAGAAGAAAGAGCGTGGGGAGAAGGATTCTGGGTGGAGAGTAGGACGGTATATAGTCTTTTGGGTATGTAGTGTTCTTTTTTTCTCCAGTTTTTCTGGTATGAAAGCAATAAATAACATTTTTCACACACCATCTGAAGCGTCTGAGTGGTGTAACATGTACATTCTAATTTTAAATGAGATCCAATTGAACATGTCAGAAAATGAGTGATTCAAAAGTCTTTCTGTGCAACTTTGGGCAGTGATTGCTACACACTTGTTTCCATATTTTGTAACAGTCACATTTTATTTCTCATTGCTTATGTATATATTTCTTTATAATAGTATCTGACCTTGATGTAATTTTTTTGTGTACCTGTGGGTGAGCATCCAGAATGCAAATTCGTCCTGCTTCCACAACTTCATGTATAGAGTCAGTTTTGATTCCATACATATTGCCATCATACTCCCCATATTCAAGATAGAGACCCTTCTTGATGTCAGCCTCCATCTTGCTGCGGCTTGTAAAGGCATATATCTGGTTCTCGCATTCTCCCCTTTTGGGCTTTCTTGAGGTATCTGCACAGACAATCAGACACTCACATACACAAATACTGCAATAATGTATAGACTCTTCTCTCAAACAAATACTGTTCTAACATATAGACATAGAGACGATATCAGCCCCCCCATCAACAAATGGTTTGCATCCCAATTAGCTAAGGGACTGTAGACTATTCAAACCGCCCTAAGTACCGACACTGCTGCTGCGGGGCCGGCCGGTAGGCCCTGTGGGGTTTTAGCACTTCCGCAGAATGTGTCGTGGCTCCATTGTGCCTGCAGTGATGGTCTCAGTACTAAGGACGGGCGATCACACTGGCACGCCACTGAAGCCTGGTGCGAAATGAGCACCCCGAGCTCAGTCGAGTTTGTTGAGGTTTTTGGGCCATGTTTGTCAAGAGGTCAAGTGTTACTGAATCCTCTTCTTCTTTCTCAACACGTCTGTCCACTTCTTCCTCTTCAGCACAAAAGAGCCATACTTGGCATGGAGGAGATTGACCTTCAGCAAACTGCACTGAGCTCAGTAGTGCTTGTCTGGCAGTGGGGTTCAGGTGCCCCGGCTTACCTTAAGTACTGGGGTCAGCCAGCGGGCCCCGCAGCATTTCGGCGCACCCACACTACGTGTTGCGGCTTCAATTTGTAAAACTTAATCAAAGGTGGCATGTCCGTTTAGAAGAATATTCTCGCCCAGAAGAAAAGAGAGCACCAACAAGCCCCATAGCTGTGTTTTTCACTCACACCTGTACCAAGGACACTAAAGCAGAGCCACGCCAGGACGAGGCGGTATGGCCAGAGGAACTGTAAAAGATGTTTGAGTTGCTATTAGTTTCTTCTGTATCCAACCTCATAAAAATAAAACATTTATTTCTTAAAACCGGAATATTTTTCTTTTTATAGGAAGATGCTTATCCTGGATATAGTGGAGGAATATGGATGGAGGGATGTTTAAATACTTATTTTTCAAATACAAAAACGTTTTGGCCCCAAACAGGTTTTGATCTTTTGTTTCATTATAGAATACAATAATTGACTTTTTTTTCTTTTATCTACAAAGGTTTGAACTTTAAGAGTGTTTAAACCAGAGAAACATGCAAACATTTAAAACCTATCTGTGAAAGGTGATGATGAGATGTGTGGTTAGGGCTTCAACAGCTTTAAAACGTATAAGAAATAAGAAAATAATGACAAATAATAAGATAATAATAATAAGAAATAATAAGAAAAAAACTACTATAAATGAAAAAATGTTGTAAATGGGAAAAAAACAACCTGTAAACAAAAAAACATGCAGTGTAAAAGATCCTGTGAATGAAAAGACATCCTGAAAATAAAAAAATATATATAATGAACAAAAAAATGCATCTATCCATTTTCTTTCACCGCTTATCCTCACACGGGTTGTGGGCCGTGCTGGAGCATATCCCAGTTGTCAAAGGGCAGGAGGCAGGGTACTCCCTGAACTGGTTGCCAACCAAACACAGGTCACATGGAGACAGACAACAGTCGCACTAACAATCACACTTTGGGACAATTTAGAGTGTCCAATTAATCTTGCATGTTTTTGTAATGTGGGAGGAAACCGGAGTGCCTGAAGAAAACCCACGCAGGCACGGGGAAAACATGCAAACTCCATACAGGCGGGCTGGGATTTGAACCTTGATCCTCAGAACTGTGAGGCCAATGCTGGTGCGCCACCGTGCTACCCTATATACACATCGTATTTTCTGGATGATAAGTTCTCGCATTTGGAACAGTTATAGTACCCAATAAAGCGATAGTAGAGTGCAATGACAATCGTGCTATGAGTGTCAAGGTTCAAGGAGTGTATGCCGACTTGCGATCATCTATCTTCTGTAATACTAATACTGACTGGTCTAGCAATATTTGATAACAACATCTCAAGGCATGCTCCTCCCTGTCTCGATGACCTGTCAGTACACCTCGGAGGTTCAATTGCCAATTCCTCTTCAATAAACCATTTACCACAAACCTCTCTGCCTCTGTTTGCTTTTGGGTCAACTCACAAAAGATACCTTTGTATCGGGACAGTTCATGATCAAAAATCTTCCATTGTTGCTGAATTTAAATTTCTGCAGAAGTGGATCAGAATATCTCCACAGAGATCTGAAATATTAATTCAGAGTTATAGAAAAAAAAAACGCTTGATTTCAGTTATTGCTGATAAGGGTGGCCCAACGAGTTACAGTATTGGGTTGAGGGGGAGATTCATTTTTGACACAGGGCCAGGTAGCTTTAAATATTTTTTGTCTGTAAATTATTTAAAATCGCCACTTAAAAACTGCATTCTTTGTTAGCTTGGGTCTGATAGATGGGTTTTATGATTTTAATCAAAGTGGGGAAACTATTCAAAAAAAAAATTGAGAAGTGGGTAGATACTTTGCACTAACCCTTTGCACAGTACTGTATGTCTTCTTGTTTTATATTTCTTATGACAGCAACATACTTCATAAAACTGCACCACAAACATTGTTTTATATTATGAGACATTTTTTTACTGAAACCACTTTATCTTGTGTGTGAGTGTATTATACTGTATATTTCAATGAGATATTTGGAAGCGGACAAACTCATAACCTCTCTCCCTGCGGTAATGATAATTATCCTTTTGGCTTATCCCATTAAGGGCCACCACAGTGCGTCATCTTTTTCCATGTAAGCCTGCATTTTCCTTTCCAAAACCAACTACCCTCATGTCTTCCCTCACAACATCCATCAACTTTCTCTTTGGTCTTCCTCGAGCTCCAACCTCACCACCCTTCTACCCAATATACTCACTCTCTCGCCTCTTGATCTGTCCAAACCATTGAACTCTGCTCTCTTAAACTTTGTCTCCAAAACATCGAACTTTAGCTGTCCCTCTACTGAGTTCATTTCTAATTCTATCGAACCTGCTCAGTCCGAGGGAGAACCTCAACTTCTTCATTTCTGCCACTTCCAGCTCTGCTCGTCTCTTCAGTGCCACCATCTCTAATCCGTAGATCATGGCTGGCCTCATCACTGTTTTATAAACTTTGCCCTTCATCCTCGCAGAGACCCTTCTGTCACATAACACACCAGACACCTTCCGCCAGCTGTTCTAACCTGTTTGGACCTGTTTCTTCACTTCCTGACCACACTCACCATTGCTCTGGATTGTTAACGCCAAGTATTTGAAGTCGTCCACCCTCACTATCTCTTCTCCCTGTAGCCTCACTCTTCCCCCACCCTCCCTCTCATTCACGTATATATATTCTGTTTTACTTGTGATAATATTCATTCCTCTCCTTTCCAGTGCATGCCTCATCTTTCTAATTGTGCTCCTTTCACTGCAGATCACAATATCATCTGTAAACATCATGGTCCAAGGAGATTCCAGTCTAACCTCATCTGTCAGCCTATCCATTACCAGAGCAAACAGGAAGGGGTTCAGAGCTGATCCCTGATACAGTCCGACGTCCACCTTAAATTCTTCTCTCACACATACGGCACACCTCACTGCTGTTCTGCTGCCCTTTTCTTCACCACACCAGACTTACGCACACATTACCACAGTTCCTCTCTTGGTACTCTGTCATGGGCTTTCTTTAGATCCACAAAGACACACTGTAGCTCCTTCTGACCTTCTCTGTACTTTTCCACTAGCATGCTCAAGGCAAATAATGCATTTGTAGTACTCTTTCTAGGCATGAAACCATACTGTTGCTCGCAGATACTTCTGTCCTCAGTCTAGACAGCACAACTCTTTACCATAACTTCATTGTGTGGCTCATCAACTTTATGCCTCTATAGTTCCCACAACTCTGCACATCGCCTTTGTTCTTAAAAATGGTAACTAGCACACTTTTCCTCCATTCTTCAGGCATCTTCTCACCCTTCTCACCTATTCTGTTAAATAAGTTGGTCAGAAACTCCACAGCCATCTCTCCAAATTGCTTTCAAACCTCCACAGGTATGCCCTCATGACCCACTGCCTTTCCATTTTTAATTCTCTTTAGTGCCTTTCTAACTTCCCTGTTACTAATAATTGACACTTCCTGGTCCTTCATACTTGCATCTTCTATGCCTCCTTCTCTATCATTTTCTTATTTCATCAAGTTCTCAAACTATTCTTTCAATTTATTTAGCACACTACTGGCACCTGCCCACACATTTCCATCTCTATCCTTAATCACCCTGACCTGCTGCACATCTTTCCCATCTGTATCCCTCTGTCTGGTCCCTTGTTGACATACTTTTTCGTGTCCCACCTCGTGTCGTCAAATGACTTTCTTTTTTATTTTATTTTTTAGCCTTCACCACCTTTACCTTTGCTCTATGTCGCATCTCAATGTATTCCTTTTGCCTCTCCTCAGTCCCCTGTGTCACACTTCTTCTTCCCTAACCTCTTTCCTTGTATGACTTCCTGTATTTTGGGGTTCCACCACCAAGTCTCCTCCCCTTTCCTTGCAGAAGACACAGTAAGTACTCTCCTTCCTGTCTCTCTGATCACCTTGGCTATAGTAATCCAGTCTTCCAGGACATCCTCCTGTCTATCGAGAACCTGTCTCACTTCTTTCCAAAAGGCCGTATAACATTCTTCCTTTCTCAGCTTCCACCACATTATTCTCTGCTCTACCTTTGTCTTTTTAATCTTCCTTCCCACCACCAGAGTCATCCTACACAACAGCATCCTATGGTTTTGAGCGACACTCTCCCCTACCACTACCTGACAGTCAATAATCTCCTTCAGGTTACATCGTCTGCACAAAATGTAATCCACCTGCATGCTTGTGCTTCCGCGTGCTCTTGTAGGTCACCCTATGTCCCTGCCTCTTCTGGATAAAGTGTTCACTACTGCCATGTCCATCCTTTTCGCAAAGTCCACCACAATGTGTCCCTCAAAATTCCTTTTCTGGATGCTGTACTTACCCATCACTTCTTCATCACCCCCATTTCCTTCACCAACATGTCCATTACAACCTACACCAATCATAATTCTCTCTTTATTTGGGATGCTCAGAACTACTTCATCTAGTTCCTTCCAGAATTTCTCTTTCAACTCTCGGCTACATCCTACCTGTGTGGCATAGACGCTAATCACATTATACATAATACCCTCAATTTCGAGTTTCAGCCTCATCACTCGGTCTTCTTCTTTTCCTTTCGGCTTGTCCCGTTAGGGGTCGCCACAGTGTGTCATCTTTTGCCATCTTAGCCTATCTCCTGCATCTTCCTCTCTAACCCAAGTGCCCTCATGTCTTCCCTCACCACATCCATAAACCTTCACTTTGGTCTTCCTCTCGCTCTTTTGCCTGGGAGCTCAATCCTCAGCATCCTTCTACCAATATACTCACTCTCTCGCCTCTGAACATGTCCAAACCATCGAAGTCTGCTCTCTCGAACCTCGTCAGCAAAACATCCAACTTTGGCTGTCCCTCTAATGAGCTCATTTCTAATCCTATCTAACCTGCTCACTCCGAGCGAGAACCTCAACATCTTCATTTCTGCCACCTCCAGTTCTGCTTCCTGTTGTTTCTTCAGTGCCACCTACTCTAATCCATACATCACTGTTTTGTAAACTTGGCCCTTCATCCTCGCAGAGACACTTCTGTCACATAACACACCAGACACCTTTCGCCAGGTGTTCCAACCTGCTTGGACCCGTTTCTTCACATCCTTACCACACAGACCATTGCTCTGGATTGTTGACCCGAAATATTTGAATTCGTCCACCCTCGCTATCTCTTCTGCCTGTAGCCTCACTCTTCCCCCTCCACTTTTCTCATTCACGCACATATATTCTGTTTTACTTCGGCTAATCTTCATTCCTCTCCTTTCCAGTGCATGTCTCCATCTTTCTATTTGTTCCTCCGAATGCTCCCTGCTTTCACTGCATATCACAATATCATCTGCGAACATCATGGTCCAAGGGGATTCCAGTCTAACCTCATCTGTCAGCCTATCCATTACCACTGCAAACAGGAAGGGGCTCAGAGCTGATCCCTGATGCAGTCCCACCTCCACCTTAAATTCCTCTGTCACACCTAAGGAACACCTCACCATTGTTCTCCTGCCATCGTACATGTCCTGTACTATTTTAACATACTTCCCTGCCACACCAGACTTACGCATGCAGTACCACAGTTCCTCTCTTGGTACTCTGTCATAGGCTTTCTCTAGATCCACAAAGACACAATGTAGCTCCTTCTGACCTTCACTGTACTTTTCCACTAGCATCCTCAAGGCAAATAAGGCATCTGTGGTACTCTTTCTAGGCATGAAACCATACTGTTGCTCGCAAATACTTACTTCTGTCCTGAGTCTAGCCTCCACTACTCTTTCCCATAACTTCATTGTGTGGCTCATCAACTTTATTCCTCTATAGTTCCCACAGCTCTGAACATCCCCTTTGTTCTTAAAAATGGGAACTAGAACACTTTTCCTCCATTCTTCAGGCATCTTTTCGCCCGCTAGTATTCTGTTGAATAAGTTGGTCAAAAACTCCACAGCCATCTCTCCAAATTGCTTCCATACCTCTACCGGTATGTCATCAAGACCAACTGCCTTTCCATTTTTCATCCTTTTTAGTGCCTTTCTGACTTCCCCTTTACTAATCATTGCCACTTCCTGGTCCTTCACACTTGCCTCTTCAACTCTTCCTTCTCTCTCATTTTCTTCATTCATCAACTTCTCAAAGTATTCTTTCCATCTATTATTTAGCACACTACTGGCACTAGTCAACACATTTCCATCTCTATCCTTAATCACCAGTACCTGCTGCACATCCTTCCCACCTCTATCCCTCTGTCTGGCCAACTTGTAGAGATCCTTTTCTCCTTCTTTCGTGTCCAACCTGGTGTACATGTCTTTATATGCCTCTTGTTTAGCCTTTGCCACCTCTACCTTTGCCCTACGTCGCATCTCGATGTACTCCTTTCGCCTTTCCTCAGTCCTCTCAGTGTCCCACTTCTTCTTCGCTAATCTCTTTCTTTGCATGACTCCCTGTATTTTGGGGTTCCACCACCAAGTCTCCTTCTCCCCTTTCCTACCAAAAGACACACTAAGTACTCTCCTGCCTGTCTCTCTGATTACCTTGGCTGTCGTAGTCCAGTTTTCCGGGACCTTCTGCTGTCCATCGAGAGCCTGTCTCACCTCTTTCCGAAAGGCCGCACAACAATCTTCCTTTCTCAGCTTCCACCACATGGTTCTTTGCTCTACCTTTGTCTTCTTAATCTTCCTACCCACCACCAGAATCATCCTACACATTACCATCCTATGCTGTCGAGCTACACTCTCCCCTACCACTACTTTACATTCAGTAACCTCCTTCAGATTACATCATCTGCACTAAATATAATCCACCTGCGTGCTTTCACCTCCGCTCTTGTAGGTCACTGTATGTTCCTCCCTCTTCTGGAAATAAGTGTTTACTACAGCCATCTCCATCCTTTTTGCAAAGTCTACCACCATCTGTCCCTCAAAGTTCCTTTCCTGGATGCCGTACTTACCCATCACTTCTTCATCGCCCCTGTTTCCTTTCCCAATATATCCATTACAATCTGCACCGATCACAACTCTCTCGCTGTCTGGGATGCTCAGAACTACTTCATCTAGTTCCTTCCAGAATTTCTCTTTCAACGCTAGGTCACATCTTACCTATGGGGCATAGCCGCTAACCACATTATACATAACATCCTCAATTTCAAATTTTAGTCTCATCACTCGATCTGATACTCTTTTCACCTCCAAGACATTCTTAGCCAGTTCTTCCTTTAAAATAACCTCTACTCTAGTTCTCTTCCCATCTACTCCGTGGTAGAATAATTTCAACCCTGCTCCTAAACTTCTAGCCTTACTACCTTTCCACCTGCTCTCTTGGATGCACAGAATATCAACCTTTCTCCTAATCATCATGTCAACCAACTCCTGAGCTTTTCCTGTCATAGTCCCAACATACGGATGAAATGACGACTCATCACTCGATCTGTGGTAAAATAATTTCAACTCTACTCGTAAACTTCTAGCCTTACTACCTTTCCTCCAGCTCTCTTGGATGGATGCACAAAGTTTCTCCAAACCATCATGTCAACCAACTCCTGAGTTTTTCCTGTCAAAGTCATAAATTGCAAAGTCCTACACTCAGTTGTAGACTCTGTTTTGAGAAATTGGCTTTCGGAAATTGTTCCCATAAATTCTACCACATATGTTGATTTGTCATTATGAAATTAGTACTATGATGAATGATACATAACTAATAAAGTCATGTTCAGTTTCAGCAATTTAGATTAGTCTGTAAACCAAAATGTGAACTATGAAAAATAATACAAGTTGTAAAGTAATAATTTTATACAAGGAATTGTGGTTCCAAAGAGATGGGGATCCTTTAACAGAAGCATGTTCTTCAATCTGCGCCTTCCTACACCTTGAGCACCAACCAAAATCAGAGTTTTCCTCTTGAAAGGAGGGACCTTGGCCACCTCCTCGTAGAGCAATATCTCATGTCTATCAAAGTCTGAAAGAAAAAGTATTGTAGATGATAAAATTTAAAAGAAATTAGAACATAGGCCATATTAACAATTTGCAAATGAGTTTTCAATACCTGCATTTTTTGTTGTAACATACATCATTTTTTTCTTTCTCTTCACACCAACACCTGTGCACAGATTTCCTGTAGTGAGAAATGTGAAAGAAACAAGATCTTAGAATAAACAAAGTATAAAAATGCACAACTATAAGCCATAAAAGGGCTAAAGTGGTTTAATAATTTTCTCTTGTTAAAGGATCAAATCTGTATTCATCCATTTTGATACCACTTGTCATTAGAGTTGGGGTAAGGTGAAAACGATCCCAGCTGACCTTGTCAGAGATGGGGAAGACCTTGGACCGGTGCATTGGCCACCACTGACTAGTGGCGCTTCTTAGATTGACCCAGGTTCTGTGTGGTAGCTCTGCATCAGGTTGGGAGAAAGTCTTAAGTGAGTGTGTAGACTTGTCTCTGGCCACCTGGCTCTCTCCCTGGGTCAAATATTTTACACTGGATGCACTGAGATTTGGTGCTTTGTGGAAGAAAGAGTGCCTGAAAGCCAGGTGTCGCTGATGCAGGTGTGTTATCTTGATAAGAATGTGTAGGACGTTTACGATCCAACATGGCCTTGTTCACCAGCTTAGAGGTACAATGGCAAGTTACCACTGGGAGGAACTCAGATGGGGTGGAATGAAGGCAGCCAATGATGATGATATAGAGGGCTTACCGAGTGACCATGAATCATATGCCAGATAGGGCCTCCATGAGTGGACCCCTCTGTAATGTGTTCTCCTGTATTGACCTTGCTGCATCCTGTTCGCTCATCTTTGGAGGATTCATGTGACTTTTGTACACAAGGGAAGAATTGCTAAGCAGTGGAAAAGGCCCTCCAGATATTTTTCTGCCGACATTTCAGAAATCAACAAAAAATGCATGCAGTTAAGGCTCCGTCACAACATGACGTTCTGGTCAACGTCCTCTGAACATTTCAATCGTTCTATTTTTCAGCATTCTCAAACGCGGATGACACATCTGGTGTGTGATTAACGTGTGTCTAACTCATGACTTAACGTGTGTTTAACTTACGAAAAGTGTGTAACAGCGACCACATAAGATACCCCTAACAAACATTAGCGTGTGCAAACGCATCATTTGGGCACGACGAGCGATTTGTCAAGTAAGACGAGTATGTTGAGCGACCAATTGGTGAATAACGACAGAAAAGCGTTTTGCTGGCGTGTAATTTTTACAGTGGAACCGGCACTAAAACGTTGGAAAGTTCGTAGTCACTTCAGTTGTTGTCGTGAGTTAGAACAGTGAGCATCATGCCGCCGAGAAGAAAAAAAGTTGGGGCGCGGACTTCAGCAACTAGCGCTGCTAGCATGAAAAGCTAAGCCTCTTTCATCACGAGCAATGTGTTTGGAGGAAAAACAACAGGAAGAGCACGTCCGTGAAGTCACGCACCATGTAACACCCTCTGCGGACCCTAAACACCTTGCAAACCCCAGTGACGACGGTCCGACAAAGAGACAAAAGAAGCAGAGAAAGGATTGAAGGATCCTGGACTGGGCTGTTGAGGATAGTCTGGTGGAGTTTTTCCACGAAAATGAACTACTGCTTTCTGGATCTTCCATAGTAGGTGCTCTCTACTGTAGCTTAATATTAAATGGACCTTGCTTACAAAGCATCGGTTTATATACGCATATGCATGGACGTTCGGGAAACGCACGAATGACGCTCAATGTACTCCAAACGACATTCGTTTGACTTTAGTTACACGATGTGTGCACTACGGGATTGTTCAGTGGTCATTGACAGGGCGCCAGTGAGTCGTTCTCTGAAAAGCAAACGATTAAGTAACAACCAAGTAAAGCTAGAGTTATGACTGACTAACGATAGCCAAACGCGTGCAACGCTCGACGAACCTTAGTAAAACGTTCCACGAACGTTTTGAACGTTCTGCAGCATTCAAAATTAAACATTGATGAACGCTGGTGTCGGTGAGAACTTTAGTGCATGTTAAAAACTTTTTTTCCAGACCGGCATTCTCCGCCGATTCCCAGCGATCATTGACATTCACTAGCGTTCAAACAACGCTCTTCTGGAGCTATCCCGGCGACCATGTGCGACTACCAACGTTTCCTCAAACGCTCTAGAACGCTGACCAGAACCTCATGGTGTGACGGGTCTATTACACTTGGAGAAGTTGAAGTTTACACCACAGAGGAATGATTGCAGGTTAAACTCTGACAGCATGGATTTCAAATGCCACTTCTGTAGATTCATCTTGCAAATCTACACTATCTTCCCAACAAAATGAATGATTTTTCAACCCAACCAGTTCACACTCAGCTGAAAACCCCTCCAAGGAGAGTTAGAGATCACGGCTTGATGAGGCCAACAAACCCACACTTTCTGCAAAAAGCAGAGATGCAATACTGATGCCACAAAACTTGATCCCCTCTACTCCTCAGCTGCATCTAGAGATTCTGTCCAAAAACATTATGAAGAGAATCGGTGAAAAAGCACAGCCTTGGAGGACACTAAACATTCCTGGAAATGAATCCGACTTACTGCCGGCAATGCAAACGTCAGTTCTACCTGATTTGAAGCAAATAATCAATTGCTCACTTCAGTCTGGTGAGCTTCCCAAAGCTCTTGAAGGAGCTGCTGTTAAGCCTCTTCTAAAATATGGAGCACTGGACAATTCCATGTTAGCAAGCTATAGACCCACCTCAAATCTGCCGTTCAGAGCCAAGATTCCTGAGAAAGTTATTTTTAATCAACTCAGCAATTTCCTGAATTTAAATTGACTTTTTTACAAATTTAAGCAGGTTTCCGAGCTCATCACAGTACAGAATCTGCTCTTATCAAAGTGCTAAATGATATAAGGTTGAATACTGACTCAGGAAAGGTGTCAATTTTGGTCTTAATGGATTTCAGCGCAGTTTTTGATACGGTAGATCATAATATCCTGCTGAACATGTTGGAAAGATGGGTAAGACTAAATGGAACGGCCCTGATGCTTTTTTTTTTTTTTTTTTACTCATACTGTTCATTTTCCGCACATTGCCACACTCATAACTCATTTAGATTTGGTTCACACCCCACCTTCACTGGTCTGCTGGTCTTCCAGAAACACGTGGTCACGTTTCCTGCTCTCTGTTCTACGATGATTCTCTCATGCTGAATTTTTTATCATTCATTAGATACATTCACACATGATTGTGGAGCTGATCAGCCTTGGTGGGAGTGATGATGGCAGGTTAATATTAACCTGTGACCATTTCCCCTCATCCCCGCCAGCTTTTCCAATTTTAATGCACTACACCCCACCACACACATTCATACACAGGGATAATGTTTGCCAGTCTGGGACCTGCATCATAATAAAAGGGTGGATTGTTAGTTTTCTCTTGACTGGACATCTTGTGCCTGCCCCTAATACCCCCCCCCCCCCCACACACACCACAGCCCCCACAGGGTTCCAACCAGTTCCATCCATTGTTGATTCTTTTTCTTTTGTGTAGCTGGGTAAGGGAGGCGTGCGTGGACTAGATCGGGGGTGTCCCTGTCATGAGCTTGCATTTTCTTGGTGCCCCGCGGCTTCTACTGATGTTGTCATTCGGCTCAGGATTTTTTATGGCCAGTATCGGTGTTGGACTTGTGGGCTGGGGAGCCGTGTGTGTGCTTCCGTGTGTTTGTATGTGTTTTGCAGTTGGCCCGGTTGACTATATACTCATTGGTCGAGGGTTCAAATGGTGGTTGGATGTAGTATTGTTGAGGTGGTTATTTGAGCCAGTTTCATCATATCTGACAGTTTGTGTGTGAAAGTATATGACTGGCTTCCTGCTTTGGGCTTCTGGGCTTTTATTTTGTGGATGTACACCGGGGCTTGCCATTTGAACGTGGGGGTGTCTTTGGACAGGTGCTGGTGATTTTTTATTGTATTTATATATTTATTTTATTTTTCTTTCGGTGGGGCAGGGTGCTGCAGGGCACTGTCTCCTTGGGGCACATGGTTGTTGTCATGATCCTGCCGCTCCAGCCCGGGCTGTGTGGGTGCCTGGGCGGTTGCGGTGATTGGGAGGCGCACACCTGCGCCTCATGCGGGCTGATTATCCTATGTATTTATATGACCCCGATGACGACTGGTCCGCGCCAGTTCGTGAGCTTCATGTCCCGTTCGAGTATTTCCGTATCCCTGATCGACAACCCGTGTGTACCGACCTTCGCCTGTTCTCCGACCAACCCCGTAAGCCTGACTCCTTTGATACTTCTGCCTGCTTTGATCGTTCTCCCGTGTACCGACTCCTACCTGCCCGCTCACCTGCTCTCTTCGCCCGACGTCCCAACTACCGCTGCTGCACCTGACTGCCTGCCCGATCCCTGACCACGAAATAATAAACGTTTCTCCCCGAACTACCTTGCATCGTCAGAGTCCTGCATTTGGGCCCTACTCCCGTTCCGATGGGTCGTGACTGAACGAACTGGCCTTGTTGGTGAGCAATCCATGGCTGCCTCCTGACCAAGCCTCGGTGGCGACCAGTCCCTGGTCATCTCGCAACCACGGCATGGGAGGTTCTCGTCCGGAGCAGTTGCTTGCCTCGGTCTGGTTCCTGCTTCGCCGTTTGGTTCCTCTCAGAGGTCGTCCGCCCGAATCGCCCCGTGGGGACCCTGGTGCTTGGCGTCCAGGTAATCCTACTGACCTGTCCACCCAGACGCCTTGGTGGCTTGGATGGCCACCAGACTGGGTTTCGGGGGGGGGGGGGGTGCCCTCCTCCGGATCCCCCTTCCGCCCACCCCTGCCTGTGTTAATTATTGTCTGTTTCTTTCGTTTAGGCACGTCTGGGAGCCGTGTCTTTGAGGGGGGGTACTGTCATCATCCTGCCGCTCCAGCCCGGGCTGTGCGGGTGCCTGCGCGGTTGCGCTGATTGGGAGGCGCACACCTGCGCCTCATGCAGGCTGATTATCCTGTGTATTTATATGACCCCGATGACGACTGGTCCCCGCCAGTTCGTGAGCTTCATGTCCCGTTCAAGTATTCCCGTATCCCTGATCGACAACCCGTGTGTACCGACCTTCGCCTGTTCTCCGACCAACCCCGTAAGCCTGACTCTTTTGATACTTCTGCCTGCTTTGATCGTTCTCCTGTGTACCGACTCCTGCCTGCCTGCTCACCTGCTCTCTTCGCCCGACGTCCCAACTACCGCTGCTGCACCTGACTGCCTGCCCGATCCCCGACCACGAAATAATAAACGTTTCTCCCCGAACTACCTTGCATCGTCCGAGTCCTACTCCCGTTCCGATGGGTCGTGACAGTTGTAATTTGGGGTGTTGTGGGATATTGTTTCTGAGGGCTTGTTGCGGTGTGGTTTTGGCTCTGTGTTGAGTTTTCTCTTATGGAATGTGCATTGGTTTGGGGATTGGAGTGAGTGTTGGGCATCATCAGTGGGAGGGGGCGGGGGTGAAACTGGCTGAGGCGTTTTGGTCGGGTTTAGGACTGTCCTGAGTCCTGGGTTGCCAGTGGCATCCCCTCGGTTGGGTCCCCTGGTGGACGTGAGACTCGGCTCAACTCTGTTGTTGGAGGTGGCAGGCTCACCCTCTCTCGATGCACCGCCACAACAAATCCATACACCATTTGATCAACATGCAGCAATTATCCCTTGTTAGACCAGGAATTCCCAACCAGTATGGCATAGCACATTCGTTTACCATGAGTGCTTTTCAGTTGTGTTGTTGGAAATTATCAAATTTACCTTAATAGCTAAGAAAATTCTATTTAGAATATGCAAACTCCACACAGGCAGGGATCAGATTGAACTCCAGTCCTCAAAACTGTGAGGACAATGCTCTACAGCTGTGCCACCATGCTGCCGCTATATATCACTGCAAACTAAAACAGGTAGACAATTCCAACAGCTTCTTCCGTCTTGCCATTAATTTCTGTAACAGTTAACAGATAATTCCAGTGTAAGATGCTGCCTGTTTTGTCTTGAGATTGTTGTCACATCTCTTTCGGTTTAATTATACGTTGCTCATGCACTCACCACAGTCGTCTTACCACACCGCACAACTTAAATATCTGTTGTTGACCAATACCGGCCACTCGTACTTGAGATGGATCTGCACCATTTGCAGAAATGACATTGTCACAGATTATCACACTACTAGTCAATTTAAACTATAGACATTTATTGAAGTCTGCACCATTTGCCCAATGCTCATTGTACCAGACTTTTCTTCTATTAGTCATTTCACATTGCTCCAATTATTAAGGAACTCTGTATCATTTGTACAATCATCAAAAAAAGAAACAAATGTAGCTACATTACCACATTATTGATAATCTAGAATTGCTTAGTGACTGTTTTTATGTCTCAAAAGTATTGTCTGTCACTTGACTATCATTGGGCTAGAGCAGCTCCAACTACTAGAGACAAATTCCTTGCATTTTTGACATACCTGGCAAATTAAGATTATTCTGATTTAGATTTTTGTTTCTATCATGTAAACATCACTTTGTACTGATAAAAAAAAAAAAAAAACAAAGACAAGTTTGCTTAGGTAAATATTCTATAAAAGTGGAATTATCAACACACTAGTGTTTTATTTGTTGCTTTTTTCCTTGGTTACCTGGAGGAAGTAGTTCCACATCCCTCTTGACAAATGCTTTTCTCTTCTCTTCCAGCATTTGACTGGGAATCAATCCTGCAGCTCCACCCTCCACATGACATGCCTGAACCACACACACATAAAATGCATACGGTATGTATATACATCAGGACCAAGAATTTGAAATATGGAAGTGTAATACACCTTCAATAAAAACTCAAAGAAAAGAATGAACATAAGAATAGACTATGAAATTAGTGTAAAAATTAACCCTTTCCTGGCAGGGGTTGCAAATTTGCAACAGGTTTAATAAAATCGCAAATTTTAAGTGTATCATTTTCTGAAAGTATCAGATTTTTCTCTCTGCAAATTTTTATTTGGTCCTGAGAGGGTTAAAAGAAATATGTCTCGAAATGGTGACAAATAATCTGGTTCACAAAGCAGATCTCAAAATGCTTTTGTTATGTCAGCTGCACAAGACACATACTGTATGGGGAAATAAAGAGTAAGATACAGTGAAAAAAAAATGAGTATTTGAACACCCTGCTATATTGCAAGTTCTCCCACAGAGAAATCATGGAGGGGTCTGAAATTTTTATCAGGTGCATGTCCACTGTGAGAGAGATCATCTAAAAAGAAAAATCCAGAACTCACTATGTATTGATTTATTTACTATTTTATTATTATACAGCTGGAAATAAGTATTTGAACACCTGAGAAAACCAATGTTAATATTTGGTACAATCGCCTTTGTTTGCAATTACAGATGTCAAATGTTTCCTGTAGTTGTTCACCAGGTTTGCACACACTGCAGGTGGGATTTTGGCCCACTCCTCCACACAGATCTTCTCTAGATCAGACAGGTTTCTGGGCTGTCGCTGAGAAATACAGAGTTTCAGCTCCCTCCCTTAGGTCTGAATACTGGCTAGGCCACACCAGAACCTTGATGTGTTTCTTAGGGAGCCACTCCTTGGTTTTCCTGGCTGTATGCTTCGGGTCATTGTCATGTTGAAATACCCAGCCACGACCCATCTTCAATGCTTTGACTGAGGGAAAGAGGTTGTTCCCCAAAATCTCACAATACATGGCCGCGGTCATCCTCTTCTTAATACAGTGCAGTCGTTCTGTCCCATTTGCATAAAAACACCCCCAAAGCATGATGCTACCATCCCTATGCTTCACAGTAGGGATGGTGTTCTTGGGATGGATCTCATCATTCGTCTTCCTCCAAATACACTTCGTGGAATCATGACCAAAAAGTTCCATTTTGGTCTCATCTGACCCCAAAACCTTCTCCCATGACTCCTCTGTATCATCCAAATGGTCATTGGCAAATTTATGACGGGCCTTGACATGGACTGGTTTAAGCAGGGGAACCTTCCGTGCTATGCATGAATTCAAACCATGACGTCTCAGTGTATTACCAACAGTAACCTTGGAAACGGTGGTCCCAGCTCCTTTCCGGTCATTGACCAAGTCCTGTCGTGTAGTCCTAGGCTGATTCCTCAGCTTTCTATGGATCATTGAGACCCCACGAGGTGATATCTTGCATGAGCCTCCACTCCGATTGAGATTGACCGTCATGTTTAGCTTCTTCCATTTTGTAACGATTACTTCAACAGTGGACCTTTTTTCACCAAGCTCCTTGGCAATTTCTCTGTTGCCCTTTCCAGCCGTGTGAAGTTGTACAATTTTGTCTCTGGTGTCTTTGGACAGCTTTTTGGAAATGGCCATGTTACAAGCTTGAGTCTTATCGATTGTATGGGGTGTACAGGTGTCTCTATGCAGCTGACGACCTCACACAGGTGCATCTGATTCGGTGATAAAACATGGAGTGGAGGTGGACTTTTAAAGGCGGACTAACAGGTCTTTGAGGGTCAGAATTGTAGCTGATAGATAGGTGTTCAAATACTTATTTGCAGGTGTATCACACAAATAAATCGTTAAAAAATCATACATTGTGAATTCTGGATTTTTCTTTTTAGATGATCTCTCACACATTGGACATGCACCTACAATGAAACTTTAAGACACCTCCATGATTTCCAAGTGGGAGAACTTGCAATATACAGTAGCAGGGTGTTCAAATACTTATTTTCTTCACTGTATACAGTAGAGTGCCCAAACACAGTTTTGTACTTCACCTGCCACCAGTTGACATCATCCTGGTGAACAATCTGAAGGATGTCTCCTGGTTTAAACCTTAAGCCAGCCTCTTTGCAGGGGATCAAATTGTCACTGACTGGGTTATAGTCATAGTGACACTTCAAGAACATCTACAAAAAAGTAACAAATGAAACAAAATCAATGATAAATGTGATGTGTAAATATCTAAATGCACAGCTTTTTCAGAACAGTGATGTTATTAGTTTCTAACCCTAACCCAAATACATTAGTGTAATGGTTAATAGACCAGTACATAGACGCTCTTAATTCTATGAAATATATATATATATGGCCAGAGATGTCAACAAACAGTTATTTTCTTGCCAAGACCTTTATGGAAAAAAATAAGACCTGTCATTATGAGAAGACCTGCACTCACAAAATTCCAGTATAGTAGGTTACAGTACATTCAGAGTATTCACGGTGTTAAAATAATCATCCATATGTTCTCATTTTGTTCAAACTGTAGTTGGTTACACATCACCACCAAGTTTGTACCTTTGAACTCACTGTCTTGATGTAATCAATCTAACTTGATGTAATCACTCTAACAGATGTAAACAATCAAACAGTCAGACACACTCACACACAGACTCATCATGTGAGTTACTGAATAAAAAGAAGCTGCAAGGAGACACAAGTTGGAGTTGGTTGGAAGCAGGGAAGTCCTGTCGCTCCCCTTGCAGCAAGTAAAACTTGAAGCCTAGTCTGTTCGCCTTCTTTTAATAGAGTCAGGCTATTTAACCTGACACACGGTGCTTCCCTTATTTCAGATTTTGTTGTTAAAGCATTGAACAAAAAGGGAATAAATTAAATTTGCCATACAAATTCAACAACACCCCATCATCATAACAGGATAAACAATTTCAAATTTATACAAGCAATGACATGTAGAAATTCACAGTGTTTTCATGAAACTCAGAATTTGATGTCAGATGTTTCGACATCTTAAGGTAGTCCTGTAGTAAATTCAGTTGATTGGACATTATCTGGAAAGGTCCACATCTGTCAATATACAGTAGTTACAAAAATTCAATGTTGCAGGCTCCAAGGGGAGCCACCAGACTGACCATTAAACACTGCTAACAATAATTGGGCATGAACTGCAGCTACAACTATCCTTGAATCCATTTTCTACACAGTTCATCCTCAATGGGGTTGCGGTCATGCTGGAGCCTATCCCAGATAAGTCCGGGCACGGGGCACGGTAGACCCGGCACTGATTGCCAGTCAACAACAGGCAGCTGCACTGTACTGAACAGCAATTTTATTCACTTTCATGAAGCAGAGGCATATTTGAATTGCTCATAACTCAAACTTTGGCTTACAACACAAAAAATAAAAATTGACCAAGTGATAACTCGTAACTAGAAAACAACATGGTGCACTCGTAAATCAAGACTTCAGCTCCTTGTAACCTTTGGACAACATAAGCACAAAAAAAATACATGGTTGAATAGATGAAACATTGAACACATTCATGCAGCTATCCATTTTCCTCCACTTAATTTGGGATCAGGTGGTGGGGCACCACCCTTTACATACACAATTAGTTTTTATATTTTTTTCACATTTCGGGTACATGTCTTGGATTTTGCTTCGGTATACGTTGACTGTGAGAAAAGTCATACCTCTTTGCTTGCATCCTCTTCTTCCTGCCTGGTCAGGGGGGGGGAAATCCACCTCCCACCCTCAGGGGCGGGTATTGGGTGCCAACAGCAGTGTGTGTGTGTGTGTTGTGTGTGTGTGTGTGTTGTGTGTGTGTGGTGTGTGTGTGTGTGTGTGTGGTGTGTGTGTGTGTGTGTGTGTGTGGGCCTGACCTGCTAGTGAGCGGTTGTTAGCCAGTGGCGCCGGGAAGCCCTACCTTACCCCTGCTCAGCTCAGTGGAGCTCCAGATTTTGATTGCACGACACCACTCAGTGAAAGGTGTGGCAGTGATTCACAGGGTAGGTCCCATGACTGCCAGTTATTGACCTGGCAGTCATAAAAGCAGGGGGGAGGTGGGTTTTACACTTAGCTACATGACAGTGTTCCTGAGGCCAGGCTCCCTGGGGTGGATGGCTGTTTGGAGTGAGGGGTGCCCTCTCATTAGCTGTGGCTTCTCCCTGGGTTCCCACGCTCATAGTTTTCTTGTTGGTGCCGCTATCCACCTCCCTTTCCCAACAAATGAGGAACATTCTCCCGGCTTTGGGCTGAGTTGAGATTGGCGGCATTGGGGGGACTGCAGGTGGTTTGGGGCTTCCTGTTCTCCTGGGGATGGGGAGCAGGACGGGGTGGTGGAGTGGTGGGGCGTGTGGGGTGGTGGTGGAGAGGGGTGGCCTGGGGGCTGCCATTGGGTCCCTGCAGCCACCCTTCGGTGGCCAGTTGTCGCGGTGCTTTGGAACACTGCGTGGGATGTAGCCTGTCCATAGGGTTGCTCATGGGTGAAACATTCAGAAATAGAAACACATTTTACATGTAAATAGCCTAATCCATTCAAAGTGCCTCGACCTGCCCTGCCGCCAAAAATAAGCCTTCAAACTGTAACTAATGTCAAGAATAATACAAAATTATGTTCATTTACCTTAAAAATAAGGATTCAAAGTGTACATAATGTAAAGAATAGAAAAAAAATTATGTTTGTTTACCTTTGGCGTTGAGTGCATGGTGAGCAAAAAGGCATCGTGGTGTTATCTGGGGCGGAGGCATGCACACGACTTAATTCCACTAAAATTAATAAATTCCACAGACTATAAATTCAAAACTAACATTAACATTAACTTTCAATGATTTGCGAAGTACCAATCCAATGATGTTTTCCTTTGACGGCTTTTAATAATTGTGCGAAAATATAGAAGGCAAATGTCATCGAAGTGAGTGATAGCCCAACTAGTTAACACATTTTCCAGATGATTCTTTTGAAAAAATTCAGAAATGTCATGGAATTTTGTCAAAACTTGTTTTATTCTGGCTGACAAAATAGTAGCCGACTCATCCTCTCAGCTGCAAACTCCGACCCTTAGTTTTGCCGTCAAAAAATCTTCATGGTGCTCCTGAACCAACGCGTCAATGTCCTCCTCAGGCTTTCCCAGTGTAACAATTTCCTCAACTTCAGGTTCAACCTCCACTTCAAACTTTTTAAGTCGAGCAGCAGCAGCATGAAGCCACATGCTCAGATGTCTTTTTCATATTTCTTGACAATTTCTTGGTTTGTTCTGATGGACAAAAGAATTCGCTTCTTCTCCTCACTGGCACTGGCTATCAATTTTTTGGGGCCCATGGTAAAAAAAAAGATGAATAAATCCGCAAAACAAGTTGAACGAATGTGCGCAAGAGTTTGACAATGGATTCGGTGACAATCCAGCAAGTGTGTCACAGGTAAAGAAAAATATTCACCTCACTCCTAGCCAATGGGATGCCAGGAAGATACTTCGTGATAGCCAATAGGAGTGGCTTTTGCCTATTGCGCCACACAAACGAAGGGACACGACGGATATCATGGCTAAAGATTGACATCTCTCCTAGCCAATGTGATGGCAGGAAGATGCTCTGGCGGTGGCCAATGGGAGAGCAGCTCTATCGCACCACTTTCACACCAAGAGATAGTACAGGATGCTTACCTTCCATGGAATCCAGGGCCATTTTTTTGCGTTCGTATGCTGAATTCCTTTCGTAACTAAAGACAAAACATTTCTGGGGAGGCTTTTCGTAACCTGAATCTTTTGTTAGTGGAGACGTACATCTACATGAAGTAGACGGATCACTGGAGTAACATCTGTAGTGTTTTGAAAAACTGGGTCGGTGTCATATCATAACCTTCATAACCCCCCACTCAAATAAAGCAGTGCACACAGCACTTTCTCAGCTGGATAAACAAGGTAATCACACTCCCCTTCTCTTTGTGGATTACAGTTCAGCGTTTAACACAATCCTACCACACGCCGAGTAAGGAAACACCTGAACCTCAGTCTACTTCACTCCACATGCCTCTGGAGTAAGAACATTTTAACAGAAGGCTCACAAAGAGCCAGGATTGGCCACCACACTGAATCAGCCCTCACAGTCAGCACCAGCTCCACTCAAGGCTGAATGTTGAGCCCCCTGCTTTCACCCTCGACACTTCATACTGTTCACCCATCCACAAGAGCAACACTTTCATTAAACTGGGACTTTCATCCCTATAAACATTCTAAAATAGATATTGTAATGAAAAATACATATAACAGTATTCACTTCAATGTCTATACGAAAAAATAAATATGAGCAGAGAGCGCGTCATCCATGCACAAAGTTGCAGAAGTGTTATTCTACGATATCTAAGTGGTCATCATAGTGGCTGCATCCTCTGTCCGTGACGTCACCCGGACATTTGCCAATGAAAACACGCGGTGCACCCTAACTATGGGAGACAAATGCCCCCTTTCTGACACGGAAGCTCTTTTCAAAAAGGAGAACACCACACAACCGAGTCAGCAACGGGGCAATATTACACTATTGTTTCGAGACCTCGGGGCAATATTACACTATTGTTTCGAGCCATATTCAGATGATATGCGATCACGGCCAAACGGCATCCCCGTCCAATCCACTTCTGCAGCGGAGATGAGCCATCGCGGCTCATCGCAGCTGGCTGGTGTGGCTTATGACAGAGCCGAGCCGTGCTTTAGGGGGTTGTTCATAGACGACGCAGTACGCAATGAACAAGACCGCCGAGCCACGGCTGAGTGAGGCATTCTTGGCTGGGTTCTTCAAGGCACCGCCGTCCGCGAGCCCAACCGCACCATATCCATCCATCCATATTCTTTATTGCTTATCCTCATGAGGGTCGCAGGGAGTGCTGGAGCCTATCCCAGCTGTCAACGGCCAGGAGGCAGGGTACACCCTGAACTGGTTGCCAGCCAATCGCAGGGAAGATGGAGACAAACAGCCGCACTCACAATCACACAGAGGGGCAATTTAGAGTGTACAATTAATGTTGTTTGTTTTTGGAAAGGGGGAGGAAACAGGAGTGCCCCGAAAAAGCCCACGCAAGCACGGGGAGAACATGTAAACTCCATACGGGGTTCCGGGATCAATCCCAGGTCCTCAGAACTGTGAGGCCAATACTTTACCATCTGAACCACCGTGCTGCCCACTATACAGTAATAAAAGACTATTTCTTTTGACCTTTTTTGAAAGTAATATTGTTCAGCAATATCTGAAATTGCACACTAGTTTTGATGTTCATGCTCTGATTTCAAGAAAAAAAAAATCTGAGGTTACGAATTACTCAGTATTTGAGTGTGGTATATATTTTCACTGAGAATTCTCTTACTCAGGTAATTATTTTGACTACTTAACTATTTTTGTTGTTGATTTTTTCATTTATTCAAAAGTAGCTGTACTCTTACTTGAGTACACTATTTGACTTCTCGACCCACCTCTGTTCATATCCAGGACTGCGCCGCTTCTCATGTCCAGTCCTGTCAAAAAGTCCATTTTTTAAATGAAAGAAATTTCTGAGTAGATTAAAAATGGCAATGAAAGGGTGGTTTGACAAGGGTCAGTCAATATCTTGCTAACATGGAAGTCCCAAGAGTTATATTTTTTAGAAGACGGTGAATGGCAACTACTTTAAGAGCTTTCTGGAAACTCACTTGAGTAAAGTAAGTAATTGATTATTTGCTGCATGTCAGCAAGCACAGACTATGCGATGGTTTTGAAAAAGATGCTACCGAGTCAAAACTGTTCATTGATGTTTTAAGCTGGTCTTTTTCATCACTTCATCAAATTCTAACATACAGTGAAGAAAATAAGTATTTGAACACCCTGCTATATTGCAAGTTCTCCAACTTAGAAATCATGGAGGGGCCTGAAATTTTCATCGTCGGTGCATGTCCACTGAGAGAGACAAAATCTAAAAAGAAAAATCCAGAAATCACAATGTATGATTTTTTTAAAAATGTATTTGTGTAATACACCTGCAAATAAGTATTTCAACACATGAGAAAACCAATATTAATATTTGGTACAGTAGCCTTTGTTACAATTACAGAGATCAAACATTTCCTGTAGTTGTTCACCAGGTTTGCACACACTGCAGGAGGGATTTTGGCCCACTCATCCACGGAGATCTTCTCTAGATCAGGCAGGTTTCTGGGCTGTCGCTGAGAAACATGGAGTTTCAGCTCCCAACAAAAATTTTCTATTGGGTTTTGGTCTGGAGACTGCCTCGGCCACGCCAGAACCTTGATATGTTTCTTACGGAGCCACTCCTTGGTTTTCCTGGCTGTGTGCTTCAGGTCATTGTCATGTTGAAAGATCCAGCCACAACCCATCTTTAATGCTCTGACTGAGGGAAAGAGGTTGTTCCCCAAAACCTCACAATACATGGCCTAGTTTATCCTCTCCTTAATACAGTGCAGTCGTCCTGTCCCATGATGCTACTACCCCCATGCTTCACAGTACGGATGGTGTTCTTGGGATGGAACTCATCATTCCTCTTCCTCCAAACACGGTTAGTGGAATTATGACCCAAAAGCTCCATTTTGGTGTCATTTGACCACAAATTTTTAATTGACTCTGGATCATCCAAATGGTCATTGGAAAACTCAAAACAGGCCCTGACGTGCTGGTTTAAGCAGGGGAAACTTCCGTGCCCTGCATGATTTCAAATCACAACGTCTTAGTGTATTACCAACAGTCATCTTGGAAACGGTGGTCCGAGCTCTTTTCAGGTCATTGATCAAGTCCTGTCCTGTAGTCCTGGGCTAATTCCTCACCTTTATAAGGATCATTGAGACCCCACGAGGTGATATCTTGCATGGGGCTCCACTTCGATTGAGATTGACCGTCATGTTTAGCTTGTTCCATTTTCTAATGATTTCTCCAACAGTGGACTTTTTTTCACCAAGCTGCTTGGCAATTTCTCCGTAGCCCTTTCCAGCCGTGTGGAGTTGTACAATTTTGTCTCTGGTGTCTTTGGACAGCTCTTTGGTTTTGCCCATGTTACAAGTTCGAGTCTTACTGATTGTATGGGGTGGACAGGTGTCTTTATGCAGCTAACAACCTCACACAGGTGCATCTGATTCAGGATAATACATGGAGTGGGGGTGGACTTTTAAAGGCGGACTAACAGGTCTTTGAGGGTCAGAATTCTAGCTGATGGACAAGTGTTCAAATATTTATTTGGAGCTGTATCATACAAATAAGTTTTTAAAAAAATCATGCATCGTAATTTCTGGATTTTTCTTTTTAGATTAACTCTCTCACAGTGGACATGCACATACGATGAAAATTTCAGACCCCTCCATGATTTCCAAGTGGGAGAACTTGCAATATAGCAGGATGTTCAAATACTTATTTTCTTCATTGTATAACAGTCGTCGACACTGTTTATTTTTACATGCTGCTTATATTTAGGGAGTTCGTAGTTAAGTTTACCTGTCTTAAAATCAAGGATAATGAGGGTTGTAATAGAGTTTTTCCTGGTTGGCTATAGATATATCATTTGATCATTTTGTTTATGTGTACTGATATTTTAACTGATGGATTGTTTTTTCCCCTCCTCGAGCCATCATTTTATCGTGGAGGAGGGGTTTGTATGTCCTGTCCAATCAATCAATCAATCAAGTGCCTTTAATGTTATTATATGACTGTGCGCCAAAATAACGAGCGCATCGCCACAAGGTGCTTGCACGAACAAAATAAAAAAATCTAATCATAAAAATAAACATCGAAGGTATGAGGTAAAATAAAAAAATACAATCAAGGCACAGTTATTGCTAAAATAATAAATAACATGCAAATAAATAAATAAATAAATGGGCGGCACAGTGACTCAGCTGGAAAGCGTTGGCCTCACAGTTCTGAGGTCCCGGATTCAATCCCGGTGTGGAGTTTGCATGTTGTCCCTGTCCCTGCGTGTGTTTTCTCCGGGCACTCCAGTTTCCTCCCACATCCCAGAAACATGCAACATTAATTGGACACTCTAAATTGCCCCTAAGTGTGATTGTGAGTGCAGCCGTTTGTCTCTATGCACAATGCGATTCGCTGGAAACCAGTACAGGGTATACCCTGCCTCCTCCCCGTTGACAGATGGGATAGGCTCCAGCATTCCCACAACCCTCATGAGGATAAGTGGCTAAGAAAATGGATGGATGGATATTTCCATAAGTCCATAAGGTCCATAAATCCATAAGGTGTACATGCACACTCAAAATATTATAAGCGTACCATTTGCGTCCCAAGGTTTTTTTTTGTAATGAATGGAATCACTTCATGAACTTAATTGTTTCTCTTTCTCTCATGCTACATAAGAAATTACCCCACAAAAGTGAACACTTGCAGAAGCAAATGTTGCTGAGTCTGGAGGGACTGGCAAGGAGGTCACGTGCTTTGTGGGGATTACTTTCTCACTCTGGACAGTCACTTAAAACATCTCTTTACAATGAAACCAGTGGAACAACCTTTGTTGCTCCTTTGACAAACAGACCAAAATTATGTGCACACTTGCAAATAATATTTTGTGTCCGTTTTCTTGAAATTTTGCCTTAAATTATTGCTCAGGCTCACATTCACTTGTGTATTTGAATGGTATTTTAAGACGGATTTGAGATCATATTACGTTACTTCTTTTTATATATTTAACATGACTTTAACACTTTTCAGGTATGCTTAGTGCTGTAGTTATTTTACCTGTCTTGGAGTTACTGTTTCATAGTAGCTGGGTAATATCTTAAGAACCACACTTCCATTAGCTGCTTGTAGCGCCTTCTGCAGCACCCTCGGGTCTCGTCCCATGTCACGCCCATTGACCTTCCATTAATCATTAGACAATAAAGTAGAATTAGCTCCAGACATTCAACAATAGAAATGAACATTCTAAAATAATTAATACTTTCAACAATTCAATCAAAATTACACAATGAAAGCTCAGGAAAATGAGCTAAGCAAGTTCCAAAACGTGTAAAGGTATTTTACTTGTCTGAAGTTTTGAAGAAAACCTCAGAGCAAGAGAAAATTGTCACACGCATGCATGCACACTTCCAGTTTGTGTGAATCTGTGGTACTCTTTCTAGCCATGAAACCATACTGTTGCTTGCAGACACTTACTTCTGTCTTGAGTCTAGCCTCCACTACTCTTTCCCATAACTTCATTGTGTGGCTCATCATCTTTATTCCTCTGTAGTTTCCACAGTTGTGAACTTCGCCTATAATCCACCTGCGTGCTTCTACCTCCGGTCTTGTAGGTCACACTATGTTCCTGTCTCTTCTGGAAATAAGTCTTCACCACTGCCAATTTTGACCTTTTTGTGAAGTCTACCACCAGCTGACCCTCAAAGTTCCTTTGTTGAATGTCATACTTACCCTTCACATTTTCATTGCCACTGTTTCCTTTGCCAACATGTTCATTGAAATCTGCAGCATTTGAGTATGGTATATATTTTCATTAAGAATGTTTTCTCTCTTACTCAATTATTATTATTATTATGATTATTATTTGAAGGACTAATTTACTTTTTTAATTTTGTTTTTTTTTAATCAAAGTATCTGTACATTTGAGTAATCTATTTGGCTTCTCTGCCAACCTCTGTTCGTATCGAGGACTGCGCCACTTCTCATTCACAAAAATGACAATCCCGCCTCCCTTCTTCCCACACCTCTGTCATGCAGTGAAGTACAGTGAAGACAATAAGTATTTGAACACCCTGCTATGTTGCAAGTTCTCCCACTTAGAAATCATGGGGGGTCTGAAATTTTCATCGTAGGTGCATGTCCACTGTGAGAGACATCATCTTAAAAGAAACATCGAGAAATCACAATGTATGATTTTTTTTAAATGAGTTATTTGTGTGATACAGCTGCAAATAAGTATTTGAACACCTATCAGCTAGAATTGTGACCCTCAAAGACCTGTTAGTCCGGCTTTACAAGTCCACCTCTACTCCATGTAGTATCCTGAATCAGGTGCACCTGTGTGAGGCTCAGAAAGACACCTGTCCATCCCATGCAATCAGTAAGTCTCACATTTGTAACATGGCAAGACCAAAGAGTTGTCCAAAGCCACGAGAGACAAAATTGTACAACTCCACACGGCTGGAAAGGGCTACAGAGAAATTGTCAAGCAGCTTGGTGAAAAAAGGTCCACTGTTGGAGCAATCATTAGAAAATGGAAGAAGCTTAACATGATGGTCAATGTAAATTGGAGGGGAGCCTCATGAAAGATATCACCTCGTGGGGTCTCAATGATCCTTAGAAAGGTGAGGAATCAGCCCAGGACTACACCAAAGGACTTGGTCAATGACCTGACAAGAGCTGGGACCACCATTTCCAAGGTGACAGTTTGTAATGCACGAAGACGTCATGGTTTGAAATCATGCATGGCGCGGAAGTTTCCCCTGCTTAAACCAGCACGTCTCAAGGCCCGTTTTAAGTTTGCCAATGACCATTTGGATGATACAGAGGAGTCATGGGAGAATGTTTTGGGGTCAGACGAGACCAAAATTTAACTTTTTGGTCATAATTCCACTAACCGTGTTTGGAGGAAGACAAGTGATGAGTTCCATCGCTACAACACCATCCCTACTGTGAAGCATGGCGGTGGTAACATCATCCTTTGGGGGTGTTTTTCTACACAAAGGGACAGGACAACTGCACTGTATTAAGGAGAGGATAAACGCGGCCATGTATTGTGAGGTTTTGGGGAACAACCTCTTTCCCTCAGTCAGAGCATTGAAGCTGGGTCATGGCTGGGTCTTTCAACATGAAAACAACCCGAAGCACACAGCCAGGAAAACCAAGGAGTAGCTCCGTAAGAAGCACATCAAGGTTGTGGCCTAGCCAGTCTCCAGACCTAAATCCAGTAGAAAATCTTTGGAGGAGCTGAAACTCTGTGTTTCTCAGTGACAGCCCAGAAACCTGTCTGATCTAGAGAAGATCTGTGTGGAGGAGTGGGGCAAAATCCCTCCTGCAGTGTGTGCAAACCTGGTGAACAACTACAGGAAACGTATGACCTCTGTAATGGCAAACAAAGGCTACTGTACCAAATATTAACATTGGTTTTCTCAGGTCTTCAAATACTTATTTGCAGCTGTATCACACAAATAAATCGTTGGAAAAATCATACATTGTGATTTCTGGATTTTTCTTTTTAGATAATATCTCTCACAGTGGACATGCACCTACGATGAAAATTTCAGACCTCTCCATGATTTTTAAGTGGGAGAACTTGCAATACAGTTGTGTGTTCAGATACTTATTTTTTTCACTCGATAAAGTCAATACAAAGTCAAACATTAGTAGCTGTATTCTCCTCAGTGTGCCCAGCTTGTCTCTCTCTTTTTTTTTTTTGCCAGATATCTCATGTTCTTTATTTTCTCGCTGGAACACAGAAATTGGATTCATCGTCACTTACAAAGGGAAATTCCCACTGGCACTTCAGACTTGGGCACAGAAACAGCAGTTGCTAAGCATCTTAGCAATGACCAGCAGAATATTATTAAAAAAGGCCCAATGATCAAATGCATGGGCAAGGGATATGAGGAGGAAGATTTATGTAGTTTTGCAAGTAAAGGAGCAAATTGAAGACAATTCCATCTCAAACAGGGCCACAATGAAGATTATTTGACATCCTATAATGCAAGAATGGCGTAGTGAGGTTTTTGTCTTGGAAACCACAGGACCCAGTAATGATTACATTGAACATTATATATGATTTGTTGAAAACAGAGTTCTTTAGAGAACTTTTAAAAATAACTCCAAATCACTATCATACATCATGAGGAGGATAATTATCAAGACGCAGACCATCTCAAACCTAAATGTATCGAAGGGAAATTGAATGGTTTATCTTACCTCTTTGATGATATCACCGACGTGGAGCAATCTTTGCTGGTCTATCAGCCCTCCATGGAGAATACGTGCAATCACCAGTTCACCATCCTCTACCTTGAATGTCACACCCTGAAACCAATGGTAGCCTTTTTATTCATTTGAGCGAATCATCTTTTGTCTCAATTGAAGTGAAGTTGTTCACATCCGCTCTTGCCTTCTTGTAGTCTGACTTTTTGATGGGAGCATCTTGTCACTTTTCTTCCAGCCAAACCATTAATTACATTCATGTCATGATGACATTGATAATGAGGAATAAATGTCTGTGGCACGGGATCATACAGACACCTGATTAATTCAGTATATCCATTCATCCATTTCTTAGCCGTTTATCCTCACAAGGGTCCCAGTAGTGCTGGAGCCTATCCCAGCTGTCATCGGGCAGGAGGCGAGGTACACCGTGAACTGGTTGGCAGCCAATCGCGGGGTACATCAAGACAAACAGCCGCACTCACAACCACACCTAGGGGCAATTTACAGTGTCCAATTCATGTTGCATGTTTTTGGAATGTGGGAGGCAACCGGAGCGCCCGGAGAAAACCCACGCAGGCACGGAGAGAACAAACTCAACACAGGCAGGTCTGGGATAGAACCAGGGACCTCAGAACTGTGTGGCCAGCACTTTCCAGCTGATCAACCGTGCCGCCCTTAATGTATAAATGCTGTTTCCGTATTTTAATAATTCTGGTACCCAGATAAATATCCATGAACATTCCTAGTGCGTGTGTGTGCATGGGGGTGGGGGGGATCCTACTTCACGCTTTTTCACATTTCACGGGGGATTCTGGTCCCCATTAATTGTGAAAAATTAGGGATTAGAGTATTCTAAAAAGCATGAGAAAAAAAGAACAGGACCTGGATTTAAAAACATTTAGCAGCATAATAGCGAAATGCTGCTTCACCATGTTTGCCTTGACCTGAGGATAAGTTTATGGTGGCCCCTATTCGGGTTAGGGGTTAAATTCTGAATTCAAAATTCTCTCCAGAACTGTGATATAAACTGGGGGCTGTCATGGTCCTGCCGGTCCCAGCCCTGGCTGTGCAGGTCCCCTGCACACCTGCGCCTCATCAGGGATAATTAACCCTAGTGTATATAGGACCCAGCGGACGGTCTGGCTTTGGCTTTTCAGATCTTTGCCATCCATGCCTCGTTCCCTCACTTCCATATTCCTGATCCTGAACCCCTGTGTACTGACCTCCGCCTGTCCTACGACCAAGCCAGTAAGCTTGGCGCTCTTGATATTGTTGCACTCTCTGACTGACTCTCCAGCTTTCTACCTTGGAATGAATAAAGACCTTCTTTTAACTGCCTCCCTGTCTACCGAGTTGTGCATTTGGGTCCACAGTCGAGTTCTGGTTATGACAGAACGATCTGGCCACAACATGGACCCAGCTGACCCAGATTACCAACCAGGAGACTTCTTGAGCTTTGTGCCCGATTAGAGCCAAGGCTAGCATCTCGGGCTAGTGCCGCTAACGTCATATCGACGGCGCACACCACACCGACTACCCTGCCAGTCGCGGAGTTTCAGCGGTTTGGGGCCTCACCTCTCTCCCGGCCTGAATGCTTTTCCAGTGACACAGAGAACGTCAAACCCTTCCTCGCCCAGTGCGACCTCCACTTCGAGCTACAGGCTTTCGCCTTTCCGATGGACAACGCACGAATTGCCTTCGTCATACCCCACCTGACGGGAAGAGCAGAGGCATGGGCCACAGCAGAGTGGAGTCATAACTCCGAAACAATCCACTGCTGCACCTCCTTCGTATGTGCTAAGTTTTCCATTATGCCTCGCCGGAACGCGAAGCAGCGGCGACGTTGATTACACTTCGACAGGGGGAGCGTCATGTGGCAGATTATGCTATCGAGTTTCGCATCAGAGCAGCTGAGAGTCGATGGAATGAGGATGCACTTCTTAACGCCTTTTTCCAAGGGTTTTCACCGCAGATCCGCAGTCATCTCATTGCAGTGGAATTGCCTACCTCACTGGATTCGCTCATCGGCCTATCTCTCAAGATCGGCTAGCGATTCAGGGACAAGTGGACGCGCTACTAGAAGGAGAGCAGGACGCGTCCGTCCCACCGGTTCCCCTTTTGCCGACGCTCATAACCATGACGGAGCCGATGCAGGTTGAGGGGCTCGATGATCCAGCAGAGGAACAACTGCGATGCCGGCGAGAGGGCTGATGCTTCTACTGTTGACGGCTGGGCCACTTAATAGTCCACAGTCTGGTCGGGCCCAAGCGCTCCTCTCATGAGAGATTCCGGTGAGTGTGAATTACACCGCGGCAGGATCGAGTCGAGCACTGCTGCAAGTCACCTTGAGCACGGGGGGTCGTACTTATTCCCCTTACGGCATTTATTGACTCAAGATCGGACACCAACCTGATTAATCCATGAGTAGTCGAGGCCTTGAGTGCAGTGACTTTTCAGACGCAATGGTTCCACAACGCATACACGGCCAATGGTAAATTCCTATGCCGAGTAACTCACCGTACGCAATCTCTGAGGATGACATTTCCAGACGCTCACACCGAGAAGATAAGTTTCCATGTATTTAACTCGTGGAGCAGCAATGTCATCCTGGGCAGCCCCTGGCTTAAAAGACACAACCCACACATTGACTGGACCACCACTCAAATCAGGGCATGGGGCGATGAATGCAGTAAGGTGTCAGTACTCTAAAAGAGAGGAATTTACAGATCGCGCCAGTCGATTTACAGGAGTCGAAATCTATGGCGGATCGATCAGCAGTGCCGTCTTGTTATTGGGACCTTAAGGAAGTATTTTGAGAAGCAAAGCCCAAGTCCCTTCCACAGCACCGCCCATATGATTGTGCTATTGAGTTGTTGCCATTCGAGGGAGGCTCTTTTCATTAACAGGACTGGAACACCAAGCCATGAAAGAGTACGTGGAGGAGTCGCTGGGGCAGGACTCATCCAACCATCATCGTCACCGGCTAAAGCAGGATTCTTCTTCGTCAAAAAGAAGGACACCTTGTTACGGCCCTGTATTGATTACCGGGGACTTAACGACATCACCATCAAGAACAGGTACCCTCCTCCCCTGATCGCCACCACATTCGAGCTGCTACAAGGGGCCCGGATCTTCACCATGTTGGATTTACGAAATGCGTGTCATCTGGTACGCATCAGAGACGGGGACGAGTGGAAGACTGCCTTTAATACACCAACAGGCCACTACGAGTGCCTGGTGATGCCGTTTGGTCTGACTAATGCGCCAGTGGTTTTTCTGATTAATAATGATGTGCTACGGGAAAGACTGAACAAGAATGTGTTCGTCTGCCTTGACGACATTTCGATCTTTTCTCCGGACGAAGCTTCCCACCTCGAGCACGTCAGGGAGGTGCTGCAGCAGCTACTACGATATAACCTATATGTCAACACGGAAAAGGGCAAGGCTCACCGATCTTCCATCACATTCCTGGGATTCATCTTGGCCGAGGGACAGATTCGCATGGATCCCACTAAGGTCAACTCTGTCCTCCAATGGCCCACTCCCACCAATCGCAGGGAGGTGCAGATACTCATCGGATTTCACTAATTTCTACCACAAGTTCATCAGGAACTTCAGTTCCATAGCTGCCCCCTTGCACGCTCTCACTTCACCCTGTAATTCATTCGAGTGGTATGTGACCTGCCAGGAGGCCTTTGATAGACTTGGGTTGAGATTCACCACAGCTCCAGTCCTCATCATGCCAGATCCAGAGAAGCGGTTTGTGGTAGAAGTGGATGCATCGGACTCAGGAATGGGAGCAGTACTCTGCCAGAGGTGTGCAAGGGATGTAAGACTTCACCCGTGCGCCTTCTTATCTAAGAGACTGACTTGGTGGCCTAGCGGAATTATGACGTGGGTGATCGAGAATTATTGGTGGTCAAAACGGCGCCGGGGGAATGGAGGCACTGCCTGGAGGGATCGAAAGTGCCATTTCTGGTCCTTACTGACCATAAGAACTTGGAGTACCTGATGACCGCCAAGATATTGAATGCTTACCAATCCAGGTGGGCACTTTTTTTTTATTTTTACTCGCTTCCGTTTCACTCGGTCCTTTCGTCCAGGCTCGAAGAATGGCAAACCAGACGCACTATCCCTGATTTATGAAGGGGTGCGAACAGAGGCCGTGAGTGTTCCCATACTTCCGGAGGCCTGCTCCGTGTCAGGGTTCACCTGGGAGATCGAGACACGGGTAAAGGAGGCTCTAAGGGACTCTCCGGGCCCAGCCGAATGTCCTTCCAGTCATCTGTTTGTGGTACTCTCGCTACGAGGAGATGTCATTAATTGGGCCCACACGAACAAGACCGTCTGTCATGGTGAAGACCCACTCAGTAGTTGAACAAGGGTTTTGGAGGCCAAACCTGGGAAGGGACGTGAGGGAGTATGCCAATGCGTGGCCGATCACTATGGCCAATAAGCCCTCTCAACCCTCTCTCTCTGTTTCCATCTGTGGCCGCCGACTCCGCGGTGCCATCTGCATTGGCAGTGGTGAGACGCTGCAAGTAGACCTGGGAACCAGCTAGAAAGATGCTACTACACATGGGCAGCTCCTACAAGTCCGCAGCAGACCTCAAGAGAAGAACGGCACCAACGTTCAAAATGTGACAATGCGTATGGCTGTCCACAAAGGATCTTCCACTGCGGACGGAGTCACACAAGCTAGCTCCCAGGTTCGTGGGTCCCTTTCCTAGCACCAAGATCGTTAACCCTGTCACTGTTTCGTAAAAGCTTCCCAGATCGATGAGGGTTCATCCCACGTTCCATGTAAGCCAGCTTCGACCGACTCATCCATCGCCATTAGTCCCCCCAGTCACGCCCCCTCCGCACCCCCGCATGATCGATGGAAGTCTGGTGTACTCGGTACATCGGCTTCTATCATCCCGTCGTGGAGGGATGGGGGTTCAATACCTGGTGGATTGGGAAGGGTATGGCCCAGAAGAACGTTCCTGGATACTGTCCCATTTTATTGTGGAGCCTAGCCTTATCAGAGACTTCCACGCATTCCATCCTGAGGCTCCTGGGCCGTCTGGAGCTGGCCATTGATGGGAGTGGGTAGTGTCATGGTCCTCCCGGTCCCAGCCCTGGCGGTACAGGTCCCCTGTACACCTGCGCCTCATCAGGGATAATTAACCCTAGATATATAGGACCCAGCGGACAGTCTGGCTTTGGCAGATCGTTGCCATCCACGCCTCGTTGTCACAATTCCTTGTTCCTGATCCTGAATCCCTGTGTACCGACCTCCGCCTGTCCACCGACCAACCCCGTAAACTTGACGCTCTTGATACTGCTGCTCTCTCTGAGTGACTCTCCGGCTTACGACCTTGGATTGAATAAAGACCTTCCTTTAACTGCCTCCCTGTCTACTGAGTCGTGCATTTGGGTCCACACTCGAGTTCTGGTCATGACAGGGGCTCCTGGTAGGGTAGTCGAATGGGCCCATACCAACCGAACGACTTGCCACCTGGGGTTGTCCAAAACATAATCGTGATAGAGCAACGCTTTTGGTGGCCAAATCTCAAAAAGGACCTCAATGCGTGACATATATGTTCACCAAAGGGGTACTGTCATGTTTGTGTCCTTCCGCCAACTCAGGATTCCCACCTGCTCCTGATTCACGCTAATTACTGTCCATATATATTTTCACGTTTGTGGTCTGGTCTTTCGCCAGATCATTGTGTTTTATTGTCACGTTGCTGCATTTCCTTGTCTGATGTTACTGACTTCTCGAATGATTGACCCTGCTTTGCGTTTCACCTTGCCACTTCACCTGCCAATTCTGTTACTGTTGTTTTCCTGGACTACCTTCCTGTGCTGCAACCCCAGGCTGAATAAATCTCCTGCTCAAACGGTACTTGGTCTCCCGAGTTGTGCATCTTGGGTTCAACTGCGAGTTCTGCTTAGGACACTTCCATTGGTTTTAAATTAATTTATTTTTATATTTTATTAAATTGTGTATTCCCTGGGTATGTATTGTGCACATTTTGTTTGAGTGAATGAACAATTTCAACCACGACAAATACTTGTTGACTTGAGATATAAACCTATTCTTTCACCTACCAAATGTTCTCCAGCCACTTTGCGTATGCCCACCATGCGGATTGCATCAGCTGGAGGCTGAAAGTTGTTCATCAATCTATCTTGATTCTGGTCAGGAATCGTACATTCGCCTTGGCAGTGGGGGGGGCTTCCTTCCCCCTGGGATGCAATTGAATCATGCGTCTCTAGAAAAGACTGACATGATAATTATATACACATTATTAGTGAAAATTCAATTTTGTAACTCAATCTTCATTATACAACCACAGTTTACACATGTTTGGATTACAATCCATCCATCCATCCATTTTCTGAGCCATTTATTCTCACGAGGGTCGAGGGAATCCCAATCCAAGGTGTCATCGTGCAGGAGGCAGGATACACCCTGTACTGGTTGCCAGCCAATCGCAAGGGACACAGAGAGAGACAGCAGTCGCACTCACAATCACACCTAGGGGGAATTTAGAATCTCCAATCAAAGCATGTGTTGGGGATGTGGGAGGAAACTGGAGTGCCTGGAGAAAACCCACGCAGGCACGGGGAGTATATGCAAACCCCACACAGGCGAAGATAGAATCCTCAAAACTGTGAGGCCAATACTTTAGACTCCACTGTGTCACCTGGATTAGAATATTCCTCAAGTATTCCACAAATTTATACATTGTCATATGTGCGAAATATCAAAATTGTACAATACGGGATCTGATTCTTTAAATCTACAATTTTATGGCTAAATTTAGATCAGTAGTTTGACTGAGACAAGTAAATTTGTGTTTCTAATAATCCATAAAGGAACTCACAATTTTCAAAATAATGCACTTTTTGTCATATTTGTGACAATAGTAGACTCTGTCATTTGTTGTGAACTTGCAGGCAGACATGTCGTGGGCAAATTACAGAGGCTTCGCGTTGACCTGGTACTTGGTTACCTCAGGAGACCGCTTTATTTGAAATGTTGTGCTACTTTAACACTAAATGTTATTGGTCGAAAGCTTTAGTTTTTGCAAGGGTATGTGAAGGCGTTGCCCACAATGATTGTGCTTGCGACTGTTTGACAAATGATTGACACTTCATAAATTATGTCTTTTGTTGCTGATTGTTTTTCCTGACGTTTCCTGTGCTTTGGAGGCAGGGGTAGGGCCAGAGGGTTGATTTTTTTTCACTGATCATATTTTTCTTAAAATTGTTTATTTGAATGTTGTCAAAACATTTCAGAATTATAACAATCCCTCATTTATTGGGTGGATTTATGTTCCAGACCCCCCCATCCACTACACTAAATGAAATCCACGAAGTAGCAACCAATTATTTAATATATTATATAAATTTACATATTTCATACATGCAAGTCAATGTCAATATGTGATATTTTAGAGGCACGGGTATGTTATTTATCAACTTCACGTCACACGCTACATATGCACAGGCCTCTGTGCTCTACTTGAGTGACATGACCAACAACTCATGCAGACATGGTATAAGAAGGCACTTTCCTCTATTAAGCATATGCTAAATTCCTCCCATTGACAGTCCTGGAAATGTTTGCTAAAAGCATTATGTTTTTATCAAGTCACTCATTGTGTCGTCTTACACTTACCTAGTTTTGGTCCATTCAGCATAGGGCCCTTGGTGACAGTGTCTATATGCTCCTTGCGACTGACTGGTAACCAGTTCAGGGAGTAGTCCACCTTTGGCCCAAAGTTAGGTGAGACAGGCTATAGTATCTCCCGCGATCTTTGTGAGGATAAGGAGCTCGGGAAATAGATGGATGTTTTTATCTACAATACCATGGTTGTACAGAATCAAGCTAAATGTTGGTCTTTAATTGAACTGTTTTAATATCAATATTGGAATGAGTCTGTGCATTAGGTATTTGTCATGATATGATTGATTGGTATTTGCAGATTTATTTAATAAAATTGACTGTGGCTACTGTTTTAAACCTTGGTTCACATGGTCATGGTCCTTGATTCACATGGTGATGGTTGTTGTATCCTCAAGTAATTGGTAACTTACAAGATGGAAAATTTGTGAAATAAGTGAGGGTTATTTTTCTGTTCAGAATAGGAGGCCAAATGACCTCACTGCAACGACCTCCAAAAAAAAAATCTGCCCGTTCACTAAATGTGCAATTAGTGAACCGGGATATAGTGAGGGATTTCCGTACCACATATCTCTATTATATCTTTTAATTTTGCACTGCAGCACCCTGACATCATGTTAAGTGTTAGACATAAAATACTCTATATGAACAAATATAACAAAGGTTGCTTATTAATTGAAAACTTCCTCTCTAGTATAATATGTATAACTATAATACTATGATAAATTATATTAATGTTATATTAAAGTTAGCTGTGATAGGCTCCAGCACTCCCATGACCCATGTGAGGATAAGCAGCTTGGATAATGGATCCGTGGATGGATGGATGGATGGATGGGTAATATCATTTATCCATCCATCCATTTTTGAGCCATTTATCCTTACAAGTGTTGAAGGAGCATAAATAGAAATATGTATATATATAATCTGTATATAATTGGTGGCTCAGCTGTAAATTGTTCGCCTCACAGTTCTGAGGCCTCGGGTTAGATTGGTTGCATTTGCATGTTCTCCCCATGCCTGTGTGGGTTTTCTCCGGGCACTCCGGTTTCCTCCCACATTCCAAAAACATGCAACATTAATTGGACACTCCAAATTGCCCCTAGGTGTGATTGTGGTTGTTTGTCTCGATGTGCCCTCCGATTAGCTGGCAACCATTTCATTGTGATGCCTACATATAAATAGACACACACAGTATAAAATATATTTATTACATTTTCAGGATCATTTTACATCACACCTGAAAATGTGGCTGTGTAAGTAAGTGATAGAGCTCAGCTGCTGATTTGGATCGGTCTGTGAATGGATCAAGATCACTGAGAATTTCTTGCAGAAGCTCCACATTGTTTTCCCTAACTGGGGAGAGATGTAGTTCCTTCAGGCCTTCCTCTGGTTCCTAACACACATAAACACAAAACATCAAACCTTTTGCAGATGAATATAAAGTGACAAAAACATACAGACACACATCTCTGTCAGTGTTCCACACCAGGGGGCTCTCCATAATGCATTTTAGATAGATGAGGTCGAGGTCATTGGCTGTAGTGGAATTAGCAGTGTTGTCACTCATTGCTTCCAATACCCGGGACACTGTGAACATATTATTTGGGAAACATTTCATCAGTGATGCATTAAAACTTAGAGGATCCTTTAATATTATTTTTAAGCACATGGGCAAACCAGTCTGTTAGTTTGTAACACACAAGTCTCATATGCTGTAAAATGTGTCAAGCAATTCCAGAACTCCACTGTTGGTTAGTTAGCTTGCATTCAATTAAACACTCAGTAAAACAAAAGATTCACATGACACTCACAGTCAGATGACTAACAAGTAAGGCTACAACCACCCCCTTTTGAATGGGCATCTCGCTCACTCAACCACCTTGCTGAAGACTGCCTCACAAGTTCAATTCACAAGTAAAACAAAGCCAAAAACTACTATAGTAACTGCTGCGCAACTTCTAGTTCATAAATTCTTTATCAATGTGTGAACATCTAATAGAGGTTAAAAATAATTGTCTTCCTCAGAAAAATTCAACTATACAAATACCCTCATATATAGGAATGTGAAAATTCATTTATCACCCTGGAATTTGACTCAGACAAAAATAAATTGAATAATTTTCAGACAAATTCAGGCAGTGCACGGTAGCCGACTGGTGAGCACATTTGTCGCACAGTTTTGAGGACCAAGGTTCAAATCAAGCTTCGCCTGTGAGGCGTTTGTATGTTCTCTCCATGCCTACCTGTGTTTTCTTTGGGTACTCCAGTTTCCTCCCGCACCTCAAAAACATACATGGTATGTTAATGTGAGATTCTAAACTGCCATGGGTGTGTATCTGAGTGCGAATAAATGTTTTTTTTATGTGCGCCCTGGCTGGCGACCAGTTCAATATGTATCCCACTCTCACCCAAATCAGTTGAGCTCAACCACCCCCATTACCTCTCTGAGGATAAGCTGTATGGAACATGGACGGAAATAGATAAATCAAAGCTAAATGGAAGCAGAAGATAGCACGGTGGAGCAGTTGTTGAGCATTGGCCTCATATTTCTGAGGAACAGGGTTCAAATCCCAGCCCCACCTGTGTGGAGTTTGTATGTTCTTCCCCTTCTGCGTGGGTTTTCGCTGGACACTCCAGTTTCATCGCACATCCCAGAAACATGTATTAATTAGAGACTGTAAATTGCTCCTAGATAATATTGTGAGTGTGACTGTTGTTTGTCTCCATGTGCCCTGCAATTTGATGGCAACCAGTTCAGAGTCTACCCTGCCTCCTGCCTAATGACAGCTGGGATAGGCGGTCGCGCCAAGGCACAGTCGTCAGGCGACCGTGGATTGACCGCTGCTGAGGCGTGGACATCAGGCAACCATGGATGAGTCGCTGCCGAGGCGTGGTCGTCAGGCGGCCAGGAATCGGTCGCTGCCGACACGTGGGCAATTTTAATCTCTAAGAACTCAGCCTATTGTTTGACTTCTTCACTATTCTATCAAACTTGTCCCTTGTCTTGGCTTTACAGAGAGTGGTCCACCATTAAATTATGATTATATAATTCTAAGGTAATTATATAATTATGTTATCCCTGTAATCGTAATTTAATTAAAACTAACAAGGAAAAGCTCTCAGCGGTGCTACAGGCAAGCGAAAGTTTATTTCACCAGCAGTGAGGAAGAGGGAACGGACGCTCTATATCAGTGCATGTGTAACCAAGTCAATCTGTGTGTTGAATGAAGTTTCTATGTACTATTACTACACAAACCTCCTGATCCAGTGTCAACTAAGTGCAGTTTTCCCCCGTTATTCGCGGTGAAAATCTGCAAATAATGGATGCAGTTTTAAGATACCTACGTATGACATGTACCATATTTTTGCAGCAATATGATTAATTTAAAAGTCATAAATTTTCCCCAAAATGGACCGCATGTCTGATATGCACAATTGTTGTTTGACTTGTCCAATGAAGAACACTTCAACACACTGGTTACACAGTAAGCATGTATACTAGCATTTGTTTGAGTGCATATGTAATGCTACTGGCATTGGTACCTGGCAATGCAGCCAACACCTGGTCATGATGTTTTGCTTGCTCTGTCTCATTTGGATCTCCTTTCTTGACAGAGGCTGGACCCTGTCATCTTCAGGACTATTCATTATGTTCAGCGGTAGGCCTGAGCGCGATCACAAGAGTCAGCAAACGCTGAGAAACTCTGAAACAGTTGGACAAGCTTACCTTCATTGATGGCGTCTTCTACAAGATGGTGAGAGATTCATTGACAAAAAATAAAACATTTCAGTTTGTCGTTCCTGATTCCTTAAAACTGGAGGTGCTGAATGGTGCCCATGACCATGCTGACCATTAAGGCCAACCACACATTCTCTCCCTGGCTCGTCAGCGTATCTTCTGGTATGACGTGAAGAAGGATATCCCTAACCATGTTACGACCTTCCATAGTCGGATTCTCAGCAAAACGCCTGAGCCAGCTGCATGTGCCCCTTTAGAGAACATCAGGACTAGTGCTCCACTGGATTGACTTCTGGTCTGCTGACAACAAAAATAAGTCTGTGGATGTTCACGTGATAACTGATTTGGGAGATCAAGCAGAGGTCAAACTGCGAAGAAGGTAGCTAATAAGATCTGTGATGAATACTTCTGTGTGTATGGCTTTGCTCAATGCATACACTCAGACGAAGGAGAAAACTTTGAGAGCAAGTTGATGACTAAGCTCCTGGAGTTGAGCGGTGTTGGAAAATCTCGTACGTCATCGTGAACAGGTCAAAAGAGATTTTTAACCATACCCTAAGCTAATGTTGAGATCCCTTCCCCCAAGGTCGAAGCAGAAATGGCTACAGATGATGCAGTCAATGAATTTTGTATACAAGTGCACTTCCCATGAAACCAGAGGGTTTGTGCCTGTATGAATGAGTGTCATGTGGACCTTACACCATCATGGATCCATGCGTCTACCACCGAATTAGCCATGATAACGGATATTCCACCTCTACCAACCATCCCTTCCTGTCCGATTGCAGTCCATCCATGGAATTGTTGTTTGTGAACTGTAAGTTGTTCTACTCACTCCACAACTTCACCTCAATCATACTCATAGCTGTCTCCATTACTCCCCAAGCTAAAATGAATGATGCGGCACTAACACTCTCAAAACAAATAAATTTGAAAAAAAAACAAAAAATCACCCAGATTCAACCCTCATTGTTTTGGGGGACTTTGAAGGAAGACTCTGCCCAAAATTCATATGTACAATAAACCTTCCAATGTGAAGTAATAATATTATTCCATACATTTTGGACATTAATTGAAAATAAAAATTGAAATTAAAGAACATATTTGAAATCCAAGCAAAATCTGGATATGTGCCAGCTTTCAGAGCCAAACGCAGAAGAAACATCCTTGACTCCGCATCTGATGTCGCAGTTGCTTAGCATTACAGACCATTCATTTGAGCTACGCCAAGATGCCGACTTGTTCTGCACCAAAACTGAGAAAACGCACCCAAATTTGTCCTTCTTTAACCTCCCATGGGGTCAACCTGACATGATAAAGCTGTGGCTGTCACAGTTGAGGCTCATTCATCAGCGAGGAAATTTGCACGCATTTAATCATTACTAAGCTTGTTGTAGCCTCTTGTGCTGGTATGGTAAAGCAACAACATACATTATGAGGGTGGCGGAGCTGTTCAATCCTGGACCTCCGTGTGTGGAGTTTACATCTTCTCCCCCGTGTTTACATGTGTGTAACCTGCCTACTGCCCGTTGACAGCTGGGATAGGCTCCAGCACACCTTCGACCATTGTGCGGCTAAGAAAATGGATGGATGGATATATATATATATATGTGTAACACTTCCCGGTAACTATTTATGGCGATCAGCGTGTGCAACCGCCCGCCTCCCACCCCCACCGCCGGTGCATCACGAGGTTTTCTGCTTGAAACATACAAGTTGGTATTAAAAAAAAAAAAAGTCTGGCCACCTGCTATATATTCTCTACATCTAAACCAACTCCTCAGAAAAGCATCAGATCTCCGCAGTTCATTTCATGGGACTGTTAGTGTTTGTCGTCAGCGCCAGATCCCTCCCAACATGTTGAATTCCGCTTGTGTGTGTTCTGGCTCAAACGCTTGAACATTGTTATTTTTATTTTGTTTTCTCAATGGTCGGTATAGTAATAACACAGAGCATCAACTCGCTTTGCTGGCTCTCTGAACACAACACTTCCTGGTTACTATTTACGGCAATCCGCTGCAGGCATGGCAAACGCTGATTGGCTGTCAGTTTTCCAGCCGGGCTCATTGGAATGTCTGAGCGAGAGAGGAATTTTGATAATACTTTTCCAATTTAGAAATGTTTCCCGGTGAAATCTTTGGATAACTCTGGCATTAAAAGAAACACTGATCCCTTATCTACTAACTTTTAATGTGTGCTCCCATTCCTATTAGTTTCGACAAAGTCTTCCTTTAACAACACTTAACTTAACCACTATCTCCCTAAAGTAGTGGTTTCCAACCAGTGTGCCGTGGCACATTAGTGTTCTGTGAGTGGTCTTCTGGTGTGCCATGGGAAGTTCAACCAAATTTCATTTCTTCTTTTCCTTTCGGCTTGACCTGTTAGGTGTCGCCACAGCGTGCCATTTTTTCCATCTAAGCCTATCTCTTACATCATCCTCTCTAACACCTGTCTTTACATGTCTTCCCTCACAATACCCATCAACCTTCTCTTTGATCTTCCTCTCGCTCTTTTGCCTGGCAGCTCCATCCTCAGCAGCCTTCTACCATTATAGTCAGTCTCTCGCCTCTGGACATGTGCAAACCATCGTAGTCTATTCTCTCAAACCTTGTCTCTACAACATCCTACTTGGGCTATCCCACTGATGACCTCATTTCTAATCTGATCAAAACTGCTCACTACTAGAGAGAACCTCAACATCCTCATTTCTGCCACCTCCAGCTCCGCTTCCTGTCGTCTCTTCAGTCCCACCGTCTGTAATCCGTACATCATAGCTGACCTCACCACTGTTTAATAAACTTTTGCCAGTGGAGACTCTTCTGTCACATAACACATCAGAAACCTTCTGCCAACTGTTTCAACCTGCTTGGACCCGTTTCTTCACTTCTTTACCACACTCACCATTCCTCTGGATTGTTGACCCCAAGTATTTGAAGTCATCCATCCTTGCTATCTCTTCTCCCTGGAGCCTCACTCTTCCCCCTCCACCCCTTTCATTCATGATCATTTATTCTGTTTTACTTCGGCTCATCTTCATTCCTCTCCTTTCCAGTGCATGCCTCTATCTTTCAAATTGTTTCTCCACCTGCTCCCCATTTTCACTGCCAATGTCATCTGCGAACATCACATGGTCCAAGGAGATTCCAGTCTAACCTCATCTGTCAGCCTATTCATTACCAGAGCAAACAGGAAGGGGCTCAGAGCCAATCCCTGAATCAGTTCCACCTTGACCTTAAAGGTCCACTGATACCAAAAGCATGATTTTTAGTGTTTTTAATATTAAAAAAGGCAGCCAGAATGGACCCATCCATTTTTTCACCACACAACATGATTTTGACATATATTGCTTTTGTATCTCCCGCGATGGGAATCGAGGGATTTGTTTTGGAAAAGAAGCAGGAAGTGGCATTATCAGCAGGAGCGCACTCAGGCGGCCTTGTGTATTTATACCAGTTTTACCTGTGGGAAGGTAGCTTTTTGTTTCTTCATGTTAGCCAAAATGTTGGCTCAATGTATTGCTGGCTAATGTTCGAACGCTTGGGAGGATGGATTCGCGCTTCATACTTTTCCAAAAGACCCAGTTTGTTGTGAAAAATGGATTGCACAGGTACATAGGACGAGAGCTTCGTGGGTTCCAAATGACAGGTAGGTGTGTATAGCAAAGCAAAGAAAATTTATTTGTATAGCGCATTTCATACACAAGGTAACTCACGCTTTACATGATGAAAAGCACTTGAAAAGAAAGAGATAAAACATTTAAAACGGGATAAAAACAATAAAAATGACAAACACAATATTAAAAAAAAAGACAATTAAAACCGCATAAAGTACAAGTAATATGATCAAAAAGTGGATATATTCTTCAAAGCATGAGAAAAAAGAAGTTTTCAATCTGGATTTAAAAACATTCACACTTGAGGCTGACCTCACCTCTGTTGGCAACTTATTCTATTTGTGTGGAGCATAATAGCTAAATGCTGCTTCACCATGTTTGCTTTGGACGCTGCGCACCACTATTTGACCTGAGTCAGTCGATCTCTTCGCCAACATGTCCATTGAAATCTGCACCGATCACAACTCTCTCTCTCTCTCTCTCTCTGGGATGCTCAGGACTACTTCATGTAATTCCTTCAAGAATTTCTCCTCCAGTTTCCAGAACTTCTCTTTCCCATGGATGACACACTCTCGGCTCATATTTATTTTTTCGGATAGACATTGAAGTGAATAATGTTATATGTATTTTTCATTACAATATCTATTTTAGAATGTTTACAGGCACGTCACTTGGTCTTTAAATTCTTCTGTCACACCTCCGGCACACCTCACCACTGTCCTGTACTATTCTGACATATTTCTCCATCACACCAGACTTACGCATCCAATACCACAATTCCTCTCTTGGTACTCTGTCATGGGCTTTCTCTAGATCCACAAAGACACAATGGAGCTCCTTCTAACCTTCTCTGTACTTTTCCACTAGCATTCTCAAGACAAATAATGCATCTGTGGGTTTTTTTCTAAGCATGAAACCATATATTGTTGCTCGCAGATACTTCTGTTCTGAGTCTAGCCTCCATTACTCTTTCCCATAACTTCATTGTGTGGCTTATAAACTTTATTTATAACTATAATTTCCACAGCTCTGCACATTGCCTTTGTTCTTCAAAATCGGAACTAGCACACTTTTCTGCCATTCTTCAGGCATCTTCTCGCTTGCTAGTATTCTGTTGAATAAGTTGGTCAAAAATTCCACAGCCACCTCTCCAAATTGTTTCCATACCTCCACAGATATGTCATCAGGACCAACTGCCTTTCCATTTTTCGTCTTCTTTAGTGGCTTTCTAACTTCTCCTTTACTAATCATTGTCACTTCCTGGTCCTTCACACTTGCCTCTTCTACTCTTCCTTCTCTCTCATTTTCTTTATTCATCAAGTTCTCTCAGTATTCTTTCTCATTCAAGTATTTTTTCCATCTATTTAGCACACGAGTTGCACATTTCCATCTCTAACTGTAATCACCCTTACCTGCTGCACATCCTTCCTATCTCTGTCCCTCTCTCTGGCCAACCTGTAGAGATCCTTTTCACCTTCTTTTGTGTCCAACTTGGTGTACATGTACATGCTGTCTAAAGACGTCTAATGGTATTTTTTAATGGGAGTGGGTGGGGGAGCGTCTTGTGGAGTTTATATGTGACATTCAACCCTCTAGATAACCGCAATGAGGATTTGTCACCTGTTGAAGACAACAACTTAGTGAATGTCCGAGAGACAATGAGAAGCGACAAACATGATGGTGGAAAAGAGACAACACAACATGAAAAAAAAAATAAAAAGGTTCCAGTTGTAGAAATTTATATAAAATAATTAAAAACATTGTTGCAACCAACAGGAATGGGTCATTCCTTTGATCATGTGGAGAATAAAAGATGATGCTCCAAGCCGATTATTTTGCTGCAAAGCCACCACAAAAATACCGGCCCATACATATGGCAAGATGCTCTTGGCTGTCTGATCATCCGCGAGCCAGGATTTGCATAAATGGGATCCGCAATCGTCAGATAGCGGATTTCCTTTTGTATAGCCAGCCAAGCTCCGTTGAAGACTGCCTTTGTCTGATGAAGCCAAGGACGAAGATAACTTGTTTGCAGCTTGCTTTAGCTAAATTTAGCAAGCAAATACACAGCTTCAAACGTTTCCTGTAACAACCCTTTCTTTCGTGTTCACTTTATGTTACATCTGTTGCCAGAACTGATTTGAATTTTTCACTTCGTCTATCTTGCAGGAATTCAACACCTGTGAGTAAGACATCTTTTAACATTGCGACAAAGAAAATAAATGGGGTTTTTTGTTGTTTTTTTTTTCCCCGATTGCAAAACAGGTCATCATTGAAAAGCAATCATATATACTTACGGGTTATGCATTCAGCATTTGACTCCCATTTCAGTACCAGCACAGACAAGGTAATTGAAAGCTTTTTATTCTTCAAGTCCAACAAAATTGAGCAATATATTTTTATACTAAAAGTTATATTTTTAAACAGGTTCTGCTTCAAGAGGTACTGACTGGCTTTCAATGACAACCATACAAGATCTCATTCACTGCAAACAGAAGAATAAAATTAATAAATAATAATAAAATAATAATAATAAAAAAGAATAAAAAAAGTCAATAAAATTTTGCTAGATTTTATCTACAAGGTAATAAAAACCTGGACTATTGATCAGTAGAGGAGGAGGAAAAAAGTGCAAGTGTGGGAGACCCATTTGTTCATGCATTTTTGTCTCTGTCTTATACTATAGTTCTATTTGTAAATAACCTATTTTACTGTCAGAAGTATTTTCTTTTTTATGTTCAGATGTTTGACGTTCCTCAAAATAGAAAAAATATATATATTGGTGTCACAGTAATGGTCTACTTGATGTGTCTGCATTCTCATTTTTTTTTTTCTTTCAGAAACATCAAACCAGTCATTGTAATGGACGGTTTTCGAACATTTCGGTTTTCAACCGGCCTTCTGGAACAGATTGTGTTCAAGAACTGAGGCACCACTGTATTCCGTAAGCATTTTTTTTTCATGTATTCAGGACCGAAATCATTTACTGATTTATAGACCAGCAGCAAAACTTTAAAATGTATTCTAAATCTGACGGGAACCCAGTGCAAGGACTTTAGGATTGGCGTTATATGCTCTGACTGCTTTGTTCTGATCAGAACATGAGCTGCAGCTGTTTAATGCTCTTTTTGGGGAGTCCCGTCAGAAAACCATTTCAGTATTCAAGCCTACTTGAGATAAAAACATGGGTGAGCTTTTCCTGGTCTGCTTCACACATACAAGCCTTCACTCTAGATATGTTCTTCAGATGGTAAAAGGCATTAGTTTTTGTGATTGATTTGATATGACTGTTGAAAGTCAGATCGGAATCAATCAGAACACCAAGGTTTCGGACTTGGTCCTTGGTTTTTAAAGATAGAGAGTCCAGGTGTTTACTAACAGCAATTCTCTTTTCTTGATTGTCAAAAACAATTTTCTCACACTCCTCAGCCTCCCTGGTAAGGTCTATACAGGGGTGCTGGGGAGGAGGGTCCATTGGGAAGTCGAATCTCAGATCCAGGCAGAGCAATATCGTTTTTGTCCTGGCCATAGAACAGTGGAGCAGCTCTACACCCTTGGCAGGATCCTTGAGGGTGCATGGGACTTCACCCAACCAGTCTCCATGTGTTTTGTGGACTTGGAGAAGGCGTTTGACCGTGTCCCTCGGGGAGTCTTGTAGGGGGTTCTTCGGAAGTATGGGGTACTGAACCCCCTGATAAGGGCTTTTCAGTCCCTGTACAAATGCTGTCAGAGTTTGGTCCGTATTGCCGGCAATAAGTCAAACTCGTTTCCGGTGAAAGTTGGACTTCGCCAAGGCTACCCTTTGTCACCGATTTTGTTCATAACTTTTATGGAGAGAATCTCTAGGCGCAGCCGAGGCATAGATTTGGCGGGGGAAAGGGAAGTCTGGGTATCCCTGCTGAGACTGCTTCCCCCACGACCCGACCCGGCTAAGCGGTAGAAAATGGATGGATGGATGGATGGATGGATGGATGGACAATTGTCCAAGTTTTGTTGTGGTTGAAGAAAATTTTGGCTCATCCAGTTATTTATCTGCTTTAGACAGTAGCACAATACCTCAATTGACCTGTAGTCATCTGGAGATTCTGCTAAATATAACTGAGTCATCTGCATAGCAATAATAATCAAAATTAAAGTTTTGAAGAATTTGACCAAAGGGTAGCATATACAGGCTGAACAGGAGGGGTCTAAAAACTCACCCTTGAGGGACCCCATAGGTCATTTCCATTTGTTGTGATTGAGCACTTCCAATGGTTACCAATGGTAGCTCCTTTCCTCCAGGTTGGACATAAACCATTTCAGGACTGTTCCATTTTGTCTACATTATTCTATCCACATTTCCAACCTTTTCAGCAGCATATTATGATTTACCGTACCAAAAGCCGCGCTGAGATCCAACAAGACCAAATTTGACATCTTTCCTGTGTCAGTATTCATTAGATTCGAAGAAAGGTAGATCTAATGTGCATCCAGGAAAGCAGGTTGAAAAGAAGCTGACAATGGGTGAGATATGGGGACATATTTTCAATTTTTGTGCACAGCACCAGGTTCCTGGGAGTGAATGTCACAGAAGACCTCTCCTCGATAAGCAACAGCTCAACACTGGCCAATACCACCCACCATGTCTCGACTTCTTGCACAACCTAAGAAAACCCAGGGCCCAACCCCCGTCATCTGATTGTTCTACAAAGGGACCAAAGAGAGCATCATGACCAACTGTATCACTGTGTGGTCCAGAGCCTGCACCCCATCCTGATCCATGACTCTCCACTTCATAGGGAGGGCAGCTGAGAAGATCATTGGAAACTCTCTTCCCTCCCTGCAGGACATTTATGGCACCTGTCTCACAGGCAAACCCCTCCTCATATTGGGGGATGCCACCCATCCATCACACATCCTCTTCAATTTGCTGCCATTAAGGAGGAGAGGAGATCTGCAAATCAGGACTATCTGACTCAAACTGTTTTTTTCCATCAGGTTCTCAGGAATCTGAACTCTACCTGCTCTCCCCCGTCCACCTCCTCTGTCCTTAGCCTAACTAAAATCTTAACTCCGACGCCACAGAAACATGCACATGCACACAAACACACCACCAGACATGTGGTTGCAACAGCCACTTTGCAGCATTGGGGTTTTATCATTTATTTTGAGTCTTATTTGCCATGGTTCTCTGACCTAGATGTCACCTGATCTTTGATAGTCAACATTTTTATACTATACATACCAATACTTTATGTATTGATGTTATAATTTGTACTGTTCTTTTTTGGCACCACTGGGCCATGAGTGCTATAATTTCGAAAATTTGTTTGTGCTACGCATATTGAAGAATGGACAATAAAATCACTTTGTACCTTGTAATAATAGATACAATAAGAGACAAAAATGTTCAATGTGCTTTGAAATTTGAGCACATACTCCTCTAAAGGTTATTATTGTATGCTCCTGGTGCCCCTGATCAGGTCATAATTAGCCCTAAACAGATATTTGAGTACATTTCTGAAATCTGAAACAGTACAGGGTATTCCGATCAAAAAGACAGAGGAAATGTGTAATCTCTGTCGTTATTAAATCTTACAAAAAACATTCATCTGACTCTTTGTATATACAGGGAGGGCCCCTTGACCTATGACTTCCATGTGGATATTCTCATTCATCCACGTCATTTAATTAATTATCCGGTTCTGAATCAATTGCAGCCGGATTGTTATGTTTTCATACTTTTATTTTTTAAATGACTAAACTACAATGTTTGCATACATTAGTGCCACAGATTCCGCTATGTTCCGACGAATGTACAAAATCAGGCTATGTCAGTGTTGGAGCAACGCAATCCCATCGGTAAGCGAGTACCCTGTAACAAAGCACAGATTTCACTTTCTCAGTCTCCGCAGTCCACACCTCTCCCCGACTCCTCCACTGAGGCGCGCGCGCAGAAACAAAGGCGTTTCAAACAAAGAATTTGGTGACACAAAAGAAGAAATACGAAGCAGATTTTAACATGTTTTACATTTTTCAAAACCAACGCACACACAAAATCAAGAAACGGCCGTTATTGTGCAGCTGCAGCAAATCAGACAAAGAACATATTAGGGCAGAGTGACACGTACCTATCGACGAGGCTCCGTGCGAAAAAACAAGACTGCTTGACAACAATCTCAAGCCATTGATGGGTCTTAACACACACGCACACACACACATATACACGTTCACGCATTCATTCATCATTCATTCGCTCTCTCTCGCTCTCTCTCTCTCTCTCTCTATCTCTATCTCTCGCCTGCATTAGCGCCATCAGCTGAACTGGAGTCAAGTGGAGAAGATGTGGAGAAATACATTTTTCAAAAGCCTGGTCATACGGCAGGTAACAATACTTGTACAATATAAAAGTAATTGAATGGATGTATTTACATTTTTTTATTGGTTATGATGGTGTAACTGAACTGAAATGATGGTGTGTGTGTGTGCGTGAAAAGTGTGTGTGTGTGTATATCTACTGTGTGTGTGTATATATATATATATATATATATATATATATATATATATATATATGCCATCGATTTATTTTCTTAGCCACTTATCCTCACTAGAGTAGCGGGAGTGCTGTCGCCACTCCCAGCTGTCATCGGGCAGGCGGCAGGGCACACCCTGAACTGGTTGTTAGCCAATCCATGGATCAGTGAGAATGATTGACAGCTCCCTTTTGACCAATCAGTGAGCGTCTTTTTCTGAACCCATGCTGTCCGCATCCGGGATCTTGTACCCACAAAACTTACTCTGAATTACGAGTGTATAGTCCTACTTATATCCAATTCGTAAATATGGTGCTTCGATGTGGCTGGGGAACGGCTAATGGAGATGAGCGCTATCCAGGTAGATCACATGGAGGATATCTGGTGCACTTTCCCACCCCAAAGCATAATTTAGATGAATGCAAACGGTGGATTAAGGCTTGTGGCCCAACTCATGACCAGCTGAACATATCAAAGATAAATCAGCACAAACCCATCTGTTCCAAGGTAAGTTATCTCAATTAGTCAGTGTAACAGCTATAAAGTAGGAGCCATATTCGATCACGTTGAAGCTGCACGGTCTAGACTCGCTCCTTAACATCAAGTTGCGTATGTATCAAATATTTGCTGAGGAGGTAAAGGTCAAACGCTAGTACTTACACGACCTACAAAACCTAGGTATCGTAAACAACGAGGACTGTGAGTAACTACTGGGAAGTTGGGCGAGGTGAAACGTAAATTTAAACACTCTCATAGGCCCAGACTACCGTAGTTTAGCAAGCAAACAACGAGACGAATTTGTGATCAATCCGCAAAACATCACACGTGAGTAACATCATAACTTGTACAACGAGGGCCGTGAGGACCAATAGGAAATTTAACAAGTCTTATCTTAGTACATCTTAGTATCGTTCGCATTGAAGCTGCTCGGCCTAAGTTAGCCTGGCCTAGCACGCTAACAACATTACCTTCGTTGCATATACAACGAGGACCAAACATCGAACGTGGACCCAACCCAATCTCCAACTACGAGAGTGAGGGCTATTGTGGTTTGAATCCCTTCCATCCACATATGCTTTAAATCGCCATATCCTTTATATTTTCACACAGGTAGGATGGGATTTGTGTACCATATGTGCGTACTGTGTTTATGTGCTGACTGTGTTTATGTGATTGCTTTCATTTGACCTTAACTTTAACATAGATTAGGCAGTATTTGTATATTTTATTGTCATGCTCCTGGATTCCAGCCCGGGCTGGGCGTGGCCAGCTAATCAGAAGGCGCACACCTGTGCCTCATGACCACTGATTAGACCCAGTACATATAGGACCCGGGGGACGACTAATACTCTGCTAGATCGTTGCTTTTGATGCCTCGTTCCCGCACTCCTGCTTTCCTGACTTCTGATCTCCGTGCACCGACCCACGCCTGTCCACTGACCACCCTCGTAAGCCCATCCGTACTGGTACTTCGGATTGTTTGGACTGTCTACCTGATCTCAGACCTCGGACCGAATAAAGGTTTCCTCTGTACTGTCTGCTGCCTCTGGAGTCGTGCATTTAGGTCCACCCTTGAGCCCCGTATCGTGACAGAACGATCTAGCCAGAACATGGACGCAGCCGACTCTGAAGCCATTCGCCGTGTGCTGCAAGTGCAGGGCAAACGCCTGGGTGAGCAAGAGGCTGCTCTCCAGGGTATGACTCACCAGATCCAGGAGCTCTGCGCCCAGCTGGAACCGTGGCTAGCCTCCCAAGCTAGCACAGCCACTCCTGTGCCTCCCCGTGCCGCCATCACTCCGCTCTCTCGACCAGAGCGGTTCTCAGGCGACTCCGGTAACGTCAAGCCCTTCCTGGCGCAGTGCGATCTCCACTTTGAGCTGCAAGCGTCCGCATTTCCCACGGACCGCTCCCGGATCGCCTTCGTCATTTCCCACATGACAGGGAGGGCGGAGGCATGGGCCACCGCCGAGTGGAGCCGTAACTCGGAGACCTGCCGCTCATGGGCGAGCTTCGTCTGCGCGCTCACCCAGGTGTTCCAGTACGCGGCTCTGGAACGCCAGGCGGCGTCCTCGCTCATGACAATTCGCCAGGGACGTCGCCGCGTGTCCGACTACGCCATTGAGTTCCGGATTCGGGCTGCCGAGAGCCGTTGGAATGAGGAAGCCCTCCATGACGCGTTTTACGAGGGACTGTCCCCACAGATCCGTGGCCACCTCGTTGCCATGGATCTTCCGCCTTCCCTTAACTCCCTCATCGCATTGGCCCTCAAGGTGGACCAGCGCCTCACCGTGCAGAGACAGATGGAGGGCCTGAGGAAGGAGGAGAGGGAGAGTCTCAGTCCGGTTGCTTCCGCTTCCCGGCCACCCGTGTTGTCAGCTTCATCAGAATCCATGCAAGTGGAGGGGCTTGGCGGCTCAGCGGAGGAGCGCTCACGTCGGCGACGAGAGGGACGCTGTTTTTACTGCGGGCGTTTGGTACATCTAATCGCCCGCTGTCCGACCCGGCCATGACGCTTCGACAGTGGGATCTCGACGCCGGTGAGTGTGCGGTATACTGGCGCTAAGACGGAGCGATCACTGTTGCACCTCACAGTCGGGACAGAGGCGTATTCCGGCGAAGTGACCGTGTTCATTGACTCTGGTTCGGAGGCGAACCTCATACACCCGCGGATAGTCGAAGCGTTGCGGGTGGCAACCTTCCCCACGCAGCGTCCTCGGGTTGCGTACGCCGCCAACGGCAAGTTCCTCTGCCGTGTAACACACCGCACGCAAACTATACGTATGGACTTTCCGGAGGGGCACACAGAGCGTATAAGTTTCCACGTCTTCAATTCATGTAACTGTGACATAATCTTGGGGAGCCCGTGGCTCAAGAGACACAATCCGCACATTGATTGGGTCACGGGTTGCATTAGGGCTTGGAGTGAGGACTGTCACAAGCAGTGTGGCGTCGCCGGGGAAGATAGAGCGATCCAAGTGGCCGAGCTTAGCACCGCGGCCGAATTAGTCACAGTACCCTCGTACTATCATGATTTGAGGGAGGTTTTCTCGGAGTCTAGAGCACGAGCTCTGCCGCCGCATCGGCCTTACGACTGTGCCATCGAACTCCTCCCGGGTACCTCACCCCCCCAGAGGGAAACTGTTCTCGTTGACAGGACCAGAGCACCAGGCAATGAGGGAGTACATCGAGAAGTCCATGGCAACAGGACTTATTCGACCGTCATCCTCACCAGCCGGCGCGGGGTTCTTTTTCATTAAGAAGAAGGATTCCACCTTGCGACCCTGCATCGACTTCAGGGGATTGAATGACATCACGGTCAAGAACAGGTATCCCTTGCCCTTGATAGCTACAGCCTTCGAACTCCTTCAAGGAATCCGGATCTTCACCAAGTTGGACTTGCGCAGCGCATATCATCTGGTGCGGATTCGGGAGGGTGACGAATGGAAGACTGCTTTCAACACTCCCACGGGGCATTACAAGTATCTCGTGATGCCCTTCGGACTGACCAACGCCCCGGCTGTGTTTCAAAACTTCATTAATGACGTGCTTCGGGAGTTTTTGAATAGATCAGTCTTTGTATACCTGGATGACATTCTCATCGTCTCGGCAGATCTAACCTCTCACATTCGACAGGCCAGAGAAGTGCTCCAGCGTCTTCTACAGCACCAATTGTACGTTAATGTGGAGAAGTGTGAGTTCCATCGGGCATCACTGTCCTTCCTGGGCTTCGTCCTGGCCGAGGGAGAGATACGCATGGACCCCGGGAAGGTCGATGCGGTGCGGCGTTGGCCCACGCCCGCCAACAGGAGGGAAGTACAGAGGTTTTTGGGATTTGCTAATTTTTATAGGAAGTTCATAAGGAACTTCAGTTCCGTGGCCGCTCCTCTGCATGCGCTCACCTCTCCACACACCACCTTCTCGTGGTCCGGGATCTGCCAGGAGGCCTTCAGTAGACTAAAGGCAAGTTTCACTGCTGCGCCCGTTCTAATTGTTCCGGACCCAGATAACCAGTTTCTGGTGGAGGTGGATGCATCTAATTCAGGAATCGGGGCAGTCCTGTCTCAGAGGAGTCCCAGAGACAGTCGGATCCACCCGTGCTCGTTCCTGTCTCGGAAGCTGACCCCGGCAGAGAGCAACTACGATGTGGGAGATCGGGAACTGCTGGCGGTCAAGAGCGCTTTGGAGGAGTGGCGGCACTGGCTGGAGGGCTCGCAAGTTCCGTTCGTGGTCTTCACGGACCACAAGAACTTGGAGTACCTGAGGACCGCGAAGCGGTTGAACGCCCGTCAGGCCAGGTGGGCCCTATTCTTCACTCGCTTCCACTTTACTCTGTCCTTCCGCCCAGGTTCCAAGAACGGCAAGCCGGATGCACTCTCGCGGATTCACGAGGGGGAGCGCACGGAATCAGAGGTCGCTCCTATTCTGCCAGAGGCATGCTTTGTGTCCGGTTTCACCTGGGCGGTCGAGGCACGGGTGAAGGAGGCTCTGGGAGAGACACCCCCACCCGCGGATTGTCCATCGGGCCGCCTTTTCATCATCCCATCTCTGCGGGGAGACGTCGTCGCCTGGGCCCACACCAACAAGACGGTCTTTCACCCGGGTATGGCAAAGACTCGTTCAGTGGTGGAACAAGGGTTCTGGTGGCCCAACCTCAGCAAGGACGTAAGGGAGTTCGTCAACGCCTGCCCGGTGTGTGCGGCCAATAAGTCTTCCCGCCAACGGCCCGTTGGTGAGTTGCGACCCCTGTCCACTCCTTTTCGTCCGTGGTCACACATCGCGCTGGACTTCGTCACCGGCCTGCCGCCCTCCCAGGGGAACACAGCGGTCCTGTCTGTAGTGGACCGTTTCTCCAAAATGGTTCATTTCGTGCCGCTTCCAAAGATCCCGTCGGCCAAACAGACAGCCCAGCTGGTGTTAGACGAGGTCGTCCGTTATCACGGGCTACCCCGGGGCATCGTTTCGGACAGGGGTCCGCAATTCAGCGCTCGATTCTGGAAGGAGTTCTGCAACCTCATCGGCGCGTCTGCTAGCCTGACATCGGGTCATCACCCGGAGTCGAATGGCCAGACTGAGAGGATAAATCAGGAGCTGGAGACCGTTGGAAAGATCGTTTTCCTGCTTCCTCAACTTCAGCACCATGGATCGGTTGATTTGGAATTCTCTCATGACTGCTTGACTCCCCATGTTTCTTGGCATCATTATTTTACACTTTCAACTGTGCTCCGTAAGCGTGACTCTTCATTGGTGCCATTTTTTGGGGCCCTTAGCCAAAACGATGCTTTTGAGCACATAACACACACTGCCATGATATACCTTCTGGAGGGGGTGCTTGTAGCATCCTCTCCCACACTTCCCCCTGTAATGTCCGCATGCTGTCCTCTCACACATCTGCTTGTTCTCTATATAACTAATGCAGGGGTGTCCAAACTTTTTGCAAAGAGGGCCAGATTTGGTAAGGTGAAAATGTGTGGGGGCCGACTATTTAGCCTGACATTCTTTGAACCATTAACATTAAATACAAATTAACTTTTTGGGATTTTTTTTAATTTAATTACAAATGGCATACTTTTACTTTTACCTTTTTTTTTTACATTTAGGTTTTTACCGAAATCACAAACCACAAAAAATTAAGAAAACTATAAAGGATATCTAAGTTCATGTGAAACATTACATATTATTCACTATTATATGCTCACTGTAGGAAAAGTGCTGAAAACAAAACAATGATCACTGCATATTCAAACTGTGATTTTGACCATCACAAAAAAATTAATTAACTGAGATTTAAGAATTTATTCAACTCAGAGGACTTAACAAAGGTCTTGCCTGCACTAATGTGCAGGGTGATACTGGGATCTTGGCTGCAGTATGTAGTCCATGTCTGGCTCAAGAGCAGTGGTTTTGATGCGCAAGACGTCACGCAGGTGAGAGTCACTCAGTCTCGTCCTCATGCGGCTCTTGTTAATGTTCATAACGGAGAATGTCTTCTCGCACATGTATGTGGAGCCAAACAAGCTCAGCATTTTCTTAGCAAATGTCCGAATTGCTTGGAACCTGCCTTCATCCAGCTGGCGGTAGAAGTTGACAAGAGGGAGCTGTTGGTGCCGAGTGCGATGCTCGGCGTCACACTGCAGCTCAATGAGCTCCAGTTGCAGGTGGTCTGGAGCGTCATCAGGGTCCACGGAGAAAGGAGAGGAAAAAAGCGTGATCTCCTTTTCAATAGCTGCAAAGTCCCGAAAGCGCTGCTGAAACTCCTCAACCAGAGATGAGATGTCTGCTGCATACTTTGTCATTTGCGCACTGATATTGATCTGTGGGAAACTGGTCACAATTTCCTGCAGCGACGGGAAATGTGCGGTATTGGGCTGCGCCTGTGACAGGTGTCTTTGGAAAAGTAGCAGCTTGGTCCGAAAGGCTTTGATGTGTGAATACAGTTGGCTTACCACTGCATTTTGCCCTTGAAGGCTTGTGTTCAGCTCATTCAGATGTCGCGTTATGTCAACTAAAAATCCCAAATCAGCCAGCCAAACAGGATCATTTAATTGTGGCATGGGTTGTCCCTTTTTAGTCAAGAATTGTCCAATTTCCTCCCTGAGAGAGAAGAAGCGCTGCAGCGCAGACCCCCGACTGAGCCACCTTACGTCGGTGTGATACAAAACATCTCTGTATTCAGCCTGGATGTCGAGAAGAAACTGTTGAAACTGGCGGTGGCACAGCGCTTTGGAGCGAATATAATTAATAGTCTTTATCACTGGTTTCATAACATTATCATATTTCATATATTTGGCACAGAGAACTTCTTGATGAATAATACAGTGGAGTTTAATAGCGCTGCCTCCTTCTTCGCTGACTTTGTTACAGACAAGGCTTGATAATCCACTCCGCTCGCCAGCCATGGCAGGTGCGCCGTCCGTAATAATCCCGGTGACTTTATTCCACTGTAGTTTCATGTCATCTACGGTGGAACAAACAGAAACAAATAAATCCGTTCCTCTTGTTTGGCCCTTCAGACTCTGGAGGTCCAGAAGCTCTTCACTCACGTTCATGTCATTGTCCACTCCTCTTAAAAAGATCAGTAACTGAGCGGTGTCGGACGCATCCGTGCTTTCATCGCACGCACGCTAACGAGAAAAAGTCAAACTCAGTTCCTTTTGCCTCTAACTGTCTCTTAATATCTAATGAAACGTCTTCAATTCTCCGTACCACAGTATTACGAGCCAGGCAAATATTGGCAAACTCTTGCTTCTTCTTCGCGGGACAAATTTTCTCAACCATTTTCATTACACAGTCTTTAATAAATTCACCCTCAGTGAAAGGTTTGCAGTGCTTTGCAATCAGCGTTGCCACTTCGTAGCTTGCCTTTGTGGCATTTTCATTTGACTCACGGACTCTTGTGAAAAAGCTTTGCTGTGCCGTTAAAACAGCTTCCAGTTGCTTCACTTTTTCACCGCGTTTGTTCCCAGTTAGCTTGTCGTAGCTAGCATGTTTCGTCTGGTAGTGCCTCTTGATGTTGAATTCCTTGAAAACAGCCACAGTCTCTTGGCAAATTAGGCAGACACAGTTGTTTCGTATTTCAGTGAAAAAATACTCAAATTTCCACTTGTCCTGGAAGCGGCGGCCCTCGCGGTCAACTTTCCTTTTTTTGTTTAGAAATGGGCTGGGCTGAAACGATCACGCAAGGTCAAGGGTCACGGCGGCCAGAGTGCGGCCACAGGGCTACTGCCATCTTCTGGTGAAATGAAAAATATGAAAAATAGCTTTTTATACACATGTATTTTATACTGTGGTCAACAGTGCTGGCGGGCCGCATATTATTGATTTCATGATAGAGGCCGCGGGCCGGTAAAAATTTGTCCACGGGCCGCAATTGTCCCGGGGGCCGGACTTTGGACATGTCTGCTCCAGAGCAGGGGTGCTCAGTGCGTTCATCACGATCGGGAAAAAAAAAACAGACGTCAGCCAATGTTCCCTGTAAACTGCACGAGTGCAATTGTGCACTGCTAATGCAGTCTCTTCGCAGATATTCTGCATTGCACGCAAAAAAAAAAAAAAAAATCCAATCCAAATTGAAAGTGTAACATACAGCTATTTAGTTTGTGGCATTTTGCAGTGTGATTCAATGAGTGAGGGATGACTTGTTTCATCCAATGGCACAATTCACATTTGTACTGAATAATGAAAAGAAGAAGCCACTGGTTTCTCTTAGGCAGCATACAGAACCTTCTCTAACAACGACTGCTGCTTCGCCACATTCTCTTTTTCCTAGTTTACCTTACACCCCCCTCTCCCTGCTCTTAAAGACGTACACTCATAATTACAAATGTTACAGTACTTACGCAGCCCATCATTGTGTTTTATAATGACAGCGTCCACCACCACTGCTTTAGACACAGTTTGGGCAATGTAGAGCAAAGAAGAGCTAGATATGCTGTTTATGTTTACTTTCGATATTAATGGAGAAAGATAAAATAGAAATGCTGTTGCTTTAAGATGCAATGACTGTCGGAATATGTAAATAATTGAAGAAAAAGTTAAACTGGATGAGATTTTCTCTTTTCCGAGTGGGATTGGTCTGGTTTGAAGCCAAAGTAGAAAGTGCAGGATGAGATGGTGTGTCATTTTAAAATTCCACCTTGGCACAGTCTGATCCAGGATGAAAGCACAGACAATACAGTGCACAAAAAGCTAATTCTGTATTTTAAATATCAGAGGCAATATAACATTAACCCTAAAACGGTTTGGGAGCATCATGATCACTACTGCACTCTCTGATTATCCTCACTCATTTACATGAGTGTTCCAAAAAGGAGGCAGGGGAGCAAAACATAGTTGGAACACAGTGCACCAGTTTGTTTATGTGTGTGTGCACGTGTGTGTGGAAGATTGCAAAGTACATGCGTGGTCAAGTTTGCAATAATTTTTGTCTCGGACAACAGACACTCCTGGTTCTAGCAGCTCTGCTAATTAGATTCTCTTGTTCTTGTGCTACCTCCTGTTAAGCAGCTACCACACTATCTGGAGCAGAGTAAAGCCTTCTTTTTTGCAAGCAGAAGCAGTTTCTTTCATCGCAGCAAATGTATGATATTTATCTTTACAATTATCCCTCCAGGTAACTATAAATTACATTTAATTTATAGGGTAAGTTTCTTTCGGCTTGTCCCTTTTGGGGTCGCCACAGCGTGTCATCTCAGATGAACGCACATGTATGTTTGGCACAATTTTTACACCCGACGTCCTCCCTGACGCAACCCTTCTCTGGGAGTGGAGGTCCCAGTGGGATACGAACCCACAACCCCTGGTTCACCAAACCAGTGCTCTAACCACTGAGCTATGGGGCCTCCCCCAGATTATACATTTATAATACTGTAATAATACTGTGTTATAGTTAAAGATTTAACAAAATGCCTCTTTATGTCTCAAATATGCAAAGTACGAATACTGTTTACATATTTTAAACATTTTGGTACCCACATAAACACACATTCTTCGCTAACTTTTCATTTTTTTCCTTTTTTTGGGTGGTTCTATTCCCAATTAACCGTGAAAATGAGGGATTACTAAATACATTACTCTTGCATTCACTGGAGTAGTCTAACCAAGCTGCACCAGCTGAAATTCTCCACATTGACTATAAGCAGTTCCCCCACCTACCTCATCCTCTACATTTGGTAAAAACAGGGATGTCTATCTGTTGTTGAAATATTAAAATTATAAAATTTAAATGTAGATTTTCCCTCATCATGTGAATGACATTAAAAATGTCACCTTTTTTCATTTTATTTATCTATAGCAAGAAAGATTGACTGGATTTGTTTCAGCCAGATCAACATCTTCAACGTCAGATTTTGCTATCTGAAAAACAAATGTGTAATAAATAAAATGTGTAATAAAATGTAAGACAAATAATAATGTTTTGAAATGTATGAAACGGGATTGATGAAAATTGGGGAGGCTCAATTGTTGAAGAAAGTACCCATGTATCTCTGAAACATTATACGAATGATCACATTATTCTGACAATTACTATAGTATTAATATTGTCATGATCAGAACACAAGGTTGGATCCAAAATGCATGACTCACGAGACCAGGTACAGTTTGGGGAACGTATTTATTCAGTCTAAGATTGGTACACAGGCAGGTAGTCCAAACAAGCAGCAGTGTCAGAATCACTAGGCGGAGAGGCTTCATCAAGGAGGCAGGGTTCGGTACACAGAGCATCAAGGACAAGGACATGGAGTTGCAAGAAGATGACATGAGAGTAGAATGAGCTGCCAAGGACCAGGACCAGAGCACGAGTGGAAATATATCCATGCTGTAATTCACGAGATGAGAAGCAGGTGGGCGCATCTGCTCATTGGAGCAGGTGCGCACCGGGTCAAGAAAAGACACACCCATGACAGTACCCCCCCTAATGGCTCGCCCCGGACAGCCCCGGGGCCTCAGGATTAGGGGGCATGGAAGTCTCTGATGAGCAAGGGGTCAACAATGAAACGGGAAGGAACCCACGACCGCTCCTCAGGACCGTAGCCTTCCCAATCAACAAGATACTGCTCCCCCCTCCCACTACGGTGCAACAACAAGAGCCGGTGCACAGTGTAGACCGGCCCCCATCCACGATACAGGGGGAGGCTGGCAGGCGGGACCAATGGAGACACCCAAGCAGGCTTGAGCAGCCTGACATGAAAGGTCGGTGGACCCGCATCAATTTAGGAAACTTCAATCGCACGGTGACTGGATTGATAATCTTTGAAATTGGGAATGGACCGACGAACCTGGGAGTGAGTTTTCGAGACACCACTCGGAGTGGAAGACCTTTCGCTGACAGCCGGACGCGCTGACCTACTCTGTAAACTGGTGCCGGCACCATGCTAGGTTCCGCTGCAGCCGCTTGCATAGCCCAGGAATGCCCCTTGCATAGTAGCATCTGTCAGGCTCGCTCTGAGTTTCTCTTGCAGTGCCTTACAACAGCCAACGTGAACAGCACGGACGCGTTTGAGTCTATGGATGGAAAAAGAGAGGGTGGATAACCGTGTACAAAATGAAAAGGAGACAACCCATTGGATGCAGAGGGAAATGAGTTGAGGAGGTATTCCACCCAGATCACCTGTTGACTCCATGAGCACGGGTTGCGAGAAGTGAGACACTGGAGCCCTGCCTCCAGGTCCTGATTAATGCGCTCGGTTGGGCCATTGGTTTCCAGGTGATAGCCTGAGGAAAGGCTCAAGGTAGCCCATATTAGGGAACAAAACTCCATTGAGAACCGAGATATGAACTTGGGTTCCCTGTCAGAAACTATGTCGGTGGGAAGACAATGCAACCTGAATATGTTTTCCATGATTAGCTCTGCCCTCTCTTTTGCGGAGGGGAGGTTAGGCAGCGCAATGAAGTGAACCGTATTGGAAAAAAACGGTCCACCACCATGAGGACAGTGGGGTGACCCTGCGATGCCGGTAGCCCGGTTACAAAGTCGAGAGAGGTATGTGACCACAGCTGACGTGGCACGGCCAGAGGGCGTAATTACCCTGCGAGGTGTTGCCGGGAAGATTTGTTCGCTGCACAAGTTAGAAACGCATTGACTAGCTCCCTGATGTCTTTTTTTTATATTCGGCCTGCATTCTTAAAGTAAAAATCTAAATAAATGCAAAAATAAATAAAAACTACAAATATAAAAATAAAGTCCAATCCTGCAGTGCAAAAAGTTCAGTATAAAATAAAGCAATGTCATTTAAATTAAAATGTTCCTCTAAAAAATCTCAGTAACTGTAGCTTTACACACAGTATTTCAATTGAACTGAATTCCTAAGTCCCAAGTTTTCTCATTCACATATTTTCTGTTTCTGCTGTCGGACAATGGAGCAAACGAAATACTGAGTGAAACGTGACCCAGTGAGACTACATGTTAATCGTCGCTATCTGGACCCTGTCGTCATGGTCACAGTGGCTCGACAAAAAACAGAGATCTCAGGCACACAGCCAAAAGTGACGACACACCCACTACAGCTCTACGCTGCTCCTCTGTCACTCAGAAGCAGAGACAGAGACAGGGAGAAAAAACTCACACTCAAAATATAGAGATACAGCAACACATGAACTGAAAGTTGCTAGTTTTGTTGCTTCTTTGGAGACAATAAATCCTTACATGGTTCTGAAAATTCGGTAAATCTAGCAACAAAGTCACATGGAAACACTGGGCAGCAGAACTGCTCTAAGTGAATATGCAATTTGGTTGGTTGGTAGCGTCACGTGCGACCCGCCTGTGTGGAGTTTGCATGTTCTCTGCCTGTGTGGGTTTCTGGCAACCAGTTCAGGGTGTACCTCGCCTCCTGCCCGTTGACAGCTGGGACAGGCTCCAGCACTCCCAATCAACTAAGACTGGTCGACGCATTGAGCACCCCTGATCTAGAAAAAGCCTATGACAGAGTACCAAGAGAGGAACTGTGGTACTGCATGTGGAAGTCTGGTGTGGCGGAGAAATATGTTAGAATAGTACAAGACATGTATGAGGGCAGTAGAACAGTGGTGAGGTGTGACGTAGGCATAACAGAAGAATTTAAGGTGAAGCTGGGATTGCATCAGGGATCAGCTCTGAGCCCTTTCCTGTTCGCTGTGGTAATGGATAGGCTGGCAGATGAGGTTAGACTGGAATCACCTTGGACCATGATGTTTGCAGATGATATTGTGATATGCAGTGAAAGCAGGGAGCAGGTGGAGGAACAATTAGAAAGATGGAGGCATGCACTGGAAAGGAGAGGAATGAAGATTAGCCGGAGTAAAACATAATATATGTGTGAATGAGAGGGGTGGAGGGGGAAGAGTGAGGCTACAGGGAGAAGAGATCATGAGGGTGGACGACTTCAAATACTTGGGGTCAACAATCCAGAGCAATGGTGAGTGTGGTAAGGAAGTGAAGAAAGGGGTCCAAGCAGGTGGGAACACATGGCGGAAGATGTCTGGCGTGTTATGTGACAGAAGAGTATCCGCCAGGTTCTCGCTCGGAGTGAGATGGTTGGATAGGATTAGATATGAGTTTATTAGAGGGACACCCAAAGTTGGATGTTTTGAAGACAAGGTTCAACAGTGCAGACTTGGTTTGAACATGTCCAGAAGCGAGAGACTGAGTTTCTTGGTAGAAGGGTACTGAGGATGGAGCTGCCAGGCAAACGAGTGAGAGGAAGACCAAAGAAAAGGTTGATGGATGTTGTAAAAGAAGACATGAGGACAGTGGGTGTTAGAGAAGAATATGCACGAGATAGGCTTCGATGGAAAAAGATGACATGCTGTGGCAACCCCTAACGGGACAAGCTGAAAGGAAAAGAAGAAGAGGATGTAAAATCTATATGATTGGTGAGGACCAAATAGTCATAGTAATTTATATATCTTTTCAAAGTGATGAAAAACATGCTTCGGGGATTAATCATTTCAACCATTGCATTATCTCCAGCTATCCTATTCAGGTTCCCCGGGCACTGTAGCCTATCCCAGTTTACATCGTCAAAACACCCTGAACTGGTCGCCAGTCAGTGCAGCGCACGCAGAGAAAACACTCTTAATTCCGACTCACAGTCACAGCGTCACTGAGTGGAAACTGAAGCTATGTTTTCTACACTGAAGTAACACAAATGTACCAGTGCACAATCAATGACCATTTTATTAAAATCTACATACCATTTGTAAGTCAACCCGAATGAGGATGAGCTTTACAAAAAATGGCTGGATTGATGACTACATCTGGACAGCATCATACATTTACATACTGTACTACCTTTTTCGTCGTATTATCCTCCAGTCCAACAGTAGGCAGTAGTGAACCGTACAAATCCACCTGACCACCTTCAAACGCGTATTTCAAAGAAGACATTTCTTCTTCAACGAAGAAGATTCTGACAAAGCGGCTCAGGTCCAAATTTAAAAATTACAAAGAGCCTTACAACCAACGATGTATGCAAGGACTAACACCGGCAGCTCACATGGAGAGTTTCCTGACAGAAATGGAGTGAATTACGTGACGTCGACAGAGTCTTTCGGCCACTGCTCGCAATTGTTCTGGAAAAAGGATCCACACGACGTAAGAAACAGCACTGCTTAAAATATTACCTCACGAATCAGACCAACTATTCAAGTTATGGTACAAATAGATACGTTTCTCTAGAATGATGGCCAGTCTTTATCGTTATTGAGTCTCACGCCAATTAAAGTTTACCCTGGAGTTTGTATGGGTTCGCAATCTGCCCAGGCACCGAGTGGCTTGTGGCCTAGTTTGGCTATTTGCTACAATGTTGAGTGGTTTAATCTCGTGTTGGTTCTGGTTCCGATACTGGGACAACCTGCATTATCAAAAGCACGTTCGTACTAAGTATTTACATTTGTAATATACTGCGCCCGTTTAGGAATATCGGCGCGACAGTTGTTAAAAAATGTCTAGAAAGCTAATGCTAACGATCAAGTTCGGTGCTGATGTGCGAAACCAATGCTAAACAATGTGGCGCACGAAATGTGCAGTTTTGAATTTAGTAAGAGAATTCATTGAACGGTTGAATGCCCGAAACACTTAGTTTAGAATAAATTAAACTGCTTGACCCACTGAAAACAAGGTTGAAAGAAGGCCTACCGATTAAAAATCAAATATAGGGCATATCTTCGTGCAAACACAGTCTGGTTAAGCTTCGGCCGCGAGCCGGCAAGAAAGCGACACGTTTGTGCAGTCCGATCATCGCTAAATATTGCTCAACAAAGAATACGTGTGTCAATCGTTCACACGTAGCAATGTTATGCTAGCGAAGAACGTCTCATTCATTAATACGAGACGTGTATTAAAAATCAAATATAGGGCATATCTTCGTGCAAACACAGTCTGGTAAGCTTCGGCCGCGAGCCGGCAAGAAAGCGACACGTTTGGACAGTCCGATCATCGCTAAATATGGCTCAACAAAGAATAAGTGTGTCAATCGTTCACACGTAGCAATGTTATGCTAGCGAAGAACGTCTCATTCATTTATAAGAGACGTGTATTAAAAGTCAAATATAGGGCATATCTTCGTGCATACACAGTCTGGTTAAGCTTCGGCCGCGAGCCGGCAAGAAAGCGACACGTTTGTGCAGTCCGATCATCGCTAAATATGGCTCAACAAAGTGTGTCAATCGTTCACACGTAGCAATGTTATGCTAGCGAAGAACGTCTCATTCATTTATAAGAGACGTGTATTGAAAATCAAATATAGGGCATATCTTCATGCAAACACAGTCTGGTTAAGTTTCGGCCGTGAGCCGGCAAGAAAGCGACACGTTTGTGCAGTCCGATCATCACTAAATATCGCTCAACAAAGAATAAGTGTGTCAATCGTTCACACGTAGCAATGTTATGCTAGTGAAGAAAGTCTTATTCATTCATACCAGACATGTATTGAAAATCAAATATAAGGCATACCTTCGTGCAAACATATCTGTTCCGGTTGATATTAGATGGATTTAGTGGATGATGCGGTCTTCCACAAAGTTTGATCCATCGAAGGCATTTTTCGTACTGGGTCTTCGGTTTTGGAAAGGGTATGAATCGAACTCCACCAACTAGCCTTTCAGGATACCTGTCGTCACTATTACAAAGTCCGTGACTACACCTCTTAACCATATTTTTTGTTAAATAACCCAAATACGCGATAAAACGCTAACAAAAGCTATACTGGACCATGCAATGTTGTCTGAGAAAATGGCGGGACAAAAAAGGGCGTGGCTTATGCAGATCTCTGGCCTCTGATCGGTCTGTGACGCAGATTGCGCAATATCCACGGAGGGGTCAATTGCGGCGATGCGTGCTCCCCCCACCCCACCCTCCCACAACAACACATCACGATTGGCGACAGGAATGTCTGTTACAATGTATTGCAAGCTTGTTTCCACGATCGCCGATTATGTTCAACTAAACTTTGAGCATTTTCAATTTCAGTTTATTCCTTGACAGGCCAGTGCATTTAACTTTTCTTCAGACAGTGTGTCAGATCAAGAATTTTTATTGATGAAAAATTTTAAATACCGTTTTATATCATGTTCGACTAATATCAGTTGAAATGGGAAATTAGCATTTCTGCGTTTGAAATTTTAGTTTCGATTTTAGTTATGTATTTGTTTATTTTATTTTTAAGTTAGTTATGTTATATTAATCCTGTAAGTTATTTTAAGGCCATCTCTAATTACACCCGCAACTATATCTGCGAGCATGGCTGACCACACTCGTACATTTTGTGTGTGTGTGTGTGTGTGTGTGTGTGTGTGTGTAAAACAGTGAGCAATCTGGTCGAGATTAGTACAACGCGATGTAACAAGTTTGAGACTTAAACGTTCATAGTAATTACTACCGATCAACTTCTTTAAGATGTTTTGCTGTACGGTGTAGAAATTCTAGGATATATTTTCATGTATAATTCCTATCTATACTATAATAGGTAAAGGACAATTTTAGATGTCTTTTTACTGAATAGTTCACTTAATTCATTTGTCAGGTGATTTTATGACTTAGGTGCATGATCTCTATAAACCAAACAAATTAGTCTCATCATTTGGAACCCACTAAGCTCTTGTCATTTGCATATGTGTTATGTGACAGAAGAGACTCTGCTAGGATGAAGGGCAAAGTTTATAGAACAGTGGTAAGGCCGGCCATGATGTACGGATTAGAGACGGTGGCACTGAAGAAATAACAGGAAGCAGAACTGGAGGTGGCAGAAATGAAGATGTTGATGTTTTCGCTTGGAGTGAACATCTTGGCTAGGATTACAAATGAACTAATTAGAGGCACAGCCATAGTTGGATGTTTTGGAGACAAGGTTAGAGAGAGTAGACTTCGATGGTTTGGACATGTCTAGAGGCGCGAGAGAGAGTAAATTGGTAGAAGGGTGCTGAGGATCGAGCTGTCAGGCAAAAGAACAAGAGGAAGATCAAAGAAAAGGTTGACATGAGGACAGTGGGTGTTTAGAGAGGAAGATGCACGACATAGGCTTCGCTGGAAAAAGTTGACGCGCTGTGGTGACCCCTAACAGGATAACCTGAAAGGAAAAGAAGAAGAAAAAAAGCTCTTGTCATTTTCACCTGTGCAATCCATTTTTCACGACAAATCCTCTCTTTTGGAAGCCATGCTCCCGAGTATTCGGTCAAATCCATTAACAGAACGAGCCGACATTAATTATTATTTAACACGGAGAAGAAAGCTAATTTCTCACCTATACAATCGACTCTGCAGGTGTAGGTGTCTGCAAAATACATCTGGTCCGGGTTCTTCAACCCAAAACCGTCCACAGATTTTTCATGGCGGGAGATAAAAAAAATCGATATATAACAATATTCTGATGTGCTGTGAAAAAACTGATTCCATTCTGAAAAAACTGATGATTGCATTCTGGCTAACTTTTTTTGGGTCAACATACTAAATTTCACGTTTTTGGTGTCAGTGGCACTGTAAGGGCATAGTACTTTCTGTTGATGTAAACTTTTGACCTTGAAGAAAATAATAATAAAGAAAACCTTCTTCTTCTTCTTCTTTTCCTTTCGGCTTGTCCCGTTAGGGGTCGCCACAGCGTGTCATCTTTTGCCATCTTAGCCTATCTCCTGAATCTTCCTCTCTAACCCCAACTGCCCCCATGTCTTCCCTCACCACATCCATAAACCTTCTCTTTGGTCTTCCTCTCGCTCTTTTGCCTGGCAGCTCCATCCTCAGCATCCTTCTACCAATATACTCACTCTCTCGCCTCTGAACATGTCCAAACCATCGAAGTCTGTTCTCTCGAATCTTGTCTCCAAAACATCCAGCTTTGGCTGTCCCTCTAATGAGCTCATTTCTAATCCTATCCAACCTGGTCACTCCAAGCGAGAACCTCAACATCTTCATTTCTGCCACCTCCAGTTCAGCTTCCTGTTGTTTCTTCAGTGCCACCGTCTCTAATCCGTACATCATGGCCGGCCTCACCACTGTTTTGTAAACTTTGCCCTTCATCCTAGCAGACACTCTTCTGTCACATAACACACCAGACACCTTTCGCCAGCTGTTCCAACCTGCTTGGACCCGTTTCTTCACTTCCTGACCACACTCTCCATTGCTCTGTATTGTTGACCCCAAGTATTTGAAGTCGTCCACCCTCGCTATCTCTTCTCCCTGTAGCCTCACTCTTCCCTCTACTTTTCTCATTCACGCACATATATTCTGTTTTACTTCGGCTAATCTTCATTCCTCTCCTTTCCAGTGCATGTCTCCATCTTTCCAATTGTTCCTCTGCATGCTCCCTGCTTTCACTGCATATCACAACATCATCTGCGAACATCATGGTCCAAGGGGATTCCAGTCTAACCTCATCTGTCAGCCTATCCATTACCACTGCAAACAGGAAGGGGCTCAGAGCTGATCCCTGATGCAGTCCCACCTCCACCTTAAATTCCTCTGTCACACCTAAGGAACACCTCACCATTGTTCTCCTGCCATCGTACATGTCCTGTACTATTTTAACATACTTCCCTGCCACACCAGACTTACGCATGCAGTACCACAGTTCCTCTCTTGGTACTCTGTCGTAGGCTTTCTCTAGATCCACAAAGACACAATGTAGCTCCTTCTGACCTTCTCTGTACTTTTCCACGAGCATCATCAAGTCAAATAATGCATCTGTGGTACTCTTTCTAGGCATGAAACCATACTGTTGCTCGCAGATACTTACTTCTGTCCTGAGTCTAGCCTCCACTACTCTTTCCCATAACTTCATTGTGTGGCTCATCAACTTTATTCCTCTATAGTTCCCACAGCTCTGAACATCCCCTTTGTTCTTAAAAATGGGAACTAGAACACTTTTCCTCCATTCTTCAGGCATCTTTTCGCCTGCTAGTATTCTGTTGAATAAGTTGGTCAAAAACTCCACAGCCATCTCTCCAAATTGCTTCCATACCTCTACCGGTATGTCATCAGGACCAACTGCCTTCCCATTTTTCATCCTTTGTAATGCCTTTCTGACTTCCCCCTTAGTAATCATTTCCACTTCCTGGTCCTTCACTCTTGCCTCTTCAACTCTTCCTTCTCTCTCATTTTCTTCATTCATCAACTTCTCAAAGTATTCTTTCCATCTATTTAGCACACTACCGGCACCAGTCAACACATTTCCATCTCTATCCTTAATCACCCTAACCTTCTGCACATCCTTCCCATCTCTATCCCTCTGTCTGGCCAACCTGTAGAGATCCTTTTCTCCTTCTTTCGTGTCCAACCTGGTGTACATGTCTTCATATGCCTCTTGTTTAGCCTTTGCCACCGCTACCTTTGCCCTACGTCGCATCTCGATGTACTCCTTTCGCCTCTCCTCAGTCCTCTCAGTATCCCACTTCTTCTTCGCTAATCTCTTTCCTTGTATGACTCCCTGTATTATGGGGTTCCACCACCAAGTCTCCTTCTCCCCTTTCCTACCAGATGACACACCAAGTACTCTCCTGCCTGTCTCTCTGATCACCTTGGCTGTCGTCGTCCAGTCTTCCGGGAGCTTCGGTTGTCCATCGAGAGCCTGTCTCACCTCTTTCCGGAAGGCCGCACAACATTCTTCCTTTCTCAGCTTCCACCACCTGGTTCTCTGCTCTACCTTGGTCTTCTTAATCTTCCTACCCACCACCAGAATCATCCTACATACTACCATCCTATGCTGTCGAGCTACACTCTCCCCTACCACTACTTTACAGTCAGTAACCTCCTTCAGATTACATCGTCTGCACAAAATATAATCTACCTGCGTGGTTCTACCGCCGCTCTTGTAGGTCACTATATGTTCCTCCCTCTTTTGGAAATAAGTGTTCACTACAGCCATCTCCATCCTTTTTGCAAAGTCCACCACCATCTGCCCTTCAAAGTTCCTTTCCTGGATGCCGTACTTACCCATCACTTCTTCATCGCCCCTGTTTCCTTTACCAATATGTCCATTACAATCTGCACCAATCACAACTCTCTCGCTGTCTGGGATGCTCAGAACTACTTCATCTAGTTCCTTCCAGAATTTCTCTTTCAACTCTAGGTCACATCCTACCTGTCGTGCATAGCCGCTAACCACATTATACATAACGCCCTCAATTTCAAATTTTAGTCTCATCACTCGATCTGATACTCTTTTCACCTCCAAGACATTCTTAGCCAGCTCTTCCTTTAAAATAACCCCTACTCCATTTCTCTTCCCATCTACTCCGTGGTAGAATAATTTAAACCCTGCTCCCAAACTTCTAGCCTTACTACCTTTCCACCTGCTCTCTTGGATGCACAGAATATCAACCTTTCTCCTAATCATCATGTCAACCAACTCCTGAGCTTTTCCTGTCATAGTCCCAACATTCAAAGTCCCTACACTCAGTTGTAGGCTCTGTGCATTCCTCTTTTTCTTCTGACGCTGGATCCGGTTTCCTCCTCTTCTTTGTCTTCGACCCACAGTAGCTGAATTTCCACCGACGCCCTGCAGGTTAGCAGTGCCGGGGGGCGGGCGTTGTTAACCCGGGCCACGACCGATCCGGTATGGGATTCTTTAGATGAACGCTCATATTTGTTTGGCACAGTTTTTACGCTGGATGCCCTTCCTGACGCAACTCTCTGCATTTATCCGGGCTTGGGACCGGCCTACAGATTGCACTGGTTTGTGCCCCCATAGGGCTGCATTAATAATAAAGAAAACCTTAACATAGCAAAATATCTAAAAAACTGCAAGCAATCATCAACTGTATGTAAAACTATATCTGGATATCTTCCTATGCCCATTTCAACCTTTAAAATATCAGAATGATTGCACCAATGTTTTCAATTTTGTGGATGTCAGACTTGATTTTTCCTCTAAAAAAAGAAAAAGTGTCTTAATGTCACAAATGAGCAAGCCTCACCAAAAATTCTTTGGACATTTCCTACTGTTGCCTAATTTAACCTCAGAAATAGAAAAAGGATACAAATATTAGAATAAGCACACAAATATTTTGGGTGTTAATGTGGGTCACAGCTTTTTCCAAATTCCAAGACTTCATGGTGTCGTTCCCCATTGGGTGAGCGAGCATGCGCACATAAAATCCATAGTCCCCTCTAAAAGTATTGGTAATTCAAGGTCAATTCCTTTGTTTTTGCTGTACACTGAAGAAACTTGGGTTTAAGATCAAAAGATGAATATTTGACAAAAGTTCAGAATTCCAGTTTTTACTTATTGATAATTACGTGTAGTTTTATTAAACTATTGATTTCCAACCAGTGTGTCATAGCACATTAGTGTGCCATGATGACTTTCCAGGTTTATCGTGGACACTGATCAAATATTACGTACGTTCGTTCAAAAGTAATTTATCTTTGTTCATCTATTGATCCCAGTGAGGCATCGTGACAGACAAATTAATGCTTTTCTTGTAGATTGCAGGAAGTACATACCATAATTAATGTATCCACTTTTTTTTAAACAAAATAAGAAAAAAATTATTGATCAAGCACAGGTTTATTTCATATTGCGAAAATTATTTTTGATAAGATGAAAACCGGTCTCCTGTGAGTGACTAGTTTGTAATACTACTTGTTATATTACTATGTAGTACTTTATTAAAATCGGTGATGAAAGTGCTTCGGATTTTCCTGGAATTCCAGATTTTAATGAAAATTCCTCAGGAAAATTGAGCAAAAATTGCCTAAAATTAATCTGGATATTAGTTGACAATATTGAACAAACACGCGTTTGAGTTCGTTGTTTTGCTTTCACGAGTGTAGCCATGTTGAGGCACTAACACTCGTAACAGTAATGCCCCTCCCCTCGCATTCTCATGACCTTGCCATATCTTGGAGATTTCGAAATTTCGGCGAGAACGGAAGCCACATAGGGTGCACGTGTTCACACAAAAGGCAGATTAATCATTGAATGTCGAGTATTTGAATAGCATTTTGTGTAAACTAATTCATGCGTGATCGGCTAGGTACACGCAATGTTCAAACAAGTAGACTGGCAAGCTGACATACGTGAAATAGATGTGTTAGGAACATGTTCAAGTAGTCATGGCTTGAGGAAAAGGACTTGAACAGAGATTTTTTTTGTACGACTACATTAGAAAAGTCGACAAACCTGGTAAGTCAGTTAAAATTATATATATATTTATATACATATCAAAATACTAAAGGCAACTCATTATACTATTAGTATTAGATCTATAGGGTGTCCATAAAGTCTCTTTACCATTTCGTAAAGGTTCATTCAACATCACCTCTTTCACAAACAGGATGCCTGAAACACACAAATGCAGTGTGATTAAAAAAACCTTTAATAAACACTAAATACAATTGAACAAATCTGAATAAAAATCAACTCAATTGCATTTTTATAATTTTTTGAAATGGTAAAGAGACTTTATGGACACCCTAGTGAGCAATCTGGTCGAGTGTATCAGTACAATGCGACATAAGTTTGAAACTTAAACGTAAATCGTAATTACTACAGATCAACTTCTTTAACATGTTTCGCTGTACGTACGGTGTAGAAATTCAAGGATATATTCGTGTATATTCTATATCTATACTATAATATGTATAATGTGGGGAAAAGGATAATTTTAGATGTCTTTTTACTGAATAGTTCACTTAATTCATTTGTCTTGAGATAAGATGGCATATTTCAAGCATATTTTAATGACAAATGTGATTTGTCATTAGGGGAATGGGGCAAAAAATCTGGGCTTGGCCCTTGGGGTACGTCTGGCCAATTTATTTTTTTTTTTGGTCAGGATTTGGGAATTTTACATTCAATTTTTGTCCGAATTTTGTTCCGATATCACCAGAATGCACCACAGCCATCCATTTTTTCCCAAATTTGCATTTTACCTGCTGATGAGGAGACAGGAGAAAAACCCATAAACAAAAAAGGGCTATCCAATTGCTAATATTATGAATTATCTGTATTTTCCATTTTGCTAGGATTGTACTTTTATTTGTACTTAATGCAGCCCAATGGCAGACGTGATTTTTTTTTTTTTCCGTTTATAGGCAAAATTCCGTCTTTTTAAATTGGATAGATTAAAAAAAAAATAAAAAAATCAGTTTTTCAGCAATATTTCCACCTTAACCCATCCCAGAATCCACACTCGTTCATTTTCCGATCTGACTTTTCCAAGCTAGGTAGAAAATTTGATACGCGTCTGTTGATTGGTCGAATGTGAAAATGCTTTTTGGGTACGAGGCAATTTATGGGGCCATTGAAGTCACTGTGATTTGACGGCCCTCGCACTCGCAAATCTGCATAGTTGAGCATGAAAAATCCCGCGTGTCAAATTTGTTAAAAGTAGAAATACATAGATATTGAAAGACATCGCTTATTGTGTGTAGTCTTGACCAATGCAATTGCGCACTCGTTGCACATTTTCAGCGCACATGAAAACTGATCCAGCACAGTGAACCACAGCCTGGTGTCTTATTTTTTTATTATTTTTTTTTTTAACACAGAAGCAAACTGTCTTCTGCTCAGCCTGCTTCTACTTCATAGTTTACCTGACACCGCCCCCCTCCGGCTCTTAAAGGGTTACACTCATAATTACCACCACCGTCCACCACCAGTGCTTTAGTTAGCAACAGTCTGAGCAACGTAGAGCAAATAGTTAGACGTGCTGCTAATGTTTACTCTCGATAATATTTGTAAAAGTAAACAAAAAAAAATGCTATTGCTTTCATTAATGTCGGGGTATGTGAACAATAGAAGAAAAAGTGGTGAAACTGGATGAATGAACTGGATCTTTTTTGAGTAAAAAGGTCTGGTCTAAAGCCAAAGTAGAAAGTAGAGTGACTGTGTAGAATGTTCAAATTCCACCTTGGCGCAGCCTGATCGAGGATGAAAGCACAGACAATACAGTGCACAAAAAGCTAATTCTGTATTTTAAAATACTAGGCAACATAACATTAACCTTTAAACTGTTTGGGAGCATCATTCAGCTTTCAACATGCAATGCTAAAGATATTCTGCAAGCAATAATTCAGTTTTACACCAAGAAAAACAGACAGGGATATCATTGTGGAAATGACCTTTCAAATGTATAGATCATAGTTTAATTGCTTTGGTTAGCAATGTATTTGTTTGACATTTTCATTGTAAGTTTGCAAAAACTCAATTATTTTTAAAAATGTTCTGATGGGAATGTAAATGCGGTCATCTAAATCTTTGAATGAGCCATGTAGCTTCAATGGATGACACTGATCTGACCAAAGTGCATATGTGTGATGTTGCTCACAGTGGTCAAAGGGAGCGCTCACGGGCTTAGTGTGTTTGCTCAGACTCAAGGTGAGAGTTCAGAAGCAATTACTTGTAAAAATGTCTATTATTTACTGATAGTGAAACATGATGTTAGTAATTGTCAAATTCATGCACTTCATTAAAAAAAAAAAATTAAAATGTTTTTGAACGGATATGACAGACACTATGAAAGCACACTTGCATGCCCTAACGCAAATCTGATTTCAAATTAATTTCTCTTCTAGTAGTTTACTTAGTTGAATTTGTATTTGCATTTGTAATTTTTTGGGCTAAAGGTATGCACCTTAATAATGAACCATCATATTGTGTGCATTTTGAAAACAGATTAGCATTCATAGATGTACTAGATATATTTCATAATACAATTTATAAAACTTGCACGTTAAAATTGGTAATCACTCTTTGATCATCCTTTGATCATGCTTCAGCCCCCAGATCCCTGGCTAGTTTTCAGTCTTTTTTTCATTCAGTCAAATCACATGCCTGCTATGGGGACACAAGTCAGTGTAATCTAGGCCGGTCACAATCCAGAATGAATTCAGAGGGTTGCGTCCGGCGTAAAATTGTGCCAAACAAATATGTGCGTTCATGTAAAGAATACCATACCAGATCGGTTGTGGCCCGGGTTAACAACGACCGACCCCGCCACCATTTAACCTGCAGGGCGTCGGTGGAAATTCAGCTAGTGTGGGTCGAAGACAAAGAGGAGGAAAAAGGATTTGTCGCCAGAAGAAGAGGAATTCACAGAGCCTACAACTGAATGTTGTGACTATGACAGGAAAAAAAGATCAGGAGTTGATTGACTTGATGTTAAGGAGAAAGGTTGAAAGAGCATTAGATCGAGTGATGTGGTTGAAATTTGAAATTGAGGGTGTTATGTATCATGTGATTAATGCATCCCTATTGGGGCACAAGCCAGTGCAATCTGTAAGCCGGTCCCAAGCCCGGATAAATGCTGAGGGTTGCGTCAGGAAGGTTATTCGGCATTAAACTGTGCAAAAACAAATGAGTTTTCATCTTAAGAATACCATACTGGATGGGTCACAGAGCCAACAACTGAGTCTTTAGAACTTTCAATGTTGGCACTATGACAGTAAAAGACTTGATTGACATGATGATTGGGAGAAAGGTTGATATATTGTGCATCTAAGAGAGCAGGTGGAAAGGTAGTAAGGCTAGAAGTTTAGGAGCAGGGTTTGAATTATTTTACCAAGGAGTAGATGGGAAGAAAAATGGAGTCGGGGGTATTTTAAAGGAAGAGCTGGTTAAGAATGTTTTGGAGGTGAAAAGAGGATCAGATTGACTGATGAGTCAGAAATTTGAAATTGAGGGTATTATGTATAATGTGATTACTCCCCAAGAGGGGTTGCATCAGGAAGGGCATCTGGCGTGAAAACTGTCCTTAACAAATATGAGCGTTCATCTGAGATGTCACGCTGTGGCGATGCCTAATGGGACAAGCTGAAAGAAACTTACTTTTTATGTATAATGTGATTAGGGGCTATCCCCCACAGGTAGGGTGTGACCTACAGTTGAAAGAGAAATTCTGGATGGTACTAGATGAAGTAGTTCTGAGCATCCCCGACACAGAGCGAGTTGTGATTGGTGCAGTTTGTAATGGACATCTTGGTGAAGGAAAGTGGCAATGAGGAAGTGTTGTCCAGTAGTACGGCATCCAGGAAAAGAACTTTGAGGGACAGATGATGACGAACTTTGCAATGAATTTTGAATTTAAAGTGGAGGTGGGACTCCACCAGGGATCAGCTCTGAGCCCTTTGCTGTGGTAATGGATAGGCTGACAGATGAGGTTTGACTGGAATCTTTTTCTTCAATTATTCACATACTCTGACAGTCAATGCATGTTAAAAGCATAGCATTTTTTTTTAACTTTCTCCATTATTATTGAGAGTAAACATAAGCTGCTTGTTTAGCTCGTTCTTGCTCTACAATGCCCAGACTATGTTGCTAATTAAAGCAGCGGTGGTGGGTGATGTCATTATAAAACACATTGATGGGCTGCGTAAGTCCTGTAACATTTGTAATTATGAGTATACGTCTTTAAACAGCGGAGGGATGGCAGGAGGGTGTAAGGTAAACCAGAAATAAGATTGTGTGGTGGAGCAGCGGTCGTTGTTAGAGTTCCATGTGCTGCTTAAAAGAAACCAGGGCTTCTTTTCATTTTTTAGAGTACATATGTGAATTGAGCCATTGGATGTAGCAACCAGTCATTCCTCACTCATTGAATCACAAATTGCAATAATGCCATAAACTGAATAGCTGTATGTTAGCTGTGCGAAGAGGCTGCATCAGCGGTGCGCAATTGTGCACGTGTGCATCTTAGAGGGAACATTGGTTGATGTCTTTTTGTATTTTTTTTATTTTTGGCACGCCTTCCCGTGATCGACCAAAAGTGCCTCACGATCAACTGGTTGATTGCAATCGATGCATTGAGGACACCTGGGATAGTGTGTAATGTACCAGAATGTTCAACTCCTAATAACGCAAACAACAGACGTTCCAAACCTTCAGAAACAAGCCCAGAAAAATTACTTATACCTGTGAATATCCCTCTTTAGATGTCATACAACCTCAATTTTTTCAGTCATTATATGTTTATAGAGTTTTATCAAACCAATCGTTTTTTTCTGGGAATTTATTCATCAAGGGTGTTGGAGCAGTCCGCCAGCCAGAAAAAGGTGCTTTTTTTTTGTCTCTTGCATGCACCTCTCCACCCTACCTGTATTGTGAACCTTCCTGCAGTACTGCAAGGTTTCCCAAAATATCACAAGAATTATATTAGATTATTACTGTGACAAAAATGAACCAATAAGCTTTGAGTATCATTATATATTTATAATCCATCAATGCCTGTGCTAATTGTCGTCTTTTTATTATATGGAAGGTACTGTAAACCTGTTTATTCATATATTGCCATTTATACAGCATGTCACAGCTTCCTGCGGGTATATCAAGTTTGTGTTCAATCAAACAGGACCAGACTTCACACTAAGTCATGCTTGTGATTTACTGTATTTTCTGGACAACAGCATGCACCTGGTAATAGGCCGCGCCCACTCTTTGTGGAGTTAATTTTTGTTTTTTTCCAATACACTAGCGGCGCCGGGCCTTGCGCCACAGATATGTCACAAACTTGCAAGTACATTGTGAAATTTATAACTACATATGCACACACACACACACACACACACACACACATTCTGTAACATGTTTATTAATATACCATGTTTGAAACACCATAGTAAAACAGCTCAAACACAACAGGAAACGTCATTGATTTTATTCATCCTCCTTCTGTTCACTGAATCCACTGAAGGCCTCGTATCTGTAGTATCAGATTTGAAGAGCCTCATAATGTCTGCGTCACACAGCATTTGGGTGTCTGTCACTCTAACTTTCATCTCAAGGCACAGTTACCACTAAAGTTGTGTTGGCCTCCTTTGGTAGCAGTCTTTTTAAATCTGTTGATTATCCTGGATACTTTCACACTACTCCACGCATTTAAAATCCATGAGGAAAGCTCAGAAAATTATGATCTTCGCATGTGACCAGTTTTTGCAAAAGACTTTTTACTGGTCCTCATCCAAGCATCCTGCTCACTGCGAAGTGCCGCTTTTAAAGCACGATTCAGGCGGATGTCCAGTGGGTGCAAAAACGTTGTACCTCCAGGAATCACAGCTGGAATGGAGTTTGGTCTCTTGATGGCTGTTTTCAGAGAATCTGTTATGCGAGTCCTCAAACTGTCCAAAACAGGCAATGCTTTTTTTCAGTGAAAAAAATCCTCCCGGATCATAGCCATTTCAGTATTTGTCCTTTGTGAAAATATTTTGCCTGGTGTGCCGTTAAATTGTTCTTAAAGGTCAAATGTCATCCCTTTAAACATTCTAAAATAGATATTGAAATGAAAAATACATTGTTATGAGAGACGGATTACGTGGTCTGCCCTAAACTATTATTATTTTTTAGTAGCTGTATACACACCTACCTGTCATTTGGAACCTACAAAGCACTCGTCCTTTGCACAAAAAAAATGGATGGGCCAATACCGGCTTCCGTTTTTTCACAAATAACATACTAAAAAGCGTCCATTTCATGACATTTGACCTTTAAGTAAAATTGTGTGCCTTGGCTTAATAAAGGTTGGGAAACACTGTAGTAATGTAATAACTTCAATCCTTTGTGACAGTCGAGTTCAACCATCAACTGGTGTGATCAGCTCCCTTCATCATCAGCTGCGATCTCAAGTTCCAGTCTATCTTCCACCTCTCTGTCCAGTTCCAGTCTCTCCTTAGAATCCAGAACACCGGTACCAACAACATCCACGTCAGATGACATGGATTCAGATGAGCGGCCATATGTCTGTGACCTTTGTAGCTGTGCATACAAACATGCCAGCTCCTTGCTCAACCACAAGCTCACTCACAAGACTGGAGACTTCAGGTAGAGACTTGATGCTCTTTTTGGAATTATGAATATGAGACTTTCCATCCATCCATGCACTCAGAATCACACCTAGGGGCAATTTAGAGTGTCCAATTAATGTTGCATGATTTTGGGATGTGGGAGGAAACCGGAGTGCCTGGAGAAAACCCACACAGGCACGGAGAGAACATGCAAACTCCACACAGGCATGTCTGGGATTGAACCCGGGACCTCAGAGCTCTGAGGCCAACGCTTTCCAGCCGTGCCACCGTGCTGCCAATATGAGACCTACTTTTTTTTTTTTTTTTAAACCATTTTTTTTTAAGTGTGTATCTTTTCAATTTAAAAACCACATGACAAGGGCAGCAGAAGGAAACTCTGCTCACTAGGGGTGTGCAGTTATGGAAAAAATAGTCAGCAGACCTGTCACGATATTACTATATCGAGTCCATCCATCAAGCCATCCATTTTCTTACCCACGTATCCTCACGAGGGTCATGGGATTGCTGGAGCCAGTCCCAGCTGTCATTGGGCACGAGGCCGGGAGCACCCTGAACTGGCTGCCAGCCAATTCCAGGGCACATGGAGACAGACAGCAGTCACACTCACAGTCACACCTAGGGGCAATTTAGAGTCTCCAATCAATGCATATTTTTGAGATATGGGAGAAAACCCACACAAGGCGCAGGCGGGACATGCAAACTACAGACAGGCGGGATGCGATTTGAACCCTGGTCCTTGGATGTCTGAGGCCAACACTCTACAGCTGCTCCTCCGTGCCCCCAATATAGTTATCGTTTGTTAAATCAAATGGACAGAGGTTTTTCTGACTTGATATAATATTTTTAATATGCCTCTGTAGTGAGGCTTCTATTGTATTAACACATGTGAACAAATGGTGCACAGCACATGGCACGGCTGCACAAAGCCTAGACTGTCAATCTCAATCGGAGTGGAGCCCATGCAAGATATCACCTCGTGGGGTCTCAATGATCCTTAGAAAGGTGAGGAATCAGCCCAGGACTACATGACAGGAATTGGTCAATGACCTGAAAAGAGCTGCGACCACCATTTCCAAGGTGACTGTTGTTAATACATGAAGACGTCATGGTTTGAAGTCATGCATGGCACGGAAGGTGTTATTTTAAAGGAAGAGCTGGCTAAGAATGTCTTGGAGGTGTAAAAAGAGTATAAGATCGAGTGATGGGACTGAAATTTGAAATTGAAGGTGTTATGTATAATGTGATAAGTGGCTGTGTTGAAAGAGAAATTTTGGCTGAAGTAGTTCTGGGCATCCCAAATAGAGAGAGAATTGTGATTGGTTGTTTTATTGTTCTGGACATGATGGTGAAGGAAACTGGTGACAACGAAGTGATTAAGTACGGCATCTAGGAAAGGTAATTTGAGGGACATATGGTGATGGATTTTGCAAAAAGGATGGAAATGGTAGTAGTGAACACTTTTTTTCCAGAAGAGGCAGGAACCTTGAACGACCTACAAAAGCGGCGGTAGAAGCATGCAGGTGGATTATATTTTTTGCAGATGATGTAATCTAAAGGAGGTAACAGACTGTGAGGTACTGATAAGGGAGAGTGTAGCTCGATAGCATTGGATGGGGGTGTCGAGGATGACTCTGGTGGTGGGTAGGAAGATTAAGAAGACAAAGGTAGAACAGAGAACCATGTGGTGGAAGCTGAGAAAGGAAGAATGTTGTGTGGCCTTTCGGAAAGAGGTGAGACAGGCTCTCAATGGACAGGAGCAGCTCTTGGAGGACTGGGCTACAGCAGTCAAGGTGATCAGACAGACAGGCAGGAGAAGTACTTTGGGTGTCTTCTGGTAGGAAAGGGGAGAAGACGACTTGGTGGTTGAACCTCAAAATACAGTAAGTCATACAAGTAAAGAAGTGGGACACCGAGAGGGCTGAAGAGAGGCGAAAAGAATACATTGAGATGCGACGTAGGGCAAAGGTAGAGATGGCAAAGGATAAACAAGGCGTATGACGACATGTAAACCAAGGGTGATTAAGGATATGGATGGAAAAGTGTTAACTGGTGCTGGTAGTATTCTAAATACATGGAAAGACTACTTTGAGAAGTTGATGAATGAAGAAAGAGAGAGAAGGAAGAGTAGAAGAGGCAAGTGTGAAGGACCAGGAAGTGGCAATGATTAGTAAGGCGGAAGTTAGAAAGCCTCTAAAGAGGATGAAAAGTGGAAAGGCAGTTGGTCCTCATGACATACCATTAGGAGGTATGAAAGCAATTTGGAGAGGTGGCTGTGGAGTGGACCAAATTATTCAACAGAATACTAGCAGGTGAGAAGATGCCTGAAAAATGGAGGAAAAGTGTGCTAGTTTCCATTTTAAAGAACAAAGGTGATGTGCAGAGGTGTAGGAACTATAGAGGAATAAAACTGATGAGTCACACAATGTAGTTATGGGAAAGTGTTGTGGAGGCTAGACTCAGAACAGAAATATCTGTGAGAAACAGTATGGTTTCATCCCTAGAAAGAGTACCCCAGGTGCATTAATTGCCTTCAGGATGCTCGTGGAAAAGTACAGAAAAGGTCAGAATGAGATACATTGTCTTTGTGGAGCTAGAGAAAATTGATGACAGAGAGGAACTGTGGTACTGCATACGCAAATCTGATGTGGCGGAGAAATACGTTACGATAGTACAGGACATGTATGAGGGCAGCAGAAAAGTGGTGGTGTGCAGTAGTTGTGACAGAACAATTTAATGTAGAGGTGGGACTGCATCAGGGATCAGCTCTGACCTTCCTATTTGCTGTGGTAATGGATAGGCTGACAGATGAGGTTAGACTGGAATCCCCCTGGCCATGTTGTTTCCTGATGATGTTGTGATATGCAGTGAAAGCAGGGAGCAGGTGGAGGAACAATTAGAAATATGGAGGCATGCACTGGAAAGGAGAGGAATGAAGATTAGCTGAAGTATAACACAATATATGTTCTTGAATGAGAGGGCTGAGGGGGAAGAGTGAGGCTCCAGGGAGAAGAGATACCGAGGGTGGACAACTTAAAATACGTGGGTCAACAATGCTATGGTGAGTGTGGTAGGGAAGGGAAGTGAAGAAACCAGTCCGCGCAGGTTGGAACAGTTGGCGGAAGGTGTCTGGTGTTTTATGTGACAGAAGAATCGCTGCTATGATGAAAGGCAAAGTTTATAAAACCGTGATGAGGCCGGCCATGTTGTGTACGGATTAAAGACAGTGGCGCTGAAGAGACAACAGGAAGCAACCACTAACGGGACAAGCCGAAAGGAGAAGAAGAAGATGGTGTGCTAGAGAGCATTCCTGCTTAGGACTCAATCGTTGTACTTCAGGGCTGTAAGCCTCATGTGAGCAATGACAGTGAGACCTCAAAGGAAGTGATTTGGGAGGAATGGACCCCCTTATTATAACCCAGGCAGTGTTACTATTACTCCTATTACAGGGGTCCCCAACAACTTTTGCATCACAGAGTGCGATGGTGTGGGCCTTTTTTTTAGGGACCTGCAATGTGTGACAGAAAAATACACCAGATACAAAATAACACGTGTCTATGTTGCTGTTTAGTTATTCATTCTTTATTCTTCTCTTTTTCCTTTTTTCCGCGGATGTCTAGAATGTTTGGGAGGATGGCTGACGAACTTCTTACTACCGCTGCTGCTTTTGGACAAGTACACGGACTCCACACTATCTTCTGCCTTTCGTCTTTTAGACATTTCCGGAACATTCCCCTACTTCGAACGTTCGCTGCAAATAACATTGGCCTATTTGGAACATTCGTCTGAATTTGGTGTCAATAGAGCTCATGCCCTAAAAGTCCCTAAGAATCCCTAAATTTTCAAAGGTGCATTTAGGGACTCCTAAAAATCCTTTAAATCCGCAAAAAACGGTTATGCCCCTAAAATGGCCTTGAATTAAAAAAAATCAAAGGGAGGACCTCTACCGCCAAAATTCTCCCTAAAAAATAAATTAATCTTTTATTAAAAAAAAAATAGCTATCCGTCTGGCGTCCAAATCAGCCGAAAATTGTCAACAGAAGTCAGACCGTGTTGACAACTAGTCACCGTCTTGTCGATATTCCATTGTTTCCATGAGTAGGCATTTCACTTCGTCTTCGTTACGACATAGTGTAGTTCTTTCATCGATCCAACTTGTATCACGGGGAAGTGCAATTTTCAAGAAGCTGGGTTTGAAAGTAAGGAGTTTGGGAGCTGGGTTCGTCGAGATCCAAAAGATCGGCACATGTTTTAGTGCCATCTGTGCAAGCAGAGTTACCAGCTTGAAAAGATGGGCGTCAAAGCGCTGGAGTTGTACCGGAAAAACAGGAGACACGCTGATTTGGCGAAGACGCTCTCATCTTCCGTTGGTATGAATCTGTTTCTAAAATATCAAGATAGTGAAGCATCATCTTCAGGCAGTGGTACTAGCGGTGCATGCGCACTAGGGATCGCAAAAAAAACGCTTACTTTCATAACCGGTTTTAACCGAACAGCTGTAGCAAATATATTTCCATAATTCACCCACGGGACCTCGAGTTGGGGTGCGGGGTTCCGTACGGACTGTTTTTGTTGTTGCTCTTCCGGAGTGACGAGTTCACAGAGTTCCCCCCGTTATGCGAGTAGTGTTTTGATGTCTGCCAATAAAACAAGTTTACTCCCATACTTTGGAGCGTTTCCTCGATGCCATGTTTGGTGTTTCTTTGATTTAACTGAATGTTCTTTTGAGTCCAACTTTACTCTAACAGTGAAACTTGAAAAAAGTAGAAATTATGTTAAAAAAAATAGCGCAATGTGGAGTACCGAAACCGGAAGTAATGATTGGAAATTTTAACCGATTTCGAAAGTCCGATTAAGGTTTCGGTTAAAAAAATAAAAACGAAAACCGGTTATAACCGGTTATTTATAACCGGTTGCGATCCCTAATGCGTACCTACAGTTGTCCAGCCAGAAGTCAGGCTTTATGAACGTAGTTCAATACACGAAGACGGGACTGGTTAAAGGCAGAGATCGTGTGGACTTTAAAAGTGATCTGCAGCCATTATAGTTACAAATCTTGTGAACATAATTCGAAAGTGTTTGCAGTCATGTTCCCAGACAGTGACATTGCTAAAAACTACCACTGTGGGGAAAGGAAGACTTCGGTACCTGGCTACATTTGGCATCGCTGCCCACTTTTCATCTCTACTGCCTCAAAGCCAAAAAAGCCAGGATAGAGACTGACATATCTACGCTTATTGAGAAGGCTGACAGGCTGTGTGAGGTGGCAGAAGAAAAGAGGAATCTTAGGTTTATCACCGAGGTCAATGCACTCAGAGGCAGAGCAAAGGACAAGAGAGCCACTTTGGCACCTCTGCAGCAACAAATAGAGGAGGCACTGGGTAGGCTCAAGGAGCGAGAGTTAGGGTGCTGAAACAGACATCAGTAGAAGACATTTGTGTATATAGTTGCGATTGTAGTTAGAATCTGTTTTTCTGTATACTGTTATGTGAAGATGTTGACAATGGTCTTATCAATGAGAACTACCACAAGGGGCGACAGGTGATCACTGTCACAGGTACTGAGGTACTGGAACATTTGATGAACCAAGAACGGTTGATGGCACCATTGGGTGAGTCTTTTTTCCTTACTCTTGATTTCCTACGATCGCCCTAAATTTTTCGTGTCGGCCCTAAATTTTTCGTGTCAGCCCCTAAGAATGCCCCTAAAAGCCCTTAAATTTTTTTGGTCTGACTGAGTATGAACCCTGCATTAGCCTACACCCCCAACCCCCGCCACCGGTGGATCTCGAGAAGCTTTGCTGGTTGAAAAGTACAACTTGGTGATTGTTAAAGCAACTGGTGTCTGTCTCCATCTGCCCTGTGATGGCTGCCAACCAGTTCAGGGTATACCCTACTTCCTGCCCGTTGACACCTGGGATAGGCTCCAGCACTCCCGCGACCCTTGTGAGGATAAACGGCGACGGAAATGGATGGATATGAAATCATTCAGGGACTTGAACATTTCTGTAGCCGGTCTTTGTTTGGCAACAGCAGTGCAGATATGTCCTTATGCATATCTCCCTGATAAATATACTGCACATGTGTACTGTTGCCTTGTTGTCAATATCAGTTCTCTCATCCACCTGGATCACGTACCTTGGTGGCCTTTTAATTCTCACCGACAATTGCTCTTCAATGTCCTCAGCTAAATTATCAATGTGCCTTGTGACGGTGCTAGCAGAAAGAGGCACCTGTTCAACCTTTTTAACAGTGAACTCTCCTCGAACTTAACGGGAAATGTACTTGGTCACAAAAAAAAAAATCCTTTTCCAATCCTAAAAGGGTTCTTGGCTTTATCAATACGGTTTGGCATGAGGTATGATGCTCTCAGTGCATTCAAATTTGTTTATGTGGTGCCTCTCAATAATTGTGTGTCCTTCGTGCTTGTGCTTTTTTCTTTCAAAAATTTCTAAAGGCCTTTTATTCCAGGATCCTTTGTCTTGATGTGCCGGAGCAGCTTTAAAGGCTTTATTGCCTCATTTGCTAGCTTTTGGCCTCATATTATGGACTTTGGCCCTCAGAGTCACCTGTTGTGACAAGCCCATATTTTAGGTACGATTCTTGGTATTGTGTGTTAAAAAAAGTTTGTTTTTTTTTTTCAAGGTTGCAGACACCTTGTCTGGCTCGTCAGGTCGCCTCTTACCTGTAAAAAAACAACTGTCCAAACACATAAATTTTTCAGTCATTTTCATGTGGGCTTATTGTTTGTGGCAACAATTCTAATGCGCCTACGTCAAATGTCAATATTGAGGACAACGTACAGCGTACGTAGATATAACGAAATAGAAATAAGATAGAAATACTGCCAGCTCCAATGAATTTCTGACATTCTATCCAGTTTTATTACTACAGCTATTGAGTTGATACATATTGGTGCTTCAAGAGGCACAGGCCAAAGTTAATTTGGCCAGAATGGAACTTTTCTGTGAGGCCCCTGTAGCAAATGCATCACGGACCGGTATCAGTCCCCGGCCCAGCGGTTGGGGTCCCTTTTTGTTATAGGATTTCAGTGCTCATCACGGATTGTCCATAAAAAACACCATGTTCTGCCATAAGGGTCTCCACATGTGCACTTGGCACCAGGACACCCTCGGTCGCAGTTCAATAATCGACTTTGTAGTTGTGTCATCAGACTTGCGACTGCATATCTTGGGCACTCGGGTGAAGAGAGGGCCGTAGTTGTCAACTGATCATCACCTGGTGATGAGTTGCCTCCGATGGTTGGGGAAGATGCTGGTCTAATGTGGCATCCTCAAACGTATTGTGAGGGTCTGCTGGGAACGGCTGGCAGATTACCCTGTCAGAAGTAGTTTCAACTCCCACCTCCGAACAAACTTTACTCATGTTCCGGGAAAGGCGGATAGCGTTGTTGGCGCCTCCATTGCTGAGGTAGCTGACCGGAGATGTGGCCGTAATGTGATCGGTGCTTGTCATGTTGTCAACCCACGAACACGTTGGACAACAAGTTTGAGGGATGTCGTCAAGATGAAGGAGGAGTTCTATCGGGCATTTCTGTCCCATTGGGATCTTGTGCCAGCTGATAGGTACCGGCTGGCCAAGTGGAGTACCGCTTTGGCGGTCGCTGGGGCAAAAACCCGGGCACGGGAGGAGTTTGATGAGGCCATGGAAAAAGACGAATTCAAGACGGCTTTGAGGAAATTCTGGTCCACCGCGCGGCGTCTCAGTAGGGGAAAGCAGTTCACCGTCAACACAACAGAGTCTGGATTCCCTGAGGCACCCTCCTGTATCTGGGGTTGAGGTCACTGAGGTGGTTAAAAAGCTCCTTGGTGGCATGCCCCCTGCGTGGATGAGATTTGCCCGGAGCTTTTGATATTGTGTGTAAGTCCTGGTTGACACACCTCTGCATGGACATCGGGGACTAAATTGAGTGGTGGTTCCGCTTTTTATGAAGGGGCGACTGGAGGGTGTGTTCTATATAGACAGGGGGATCACACTCCTCAGCCTCCCTTGTTTGGTCTATTCAGGGGTGCTGGAGAGGCGGTTTTTTTGGGAAATTGAATCTCAGATTTAGAAGGAGCAATTTTGTTTTGGTCCTCGATGTGGAACAATGGACTAGCTATACACCGTTGGCAGGGTGTTCTGCAAGGGTGCACGATAGTTTGCCTCACCAGTCTACATGTGTTCTGTGGACTTGGAGAAAGAGTTCGGCCGTGTTCCTTGGGTAATTCAGTGGTGAGTTCTTTGAGATTCTGGGGTACCGAACTCTTTTTACGGGTTGTTTGGTCTGAGTGAGAAGTAGGTGGGATGATAATCAGTACCTGAGACCTTGGTCCTCAGTCGGAAAAGGGTGGCCTGCCCTCTCTGGGTTGGGGATGAGATCCTCCCCGAAGGAAAGGAGTTCAAGTATCTTGGGGTCATGTTCACAAGTGAGGAAAGAATGGAGCGGGAGATCAACAGGTGGATCGATGCAGCGTCTGCAGTGATGTGGACTTTGTATTAGTCCGTTGTGGTAAGGAGGGAGCTAAGCAGAAAGGTGAAGCTCTCAATTTACCAGTCGATCTCGTTCCTACCCTCACCTATGGTGAGGAGCTGTGGGTTGTGACTGAAAGGACAAGATCCAGAATACAAATGGGCGAAATTAGTTTCCTCTGCAGAGTCTCCAGGCTCTCCCTTAGGTCAGAAGCTCTGTCATCCAGGAGGGGGCTCGATTTTGAGCCGCTGCTCCTCCGCATTGGGAGGAGACTGATAAGCTGGCTGAGGCTACTGATTCGGATGCATGCCGGACGCATCCTTGATGAGGTGTTCCGCACATATCCCACCAGAAAGAGGCCCTGGGGACGACCCGGATGGCCTGCGAACTCCTCCGGTTCCCTATGGAAGAAGTGGCTGGGGAAAGGGAAGGCTGGGTATCCCCGCTGAATACGCGACCTGATCCGGAAAAGTGGTAGATTGTTTTTTTTTTTTTTTTTTTCCCAAGTTTCTAATTTAAATTGCACATGCATGATTCTGCTTCCAGTGGCTCCTATGGAGATTTGTTTGAGACCCCTGTTTTAAAAAGTAGCCAGTATTTTTGAGCCCACTACACAGATTTGAAAGAATAAAAAACTGTTAGACCTTTGAATGATACTTGGCCATTCGAGGTCAGAGCTTTCAAATCAATCAACTTTTTACATGGGAAAATAATCGCTAGTATTAAACGTGTATCATCCTGACTGACACGATTGTTGTAGTTATATCTAATATTAGTTTTTTTTTCTTTCCACAATACAGATGTGACTTTTGCAGCAAACCCTACACCAACTACATGTCTTTGCGTAACCATATGCGAATCCATGGTCAGAAGCGCTACATGTGTGATCGTTGTGGGAAGGCCTTTCGATTGGCACGGTATCTTCGCAACCACCAAAGGATCCATGATGATGGGCCAAACCGCTTTGACTGTCCTTCCTGCTCCAAGAGTTACAGGACAATGCTAGAGCTGGCTCAACACCGTTGTAGTGCTGCAACACCCAGCCAGGTGGGTCTGTGTTAAATGGTGTTATGGAAAGATCAAAGCTTAATTTTTGTCTCTTAAACAATTCACCAAGACATTGCATGTTCATCCAAGTAGTTAAATGATATTTTTCTTTCATGTAGTAGGGTGCAATATATTGTGAAGCTTGATTCAATCAATACCTTATTGGAAAAAGGACCTTCAATTTTATTTTCTATATTTTTCACTGCATCACAAGATTGCATTCCTCAATGTCACTTCCAAGGGAGCTGTTTTCACAAAGACAAAATTGAAAAGAAGCATCTTGCAAGTCAGGAATAGACTAAACAGGAAACGTAACAATCATTTGGAAGCACCTGTAGTATATGAAACTTGCATGAATGATGATGCAAAGAAGACAGACATATCAATGTAAAGTCACCTGAAGATGAAGGAAATTAGCAAGTACAATCCAACACCATCACACTTGAGACATGACTCCCTGTGCAGCTCCTGTTCATGTCCATTGTCAAAGCACCTTATCCTCACAAGGCTAACATTGGGCGAAAGGTGGACTCCAGAGTCGTGCTTCTTGGATTCACCCTCAAGGTATCATTATGACCGAACGACCTGGCCAGGACATCGACCCAGCTGACTCTGATTTCGTGCGCAAGGCTGTCCACGCTCAAGGTCTTCACCTTGCCCAACATGAAGAACATTTCCTGATATACGGCCGCCAGCTGGAGGAACAGGGCACTATGTTCAGAATCAGATTTATTGGCCAAGTGTGTAAAAACACAAGGAATTTTTTTCCTGGCAGCCGGTGCTGCCCTGGTTGGACATTCAGAACAAAGTAACAAGTACAAAGAACAAGAGATTTTTCTGTTTATAGGAACTATTCCTTATAAGAGTCACACATGCGCAAGATGTAAAGTCTTCATTTAGAACAGGTCAGATAAGAGTGTGACAACATCCCACATTGTGTTAAGTTTGTACAAAGTGCCTTTACCCGTTTGCGCTTCCTATTATAGAGCAGTGCAATGACAATTGTGCGAAGGGAGCCGTTTAAACTGACAATTTTGTGATTGTCTACGAAATATATTACTAATACTGATTGGACCAGCAAGATGTGAGGGTGTATCACAAAGCAGAAAATAGTAGTTTTGCTGATCAAGAATTTACTGACTTAATTGCCAGAGGGAAAAAGCGGTTCGAATGCCTGCTCGCTTTGACTTGCATTGATCAGCACGTAATAGCTTGGGTTTTTTGCCTGCTTGAATCTTCCCAAAGCAGCTGCAGAATACTTGCATCTCCATGTGTCAGTCACCTCGTCAGTCCCTGCCGCACATGCAGGCGTCTGCTCTCTCCTCTCACGTCTCCAGCAATTCTCAGTACAGCAGCAATATCAAGCCCTTTATTACACAGTGCTAGCTCCACTTTGAGCAGCATGTAGCCGCCTTTCACCTTGACAGAGCCAAGATTGCTTTCCTCATTTCCCACCTGACGGGAAGCATGGGCGACGGCGAGGAGGAGCAGAAACGTGGACACGTGCCGGACATGGATGTCCTTCGTGAAATCCATGGTGCAGGTGTTTCAATATGCAACCCCAGAATGTGAGGCAGCGAATGCCTTAATCACACTGATGCAAGGCAAGCGCAGTGTCTCAAAGGGGCGACAGGTGATCACTGACACAGGTACTGAGGTACTGGAACATTTGATGAACCAAGAACGGTTGATGGCACCATTGGGTGAGTCTTTTTTCCTTACTCTTGATTTCCCACGATGGACCTAAATTTTTCGTGTCAGCCCCTAAGAATGCCCCTAAAAAGCCCTTAAATTTTTTGGGTCAGACTGAGTATGAACCCTGGACTGAAAAAAATACAATCCAAGTCAAATGTCAGCACAAATCAGCAAAATGATAAAATATTTTACATCTGAGGGGAAAAAAAGAGAAAAAAAACTCTATAGATTGTCAGAATTTGATAGTCAACCAAAAAAAAACTGGACAGAAAACTGTTCAGCAGCTGAAACCATTATCAAGCTGTCTTGACTCCATACCATCTTTTTCATTTGCTGACTTTTGCAGTAAATTATCAATTGCTCACTTCAGTCTGGCTTGTTTTCTAAACCTCTTAAAGTAGCCCATCTCAAATCTCCCTTTCATAGCCAAGATTCTTGAGAAAGTTATTTTTAAAAAGTCAGCAAGCTCTCGAATTTAAATTTACTTTTTGACACATTTCTGTCGGGTTTCCAAACTCATCACAGTACAGAATCTTCTCTTATCAAAGTGCTAAATGATATAAGGCTGTATAACGACTCAGGAAAAGTGTCAATTTTGTTCTTGTTGGATCTCAGTGCTGCTTTTGATATGGTAGATCATAGGTGTTAAACTCTGGCCCATGGGCCAAATTTGCGTGTAATTCTATTTGGCCCGGGGGCCAAATTTGTGTGTAATTATATTTGGCCGGGGGCCAAATTTCAATATAATATTAAAGCTGGCCCGCTGGTATTATACGGCGGGAGCGCTCTAATGCCACATTCACCGCTTATACTACAAATCCCATGATGCTTTGCTGCTGTTTTGGCATGTCAAAACAATGCAACATAGGCAGACGGGCCCCCTCCTTTGTGTCAGGACAGTCTATGGTAGCAGTCATGGATGTATTAAGAAGGTAGTGATCAGTCTTCGTGCACACTCATTTGGCTATAACCCCTGGTGAACTCCGTATCCCAGTTCCTCAAACTACGGCTGTCACTGTTACCCTACCAAGAAATGGCACAAAGAAAGGCAGAAAATACAGTGCCATCCAAAATTATTGGCACCCTGGTTAAGATGTGTTTTTTAGCTTCTAATATTTTTTTTCTAAATAATATGGGACCTTAATGGAAAAAAAGAGAAAAAAGTGCATTTATTCAGTGGGGAAAAAAATCCCACATAAATAATTATTTGACATCAAATCACACAATTAGTAGGAATCCTGGTGTTAATACTTTGTACAACCACTTTTCCCAACAAAACAGCACCTAATCTTCTCCTATAATGTTTCACAAGATGGGAAAAGACAAAGAGAGATCTTCAGCCATTCCTCTTTGCAAAATCTAAATCATCCAGAGACGTGGGTCCTCTCCTCTGTACTCTCCTCTTCAGCACACCCCACAGTTTTTCATGGGGTTGAGGTCTGGGGACTGAGATGACCATGGGAGGAGCTTGATTTTTTTTTTTTTTTGTCTGGTGAACCATTTCTGTGTAGATTTGGCTATATGTTTAGGGTCATTGTCTTGCTGAAAGACCCAGCGATGACCCATCTTCAGCTTTTGGGCAGAGGACAACAGATTTTGATTCAAAATGTCCTGGTATTTCAAAGCATTCATGATGCCATGCACCGCTGAAAAGAACCCTAACAAGGTTCCCAGGGCCTTTGGAAACGAAACAACTCCACAGCATTACTGACCCACCCCATATTTCACAGTGGGTATGAGGTGCTTTTCAGCATGCGCATCTTTCGTGCCACACCAGACCCACTTAGTGTTTGTTGCCAAAAAGCTCAATCTTATCTCAATCTTACTATTATTTCCTGGGAATTGTTAAGGGTGCCGATAATTGAGGAACAGGTGATTTAATGAAAAATTATTTTTAAGTCAGGGACTTTTTATTTTTCTTACAATTCATTTGAGTTGAAGGTTGCATTTTTCTAATATTTTCAGTGTTACAGTATTCTTCTGCAATAAACACTGAATTTATTTTAAGGCTTTTAACACATTTTAACCGGGGGTGCCAATAATTATGGAGGGTACTGTAGAAGTTTTTTGGACAGGTGGGAGACGGAATATCTGTTTACATATGGAAAAGACATACTTTTTTCTATTGTTTGTGGAGCCAATGTGTCAGTAACCAAGGAGTACAATATTAGACACTATGGGGGGAAAAAAAAAAAACTCCCACACCAGGACAAATATGGACACGGCTGAAAGGAGCCAGAAGGTAAGGAAATGAGAAGAGCTTTGTTTTCACGGCACAAAATGTTCACAAAAGCCACAACACAAAGTGAGGCTGCTGTAAAGGCAAGTTATTTCGTGGCAGAAAAAATTGCCAAATCAGCCCAACCCTTTGAGGGAGAGTTTCTTCAAAAAAAAAAACAACAACAAAAAAAAAAAAAAGGCATTATGGTTTGTGACCAAGTGTGCCCAGAGAAGAAGCAGGCCTTTGCAAATGTAAACCTAAGCAGAAACACAATAGCTGAGCGCACATGTGAGCTTGCCACCAATCTACATGTCCAGTTCATGGAGAAGTGAAAGGATTTTATTTTTCCCTTGCTGTGGATGAGAGCACTGGTGCATCTGATACTGCGCAGCTGTCAGTCTTCGTCCGCGGCATGGACTCAAATCTGTGTAACGGAGCTTTTGGGATTTAAATCCATGCATGGCATAACCACAGGGATTTAAATCTTTGAGGTTTTCAAATGTGTCAGTGAGATAAACCTGCCGTGGGATAAACTTGTGGGATTAACCACTGATGTTGTGCCAGTGATGAGTTGTAAAAAGAATACACTGGTAGGCAGGATATGTGAAAAGACGCTTGAAGAGAACTGTGCGGGTGAACTGTCTATCACTGCATTTTACATCAGGAATCCTTATGCGGTAAAGATGGAGGTTGTTGTGAGCAAAGTAACAAGTTAACATCATTAGAGCCAAAGATCTCAATCATCGGTAGTTTAAAGGTCAAGTGTCATCCCTATAAACGTTCTAAAATAGATATTGTAATGAAAAATACATAACATTATTCACTTCAATGTCTATACGAAAAAATTAATATGAGCGGAGAGCGCGTCATCCATGCGCAAAGTTGCAGAAGTGTCATTCAACGACATCCAACTGGTCGCCATATTGGCTGCAAACCCTGTCCGTGTCGTCACCCTGGACATTCGCCATTGAAAACACGTGGTGGACCCTACTATTGGAGACGAATACACTCCTTATGACACGGAAGGTCTTTTCGAAGAAGAGAACATCACACAACCGAGTGAAGTTACCGGGGCAATATTATCCTATTTTTTTTTGGGCCATATTCAGATGATAGGCGATCACGGCCAAACCGCCTCCCTGTCTGATCCACTTCCGCAGCAGAGATGAGCCATCTTGGCTCATCGTAGGCGACTGGTGTGGCTCATTTTCGGCACCGAGGTGGCTTATCATGGACCCGAGCCGGGCTGCTTTAGGGAGATGTAGTTGCACACGGCTGAGTGCGGCATTATCGGCAGCGTTCTTCAGAGCCGCTGCTGTTTGCAAGCCCGACGTGAAGCCTTCGCCAAATCCGTGACCGGCGGACGCGACGCTTTGGCTGGTGTGGCTCATTTTCAGCGCTGAGGTGGCTTATCACGGAGCCAAGCTGCTTTAAGGCGTTGTTCATAGCTGCCGCTGTCCGCGATGAACAACACCATCGAGCCGGGGCACTTTAAGCCGTTGTCATCGCACGCGGCTGAGTGTGGCATTGTTGGGAGCGTTCTTCCTTTCTGCCTGGCGAGACAACTCGGCAGCCTTCGCCGGTGAACCCGACGTCGTCCTACTCGACACATTTAGTACGCTTGTCATACATACGCAGATCTTTTATTACATTATGAGAGACTGATTCCGAGGTCCGCCCCAAACTATTTTTTTTTTTTTTAGTAGCTGTATACACACCTACCTTTCATTTGGAACCTATGAAGCTCTTCTGCACCCGTGCAATCCATTTTCACGACTAACCGGGTCTCTTGCAAATTTATGAAGGGTAAATCCATCCTCCTGTTCAAGCAATGTCCAGCAATGCAACGAGCCGGCATTTTTGCTAACGTCAAGGAACAGCGAGGTACCTTCCCAGAGATAAAACTAATAGAAACAAACAAGTCCACTTGAGGACGGTCCTGCTATGAATGTCACTTCCTGCTTCTCGAAAACAAATCCCTCGAGGGAAAAAAAAAAATCAAAATCATGTTTTGTGGTGGGGAAAAAAACGCATGGGTCTGTGTGGGCTGCCGTTTTTTCATCAATAACATACTAAAAATCATGCATTTCATGAGAGTGGCCCTTTAAGTGTTTTCTGGATGAGTGTGGTTCAGAACACACAGATGTGCCATATCACACAGAGATGAGATTGTTAAGCCACGGAAAAGGGCTGAACAGATTTATCAAACTGCGTGAAGAAATATGTCAGTTTCTGGAAAGCAATGAGAAGGACACAGCAGAGCTCCGGGAGCAAAAGTTTCTGTGTGAGCTGACCTCTCTGTGTGACATCTCAAGCCACCTCGATGTGCTGAACCTACAACTGCAGGAGCGGGGACACATCTTCATAGATAGTTATTCGCCAGTGAGAGCTTTTAAAACTAAGATGTACCTGTGGGAGAAGCAGATGTTACAAGCGCACTTTGGCCATTTCCACTTCTGCCAAACCATAAAAATGCATGTCCTGTTCTGCCATGTGTGCACAGTTTGCTGAAAAGCTCAGTGTGCTCGGCGCTGAGTTTAGCTGGCGATTTGCCTACTTTAATGTCCACAAACTTAGATTTGAACTTCTTAGAATCCCTTAGCAGTTAATGTGGGGGGAAAAAGCACCAACCAAGCTTCAATTGGAGTAGATTGAACTCCAGTGTAATGCAACACTGAAGTCAAAGTTTAACGCTGTCGGGACCGCACAGTTTCTGCAGTTCATCCTTTACATGAGGCCAAAGCTCCTTACCGAAGTTTCTCTATTGCTCTCCATGTTTGGTAGCACTTACTTATGTGAGCAACATTTCTCCACAATGAAGATGGCGAAAACGTCTCACAGGAGACATCTGACTGACGAACACCTTTGTTTGATAATGAAGGTTTCCTCAGCTCAAACTCTGAGCCCTGACATTGCTGAACTGGCATCCAAGAAAAGATCCCAGGTGTCTGGCTTGGGGACATCTGAGTTGATTAGTGTCGCAAAATGATCAATAAAAACATTTTCTATGCACTTTTTCTTGCTACTCCAAGGCCTGAATGATTGATATTCATAGTTTTTTGGGGGGATATTTTCAAATTTATTAGCTTGTGTAAGAAGCTAATTTTGACATTTATCTCAGAAGGCTGCAAAAAGAAAGGAGGCATTCAATTATTTAATATGCCATTTTTTTTATTATGACTACTCTTGTGATTATTAGTAGTTGTATTAGCAACACGATTTTGCACACCTGTACTTTTAAGTTATATAAGCCTTGCTTGTTCAATATTGATTAAGTCAAAACTTTTTTGGTTCCATTTTAAAAGGTTCATTTGTTCAACCTTGGCCCGCGGCTTTAATTTAAAATTTTGGCCCACTGTGAATTTCAGTTTGACACCCCTGATGTAAGCCTCTCTCCTGCATCTTCCTCTCTAACACCCACTGGCCTCGTGTCTTCCCTCACAACATCCATCATACTTCTCTTTGGTCTTCCTCTCTTTCTTGCCTGGCACCTCCATATTCAGCACTCTTATACCAATATGCTCACTCTCTCACCTCTGGACATGTCCAATCCATCGAAGTCTGCTCTCTCGAACTTTGTCTCCAAAACATCCAACTTTGGCTGTCCCTCTAATGAGCTCATTTCGAATCCTATCCAACACTGTTCACTCTGACCGAGAACCATCTTCATTTCTGTCACCTCCAGCTCTGCTTCCTGTTGTCTCTTCAGTGCCGCTGTCTCTAACCTGTATATCATGGCCGGCCTCACCACTGTTTTATAGTCACAAATTGACTTAGTGTGAAGTCTGGTCCTGTTTAATTCAACACAAAAAAAGTCCACCCCCACTCCATATATTATCCTGAATGAGATGCACCTGTGTGAGGTTGTTAGCTGCATAAAGACACCGGTCCACCCCATACAATCAGTAAGACTCAAACTTGTAACATTGCCAAGACCAAGGAGCTGTCCAAAGACAAAATTGTGCAACTCCACACGGCTGAAAGGGCTACGGAAAAATTGCCGAGCAGGTTGGTGAAAAAAGGTCCAATGTTGGAGCAATCATTAAAAAATGGAAGAAGCTAAACATAATGGTCAATCTCAATCGAAGTGGAGCCCCATGCAAGATATCAGGTCGTGGGGTCTCAATGATCCTTTGAAAGGTGAGGAATCAGCCCAGGACTACATGACAGGACTTGGTCAATGACCTGAAAAGAGAGAGGACCACCGTTTCCAAGGTGGTAACACAGTGGTACTTCGGTTTTCGAACGTTTTGGTTTTCGTACAAATCGGTTTCTGATCGAAAATTTTTAAATTTTTTTTTATTTTTATTATTTTTTTTTTTTTTGCTTTAGTTTTCGAACGAAAATTGCCCTGACCTGATGACGCCCTGACCAGCTGACCCACTGCAAAATTTTAATGTTATGAGCCACTTCAGAAAACTGCTTTAAAAGATGGCAGAAACAGATTCGTTCTTTGTGAAAAAGGATGAATCACCCCACTGAAGACATTTGTAACTGTTGTTTTGGATTGATTTTTTTCTTTTGTTCAATTAACCCTACCTCCAGTTGCAAGTTGTTTTTTTTTCAGTTACATACTTGCGTGCAAATAAAAAAACAATTTGGGTCCCCCCCCCCCCCATTATTGCTTGTTTAAAGGGCTACTGTCATGAAATGGATGATTTTTAGTATGTTAATGAAAAAACGGCAGCCAATATGGGCCCATGCGTTTTTTCACCACAAAACATGATTTTCACTTATACAGCTTTTTGCAACTCCCGCCAGAAAAATCCTCTAGAGGGATTTATTTTCGAGAAGAAGCAGGAAGTGATGTAAAGGACAGAGGCGCTCCCAAGTGGACTCGTTTGTTTCCATTAGTTTTACCTCCGGGAAGGTAGCTTGTTGTTCCTTCGTGTTAGCCAAAATGCCGGCTCGTTCCATTGCTGGACATTGCTTGAACACTTGAGAGAATGGATTTACCATTCATAAGTTGCCAGTTCGTCGTGAAAAATTGATTGCACGGGTGCAGAGGACGGGAGCTTCTGGGTTCCAAATAACAGGTAGGTGTGTGTACAGCTACTAAAAAAAAAATAGTTTGCGGCGGACCACGTAATCGGTCTCTCATAACGTAACAAAAGATCCGTGTACGGAATATGCCTATGTGCGCGTCAGACAGCGTCAGGCTGGTGCGTTGCTTCGCCAACGAAGGCTGCACTTCGGGCTCCCGGACGGCGGCTCTGAAGAACCCAGCCAAGAATGCCTCACTCAGCCACGTGTGCGGAGTAAAGGGCTGTGTTCAACTGTGTTCATCGCGTACTACGGCAGCTATGAACAACGCCCTAAAGCATCACGGTTTGGCCTCATTATATGCCACCACGGGGCCAAAAATCAGCCACACCGACTGAGGCGCCACGTTCGGCGGTCACGGCTTATGCGAAGGCTGCGCGTCTGGCTTTGTGGACGGCGGCGGCTCTGAAAAACCCAGCCAAGAAAAGTAGTAAAGCAGTGAAGCGCCCCGACTCGACGGTGTTCATTGCGTACTGCGGCGGCTATGAAGAACCCCCTAAAGCAGCACGGCTCGGCTTTGTCATAAGCCACACTGGCTGGCTGCGATGAGCCGTGATGGCTCATCTCCGCCGCAGACAAGGATCATACGAGGATGCGGTTTGGCTGTGATCACATATCATCTTAATATGGCTCGAAACAATTGTATAATATTGCCCCGGTAACTTCACTCAGTTGTATGGTGTTCTCCTTTTCAAAAAGAGCTTCCCTGTCAGAAGGTCTCCCATAGTTAGGGTGCACCGTGTGTTTTCATTGGCGAATGGCCGGGTGACGTCATGTACAGAGGATGCAGCCAATATGGCCACCACTTGGATGTCGTAGAATGACACTTCTGCAACTTTGCGCATGGATGACGCGCTCTCCACTCACATTTATTTTTTTCATATAGACATTGAAGTGAATAATGTTATGTATTTTTCATTACAATATCTATTTTAGAATGTTTATAGTGATGACACTTGGGGTTTAAAGTTATTCTGCACTTTTGTCAAAAAAAGGTTTTCAAGGCTGGGGGCCGAGTCGCTGCAGATACGGCAATGCACTGCCAACCAAGCATACTTTACTAGGCTAAAGCATAGATTTTAAGCAATAAATAAATATCTTTCTTAAATGATTTAATTATATAAAAAATATATACAAAGTATTTCAACTATACGTGTATTTCTACTATGCAGTTTATTATCAGGAAAAGTTGAAAAAAATTGAAACCTATTTTTAGACTTGGAACGCATTATTTCATTTTCCGTTCATTGTAATAGAAAAACGTGCTTTGGTTTTTAAATTTTTTGGTTTTCAACCAGCCTTCTGGAATGGATTGTGTTCGAGAACCAAGGCACCACTGTACACTAAGACGTCATGGTTTGAAATCATGCATGGCACGGAAGGTTCCTCTCCTTAAACCAGCACATGTCAAGGCCCGTCTTAAGTTTTCCAATGACCATTTGGATGATACATAGGAGTCATGGGAGAAAGCTTTGTCGTCAGATGAGACCAAATTGGAACGTTTGGAGGAAGATGAATGTTGAGTTCCATCCCAAGAACACCACCCCTATTGTGAACCATGGGGGTGGTAGCATCATGCTTTGGGGGTGTTTTTCTGCACATGGGACAGGACGACTGCACTGTATTAGGGAAAGGGTGACCGTGGCCATGTATTGTAAGGTTTTGGAAAACAACCTCTTTCCATCGGTCAGAGCATTGAAGATTGGTCGTGGTTGGGTCTTTCAACATGACAATGACCCGAAGCACACAGGAAAACCAAGGAGTAGCTCCGTAAGAAGCATATCAAGGTTCTGGCATGGCCTAGTCAGTCTCCAGACCTCAACCCAATAGAAAATCTTTGAGGGAGCTGAAATTCCATGTTTCTCAACCTAAAAACCTGTCTGATCTAGAGATTTGTCTGGAGGAGTGGGCCAAAATCCTTCCTGCAGTGTGTGCAAACCTGGTGAACAACTACAGGAAACGTTTGACCTCTGTAATTCCAAACAAAAGCTACTGTACCAATGATTAACATTGGTTTTCTCAGGTGTTCAAATACTTATTTGCAGCTGTATCACACAAATAAATTGTTAAAAAAAAATCATACATTGGGATTTCTTGGGTTTTCTTTTTAGATTCCCTCTCTCTTCTCAAAAACAAATAACATTAATTGGACACTACAAATTGGAGGCTCTAAATTTACCCCGGGTGTGATTGTGAGTGTGACTGTTGTCTGTCTCTGTTCCCTGCGATTAGCTGGCAACCAGTTCAGATTGTACCCTCCTTCCTGCCCGATGACAGCAGGGATTGGCCCCAGTATTCCCACGACCGTTGTGAGGATAAGTTGATGCGTGGTCAGTCATGCCTGCAGATATAAAGATACGGGTGTGGTCCATCAGTCATGCCCGCAATGCCCGGATGAAATCTCAAGACTTTAAAACAACTTACCGAATTGTTATACCAGAGTCTGTAGTTGTTACCTCATACCATAATGATAATTTGACACTGCACAGACCGAGACGGACATTTTTGAAGAGGTCAATAGACATTCAATTTCAAAACTAAATATTCATATCAAGTCATTTTATTTCATCATGCTGTATTGTTATAATGTTGCGCAATTTACAGCACTATCTGTCAATCCATTGATGAAAGCTAACAGTAATTATATCTTCCTAAAGCATGAAGAGGCGAAAAGTTTTCACCTTCAAGATAATGTGTACAACGTGGAACATGGCCGCATTTATATATATATATATGGACAGACTAGTCTAATATTAGAACTTAGATCAAGTCAAAGTAAATCAAAATCTCATATTTATTATAGTTAGATACCGAAACATTACGTGTTATATCCCAGAAATGTTTTCAATGTAACTCAGGGGTGCCCAGATTTTTTTCCCACCCGTATTAGGAAGCCGTCTTGCTAGAACGTGCATTTGTGCGTGCGCTAGACGTATTGGCCACACTTGAATTAAGCTACGAGGTGGGTGATAGTCGAACGTCTTTGTTTTTTTGGGTACTGCCGTCACATGACCAACCAAAACTGCCTCGCGATCGATGCATTGAGCACCCCTGGTGTAACTGAATTTCCTTTGACATAGCTCATTATGTTGATGACTTTCGACGTAAATGCGCTAGCAGTACGCGAAGCAGCTCGCAATATGCTTTTGGCATCACTTCCATACATGCTCTGTACGGTCAACTTGGATTTCCTTTCTCCGGGTGAATGCTGATTGTTCAGGAACAGGCTTGTTTTAATAACATAATACAATAAAAAATAAGCAACGTTTTTCAATATCTATTTTTTTCTACTTGTAACAAATTTTAAGTGCATGATTTTTCTTGCTCGACTGTGCAGATTTGCTAGTGGATGGCGTGCAAAGGCGCTTGTCAAATATGAGTAACTGGTACAGAGAAGGACAGAAGGAGCTACAATGTGTCTTTGTAGATCTAGAGAAAGCCTATGAGAGAGTAACAAGAGAGGAACTGTGGTACTGCATGCGGAAGTCTAGTGTGACGGAGAAATATGTTAGAATAGTACTGGACATGTGAAAGGGCAGCAGAACAGTGGTGAGGTGTGCCGTGGGCGAAACGAAGAATTTAAGGTGAAAGTGGGATTGCACCAGGGATCAGCGCTAAGCCC